>NC_031480.1:6357421-6689423 GCF_000006565.2 Toxoplasma gondii ME49
AACCTTGATCCACTGTCTCCCTGTGTGCCCCCATGACTCACCTCTCTGCGAACTCGTGGAGTTTCTTGTCTGTTTCTTTGTCTTTCCTCTTCAGCCGGGCGGCCAGGTCTTGCACCGCTTCCTCCTTAGTTCGGACTTGACTTCTCAAGGCGTCGATGTGCTCCTCCTGCGTCTTGAGCATCTTCTCCTTCACGCTGAGGGTGAGCGTCGCTTCCTTCAGCGCCTCGGCGAGCTTCTTCTCCTTCTCGCGCGTCTCCTGGAGAGCCTGGAGTGTCTCCACACCTCGGCCGTCGCTCTCTGCGGCTTTCTCCAGCTGTTTCAGCAGCTTCTCTCGTTCCTTCTGCACTCCTTCGAATCTTTCTCGAGACACACAGGTCTCGCGAAAAGTCTGGAAATCTCCCCGAAGCTGCTGCAACAGCGCCCGCGCTTGGCGGCACTCTTCGTCATCCCGCGTCGCTTGCTCTTCACGCAGCGAAACAGACGAGAAACACGAAGACAGGCGGATGACAGCAGAGACGCTGGCGAGCGAAGAAAGCGAAGAGCGCAAAGGAGACAGATAGGGACGGGGAGACAGAGAGCAAAGGTGGGTGGGGAGGGGGGCGAGGGAAGGAGACAGTGAGAGAGAGAGAGGGCAACACACAAAGGGGAGTGAGTAACGAAAGGGACAGGAAGGCGAGAGAGAACAAGAAAAGACGAAACAGAGACAACGGTGAAGGCTACACATGAAACACTCATACTGAGAGTAACAGAAAACGACAAGAGAATATGCGGCATAGAAAAAAGAAGAGACAACGAAGAAACGCTCCGGCGACTAACACAGATACAAAAAAAGAAGGTCTTTTGCTGTCTCCGAGGTGCACTGTTTCCACACTTGTTGCGCGCCGTTCTCCATTGATAGTCCCTTCCTCTTTTTTTTTACCTTGTGCATGCGCCAGAAGCTCGGACGCCCGTTCTTTGTCTCTACGAAGCTGCTGAATTTCTCTCGAAGCCTCCTCGACTTTGTCTGCGAGTTTCTGAATTGCGCGATTCGCCTCGGCCTCTTGTCTCGCCGCAGCTCGGAGAAGGTGAGCCTGGTCGTCTGTCGTTCTCTTCTCTTGCCGCAGCAGCTGGAGGGTCTCTTCTGCTTCTCTCTCTCTCTCCCGGAGCCTGGCGCGAAATGCATCCTCTGCCGCAAGGTGCTCTCGTCGAAATGTCTGCGACCAAGAGAAGAGACACGCAGCAGGTCTGTCCTTCGCGGTTATCTGGCACTAACCAAGATCCTTATGTATCTCTACTTCTACGCAGAAGAAAGTATACAAGTATTGATATGGATATCTGGATATATACAAATCCAACGGAGAGAGACGGCACAGAAGAGTTTTTTTAAATGACACGGACTGGGAAGGAAAGAAACAATTGCAGCTTCGAATCTGCGACCTGCTTGACGCGACCTGCATCTGCACTTCAGGTGTACGGAGACCCTGTGCCATTTTACCGACGCTTCATTTTCTCCCCAGAGTCAAGTCGAAGAAAGCACAAGACCATCCTCGACGGCTTTGTCCCCCCCCCCCCCTTGCCCTCCCCCACGGCTTGCGTTTCGTCGCCTTCCCGTTCGTACCTGGAGAGTGTCTTTGAAAGCGTCTTCCAACTTTCTGAGTTGCCGTCGAAACTGTTGCTCCTTTTCTCCAGCTTCGGCTCGGTGCTTCTCTGAGCAGGCGCGCATTCGTTTCTCTGCTCGGTCTGCGGCTTTCTCCATTTCTCTCCTCAGTTCGCGCAGGGTCTCGTTCGCGGCTTCGTTCTCTTTTTGCAGCTCCTCCACCTTCGCTTCTGCCTGCTCGGCTCGCGTCTGCAATTTTTCCACTTCGATTTCCTTCTCGTGCGTTCGCCTCCGCTGCTCCTCCTCTTCTTTCTCTCTCGCCCGTTGACGCCTCTCCAGTTCCGCCAGCCGCTCCGCCGCTGCGGTGTACGCACCCTGCAGAGTCGCGTGTCTCGCCTGCAGAGCTGCGAGCTCTTCTTCCAGTTCTGCCTGTTTGGTTCGTGCGACTTCTTCTCGCCTTTGGAGTTGAAGCGAGAAGCCGCGCGAAGTTTCCTCCGCCTGAACAAGTCGCTCTTCCCACTGTCGCCAGCTGTCTCCTGTCTCCTCCGTTTGCTGCATGCGATCCACGCGTCTCCGCTCGACTCTGCGCTTCTCTCCCGCCGAGGTCTCCTCATGTCTCTGCAGAAGACGCCCGCTTGCGTCTTCTTCCTCGTCTTCGGGTGTTCGCGTCCGCAGCTCGTCAGTGGCATCCGAAGAAGGCGCAGAATTCGCGCCAGCACGGGAGAGAAGCCGACGCGACGCAGGACCGTTTTCAGATGGCAGAAAATCAATTTGAACATCACAGAAACGCGACGCTCCTCCGTTTGCTCCTTCGCGATTCCCTGGAGCGGATGTGTGTCGCAGTGCTCTGTGAACTCGGACTCTTCCGAGCTCTCCCCCCTCAGACGATGTTCGTCTTTCGCGCCCGCGCTCGGTCTTCCCTGGACAAATAAGGAACTCGCCTCGAGTCTCGAGCTCCTGCGCCGAGGCAAACGCCCTCTCTGCTCGCGCGCCCCGTCGATTCCGCGCAGCGAACACTCCCTCCGCGTTCTGAGGAGATCCCGGACAACCGGCTTCGCCTGCTGTTCTTGCCGTCCGCTCCTGCATGCGTAGAAGCGATGCATGCGCTTGCCTCAGAGCCGCGCGCGTCTCCTCCAGAGCAAGCTGCAAGAGTTTGCGCTCCTTCTCCTTCTTCTCCATTTCCTTTTCAATCTGCGCTAGGCCAGCCAGCAAAGCTATATCCCGTTCTCTCTGTTTCCTGTCTCTCAGCTTCTCCGGAGCCGTTGCCCTTCCTCCCTGAAGAGACGAAGACAACGCGCCTTCTCCAGAGACGCATTCACCCTGAAACTCCTTCTCGGTCTCTGCGTCGGAGGCCGCGTCTCTCTCGCGTGAGTCTTCGTTGCTGCGCCTTCTCCGCGACGTTCTGCGGCAGGAATGCCTTCGTCTCAAACTTCGACTTCGCTCCGGTTGCTGAAACTGGGAGAGACACGCAAGAAGAGAGAGCGCCTGAGGCGACCAAGGCGACGGGAACAGCTGCTGCGACGCAGACGCCTGCTGGCCTCCTCCAAGGCCTGTAGCCAGCAACGAAGAGTCAAAAGAGGAAGCAGCAGAGGAAGAAGAAGAGGAAGAAGAGGAAGAAGAGGAGGAAGCGGACGAGGAAGAAGAACCAGAGGAAGAGGAGGGACATGTTGCTGTTTGCGAAGTGTAACATGCATTTGAGGGGAGGGGAGGGTGGAACTGGGTGAGATGGGGGAAGAGAGAAGAAACGAGGAAGCCAGCAAGAGATATGGGAAGCATGTCGGAGGTCACGAGATGCAGAGCTGCGAGTGTCTCGACACCCCGACGAAGCGATTCTGGGCTCGCAAGAAAGGCCGAACCAGTCGCCTTGAGCTCTTCCTCGCAAATCACCCTTTCCTCTCTTTTATCGTCCCCCAGCTCCTCGACCTCTCCCTCTTCTCTGTCCTGCTTTGCCGCCGCGCCTCCGCGGCTTCTCCCCCCGCTGCCACAACGAGAAGAGGAAGAAGAAGAGGAAGAAGAAGAGGGAGACGTAGAAGAGGAAGAAGAGGAAGAAGAGGAAGAAGAAGAGGAAGAAGAAGACGGAGACGTAGAAGAGGAAGAAGACGAAGAAGATGAAGAAGAACAGGAAGAAGAAGACGGAGACGTAGAAGAGGAAGAAGATGAAGAAGAAGAAGAAGAGGGAGAAGAAGAAGAGGAGGAAGACGAAGACGATTTCTCAGCATGTCTACCAGGTTGATGTTGTTTTTGACGCATGCATGGAAGAGGGAGAGAACGCCGGAACTCAATTCGCGCTTCATCTTCCGACTTTTTCCAGACTGGCCTTTCTCTTTTCTCTCGAGCTGTCGGAGCGTTTTGCGAGGAAAAAACTTCTTCGGAAGCGTCTTCGAGAGAAGATGAACGCTCAACTCCCCCGACAGTCGGCCGACAGAAGGAAGGCTGTCTCTGCTGGCTCGAATCGACAGACGAGAAGACAGCAGAGTCCGGAGACGCAAGGCCGGCGCCTTCGGGAGGTGCAGACTGCAGAGCAGTGTCGGACTGAAAAGTCACATGCAAGCAAACAAGGCAACAGACGCAGTGCATCCTCTCGAGTTGCGGTGTACGTACACTTCCGCACGCCAAGTCGACGCCAAAAGGCAGGGCGTCTCCCGTCTGTCTTTCTCGAATGTTAAGAACGCGGGTGCTCGAGAAAAACTTTCTTGGAAAACGACAACGCAAAGATGCTTCATTGCTGTAGTCAAGACCACGGAGAAACACAAGCAGCGACAGGAGTCGCATTGACATTCACTTGTACATCTCTATATGTATGTACGTATGTTTAAGAGTGCATGTGTGTGTCTATTGTGCTCTTCATGACCGTCATGTTTAGTGCATGAAGTAGAGTGGTATCCAGCGATGGCACCTGTTCGTCTTCTCGTGAATCCCATACCTCCGCGTCTTTCCTCTTTCTCTTAACAAGACACTGCAAATACTCTTCCAAAGCCGCTTGCTCAACTTCCAGGTCCACGGGACTCCTCCACGACGCGGTCTCTGTCTCTGTCTCCTTCTCGGTATCTTTCTGTTTTCCCGGTGACTCTCGGCAGAGACCCTCTTGCAAGTGGCGTCGCTCCGCTTCAGTAACTGCTGAGTCGTCGAGTTCGGCGAGAACAGGACAACAAACCAAGACGCAGTTACGATAGTTTCTGCTGAGGCAAATGCGATTTCCAGAGAGGACGTCCATCGACAGTTCTTCGTCTCGTTCCTCGCGCGAGCGTCTCTCTTCCCCTGTCTCTTCCTCCAGCCGCAGACGCCGCAACGCATGCAGACCCGCCAAGTGCAGCAGCTGGCTGAACTCGTCGACGCAGTTCCCTCGCAAATCGACTGAGGCCAAGACGTAGCGAGGTCCCCACATCTGAAAACAAAAACATCTCTCCTTCCTCGAAAGATTCTCGACCCGCAAAAACACAGGATCCATATATATATATATATATATATATATATATATGCATTTGTATGTAAGTATATATAAGTGTATAAGTATACAAGTATGTATATAAGTATATAAGTATATATCCGTGAAAGTGTAGGTCTCTCGAAGTCAATATATGGATGTATATACACATGTCTCTTAGTGTATAGTTGTGACTCTAGACCAGATATACATATATACACATATATGTATATATATACATATATATACATATATGCATATGCTGTATTTTCTTCTCGAGATGTGCGTAGGCTTATATTTGCGTATTTAGTGATACAGACAGTGTAAGGAATTACAGGGGAGTGTGTACTTTGAAGGTCGATGAGCCTGTTCCTTGCCCTGTTTTCCTCCCGTCGACCCTCACAGTTTGGACTTCCGCTGCACGCACGAAACGGTTCCAGACTCTGGAAGAAGCTTCGAGTTTTGTGTTCCGAGGATGTTGCCACAAGCTTCGGGGAAACGCCTTCGAGAAGAAGAGAGTGGAGCGCTTTTCCAGTGTTACAGTGCGCAGATCGAGAGACCTTTCGGCGCTGAGGCCGCTTCGTTCTCACATGCTGGAAGCCGTTGAGAGAAGAAATGCGGTTGAACGCGAGTGCGAGAGAAGTCAAGGCGGTGAGGCCCGCGAGTCCCGTCACTTCTGTCAACTGAATCGCACAGAAAAAACGAAAAAATTCTGGAGCTCCAAAAAACGAGGAAACCCCGAATCAAAGACCAAGAAAAGAAGTCGATACGAGATGCACCTACACTCGAGCAGATGCGAATGGAGCCATTCGAAGAGATTCACAGATATCCAATGCATCCACGCGACGTCAACCATATTCGTGTACATGAAATGAAATACATGCCCTTGCACACCTTTACAAAAGTACACAAGTATATATATATAAATATATATATATATATATATATATAAATAAATATATAAATATATATGAATATATGTATGTATAAGAATACATGTATATATGCATGTGGGTGTGGATATGTAACTGTGTAGCTGCGATTGTTTTGGAGTGCGGCAGTTAAGTACGTGGTAGGCGCCTGGCAGGGTCGGAGCCCCCGAAGCGTCGGTGGATTTTTCTTGAGAAGCAGTTCATTTCGACGTCGCCTGAGCGGTGACAAAGACGCGGGTGCTTCCCAGAGAACGACGAAAAGGAACTGGTCTCACCATATTTGCAGAGAGGTCAAGGAGACGCAATTTCTTCAATCCGGACAGTCCCTGGAGACGGTTGATGCTGTTAGCAGACGCCACCAGTTCCTCCAACAGATGAAGATGTTCAACGCCCTGAGCGAGCATAAAAAGCCTCAGAATTCCGGTGCATCTCCTTCCGCAAACGCAATCTCAAAAATGCCTCAAACGTCCGCTTCGTACATACACACAGATAAAGAGAGAAATACATGGATGTACATGCATACAAATATACAAATATACATATATATATATATATATATATACGGTGGCATGTACTCTCTCTCTAGATTCACATATATATAATCGAGAGACCCAGATACGCGTGCGTAGCCATATACGTACTCATATATGGAGATACTGACCAATCTACAAAATATATATATATATATATGTAGAAAGATTGATATATAGATATTTGAATGCATAAATGTGTACATGGAAAGACAAATGTATGTGCGGAACCGGAAACGAAGAGAGACGGGTCAAGAGCGAGAGGAGGCGTAACCAGCGCACCGCAAAAGCAGAAGAAAGCGAAAAAGAAAATCTACAGGAGAGCAGGAGAAGAGAAAACGAAGCCGAAATGAAAACCGTGTTCCTCAGCCTTCGCAGAAGCGCGCGAGAAGAACTCACGGCGAGAGATTTCAGCTTGTTGCAGTGGAGATTCAAAGTCCGAATATTTCTCCACGGCTGCTGAACAGTACTGAGCGTAGAGGAGATGGAGAGGCATCCAGCATCGATGAAAGAGAGACTTTCAGACGCAGTTTCTTCCCTCTCCGCCTCGACCGCGTGCGCTGTCTGCTCTTCTTGGCTGCGTTTCTGCTTCTCTCCGACGACCTCAGGGGCCGGAGAAACAGACCAAGGAACAAGACTCGCACTGCCCTCAAGACACTCTCTTCTCTCAGAGCCTCCTGTGCTGGAGGCAGGAAAAAAACGAGGATCCCGGTCTCCAGGCTGCATGCACGCGCCTGAAGAAGCAAAAGGTGACATCCATGAGACTGACGACGAAGAAGAGGAAGAAGAGGAAGAACAGGAAGAAGAGGAAGAAGAGGAAGAGAAAGAGGAAGACGAGAAAGAGGAAGAAGAAGAAGAAGGAGAAGCGGTAGAGGGAAGAAGAGAAGAGTAAGGGGGAGGAGGAGAGGCAGCAGGGGGGGCAAGAGGTTTGTGAGAGGAGAGAGGAGAGGGAGGCGAGAAGAAAGAAGCCTCCAGAAGTTCTTTGTCGTTGAGTTCAGCACAGAAGACAGAAGAGTCGAGAGAAGAAGAGAAGAAGTTGATGGGTGGGGAGAGAGGAACATGGACGGCAGCGGGGATAGGCGAGTCCATGGCGAAACAGCGAGGAAGAGAGACAGTCGGGGGGGGACGTCAGAAAAGAGGAGAGACACCGTCCCCGCGTTGACAACGTTTCCAACGCGGAGGCAGAGGCTACATGGCATCGGGGGAGAAATCTAGGAAAAACAGAGCGAAGAGAACGAAAAGAAAAGGAGAAGCTTGAACGCGGGGACAGAGAACACGCACCAAGGCGAGAACAGAAAAACAAACGACAAAAGAGACGAAGACACGGCACAAGGGAAGGACAGGAGAGAGAAGGAGGAACAACAGAAGAGAACGACAAGAGAGAAGCGCAGAAGAAACAAAGGGAGAGGAGGACGGCAGACAGTGGATAAGTCGAAGAGAGACGAAAGGACGATGTCTGTGCTCCTTCAGAGCAAGAAAGGATGCGCTGCGAAGGCGCATGTACCGAGTAGAGGGTGTGAGTGCAAAGGAAGAAGAAGAGCCGCAGGGAGAAAAAAGTCTTTGGGACCTTCCACCTGAAAACGATGTCGAGAAAATCGTCGGTTCAAGCGAAACCCAAGCAACGCGTTGTACGTTTTGGTGGACTGCACGAGTCTGCCGAGGCGACGTTCGTGCCGACAGAAACCGAAGGAAAAAATCGGCTTTCGGACGTCTCCCTCAGCCGTGTCTTCTCCTCTTATCACGAAATGACGGAGTGTGAACGCTGGAAGAAGCGGCCGAGAGAGAACGCAGAAGCATCGGAGAAGAACGGATAAAGGAGAGAAGAAAGGAGAGAAGAAAGGGGAGAAGAAATGAGAGAAGAAAGGAGAGAAGAAAGGAGAGAAGAAAGGAGAGAAGAGAGAAGAGAAGGAGAGGAGAAAGCAGAGAAGATTGAACGGGAGAGAAAAAAGAATGAGAGGAGAAAAGAGAGGAGAAGGAAAGGAGGAAGAGGAGTTCAGGCTACATGAGAGATCAAGACAGAGAGACAACTCCGCCCCCCATCTCTTCGTTTCGTTGGAGAAGTTGGAAGAGCTGGAAGAGAAGAAGGTGTTTTCTCTCTTTTTTTAAGTGCCGATTTTCGCTTTTAAAGTTCTTTTTTTCGCGTTCGAGGGTCAGAGCTCCTTCTTTTCTCCACAGCGTCCGAGAGAGCAAGACACTGCAGATGCGGCTGTCTTTGCTCCTCGCTGTCACACGAGCACAAAGTTAGGCGCGTTTCTTCTCCGGAAAAGGTGGAGTTCTTCAGAGTTGAAGTTACTGAAACGCAGTCCTTTCCAGTTCAGGAACGCCCGAGTGTCTGTGCTTGCTCTCAAGGTGTCTCGACACCTGGGGAAGAGTCAGAGAGGAGCTCTCGCGAGACGCAGGAATGCTCGACTTCTTGCAGAAAGGCTGCAACTCTCCTTCGTTGGGTTTCGATGTGCAAACATTTTTTTCAAATTAAAGTTCGACAGCACACTGTGAAATTCACTCGGAAGGTCTGCCGAGTGCGGATAAGACGGCTCGGCTCGCTGGACAAATCGAATCATCGAAGATTGATCAGCGCCTCCGTATTGTAAGTTTTACTTATGTCGCCGAATGCAATGGCTTGCATGCAAGATCCAGCACACACACACACACTCTCTCTCTCTTTCACGGAAACAAAGCAAACACCTTACGAACTTCCTACGTCGCTGTGTGTCTCTCTGTGTCTGTGTCTTTGGAAATCCAAACCGAGGGGGGGGGGGGTCAGACCTTCAGTGCAAATCGGAGGTACGTCCTTCCGAGGAAGACTCGACGCAACTCTGCGTCCCGGCGCAATTCTAACTGCAGAGCTCATTGCCTTTCCCGACACTTCTATAAGCCTCGCGAAACAGCCGTCAATACATATATATATATATATATATATCATTTATATACAAATACATATACACATATTTATGCACATGTATATATATGTTTATATGTGTGTGTACATAGATGTATATGTGAACACTGTGATTTGCATTCTCTATGATGTTTCATTCGGCGTAGTCGTTCTGGCGCGGAGAAGTGTGGATACGCGTCTGAGGAACGGCTTTGGTGTGGGTCGGAGTTCGAGTGAACCTACAGTTTTGGACATATGAAAATGTACGCGATCAGCTTCGTTTTCTGTAGAGAGGAACTCTTTTCTTATGAGATACGAACCTCTCTTTCTCTCTCGCAATTTCAGGATTTCGAAACCTCTTCAATTCTTTGCAAGAGCTGCCTTGCGTGAAGAATTCTTTCGCTTTTCTCCATCAACCCCCTTCGTCGCCAACAACGACTCCAGACTCGTTCGTCTTTCCGGCTCTTAGAGGTTATACCTGGGACCTCGGCAATGCTCGCGCTGCGGTCGTTTCGTTTCTTCGCACTTGTTAGAAGAGCGAATAGTTTCGTCATTACCGCAGATACGGGTGGAAAACAGAGCTTTTTAACTGCTCAACTGGAAGGACGAAGAGGCACAGGTTCCGAAAGAAGTTCTGTCGGAGGCGTCAGTACGTACCACCAACGAGGCTGGACGCCGAAGAGCATCGATCAAGGGATTCCTCTCTCTTCTCAACGAAGTTACTCAGGAAGAAGTTTCTCCCACAAGCCTCTGGACCCAGCTCTGTCGTTTTTGAGAAGAGCTCTGATTTTTCCGTGTCTTTCAAACCGCTACGTGAGCACATAGCCGCCAGCGTTCTCTCGTTTCTCTGCCCCGATAAAAAAGTTCGCCGTGCTGTCCGCAAACTCCTCCACACTCGTTCCGAGACGATACAACTCTTTTCGCCTCACCCGAAAAGGACTGGACTTCGCTATCCTCTCGAACGAACCGAAAAACACGAACGAGAGAAGACAGGGAATGTGCCTCTCGAAGGTTGAATCCAGGTGTCTGAATATGACTCCAGTTATGAGATACAGACAACCAAGTTCTTTATGATTGCCGTACACCACCGCCCCACTGGACGGCAAGAAGATTAACATAATACTAGCCAAGAATACAACAAACCAAATATTCAAATAAGGTGAAGAACCTGTATTCACATGGAGTAGACTTAAAGTATCTCTGAACATATATTTACTATAGAAGACAAATCCACATATAGTTGCTTAGATAGCTCCAAGAGATAATACAAAATGGAAATATGCAACGGGGTGGTGGTGGACAGCAATCATAAAGAACTTGGTTGTCTGTATCTCATAACTGGAGTATCATGATTTTCACTTTGGTAGTCTCCTTCCTAATGTTAGTCTGTACGGAAGACACGGACTGGATTCTTGTTGACCTGGCACCTGCTTAGTAACTGGATGGACGCTTTTTACGCCTGGTATGTATGGATAATACTCGACATAATTTAAAATTGTATAAATATATACAGCAGAACTCCAATGTTCACGCTACGACTTGCGAACCACCAATATAGATTGGTACAAAGAAGTCGCCATATCCTCCGTACAAAGCCGGCATTACGAACATAAAGATCATAGCTAGACCATGTATTGTAAGTATCACATTATAAGTAGATATTGTCTCTGTACAAATGATCCGCGAACCAGAACTACAAGGATTAATTATGTCCATCAGTGCATCTAAGTTGATACTCGGTTATATATGTTAGACGCTAACTTCCCGGCTAAACATCCCTAGGAAAAGGAAAGGTTAACCGCTATTTAAACACAACAGTTCCTGTAGCTGTAGATGAATGCTAATTATAGAGTCTTTTTCTGGGGAGTATATACAACGCGTTGGACTACTGATTTAGATCTTGAAGATACACTTGACGCGACCTAGACGCGACAGACGAGACGCCCCGAACGGTGCGAGCAGCTTAGCAGTTTCTGTTTCTTCGTCGCTACGAGTGGAAAGCGCGAGCGACAACACTCACGAAAGGCGAGGCTTCAGCAGGTCGGCGAGATGGCGAGAGTGTGGACATTCTGTCGAAGGAAGTTCGGAAGAACTTCCGTTCGGTGACGTATCTTCAAATGTAGACGCGCTTTTTCCATCGAGGTTTCTCGAAAAGGCGAACACACGGCTAACAGCCTCTTCAACAAGACTGTGTCTGGACAGTGCACACCACGAGTTATAAAATCGACTCCGATTTCCTGTTTCCATCTTCAGAGTCGTTCACTGTGCGACAGTCAGGCGCAGCGAAACACAGAGACGCAGTCTGGAGAACGTAGACGGTTCTGAAGCTCGACGCGCCAGACAGTCGATCTTCCCTGACGATGAACATACACTGGAAACGGACCTGCGAGGGCGTCGAGAAAAAAAGAACCGAAAACATCTGGAAGGCGAGTCTTGAAAAGTATTCCCAAAACGCTCGAGCATCCCTGTGTTGAAGACCTGCGGTGTCGAACACTCTCTTCACGTTCGACTGCAAAACAGAAAGAAACGCCTTTCTTGTGCTCTTCTCCTCCTCCTCTATGGGACCCTGTACATTTATTTCCTCTCGCTTCTCCCAGCGACCTCGTCTTCCGAAAAACACCGCTTCCCCCACTCTCACCATCATCGTCTCTTCTACGTGACTCCCTTCTCCTCGCTCTTCATCTCCTTCTTATGTTTTATAGCCTCGACTCGTTTCCTCTTCACCTCCAGATCCTCCAACTGCTTCGCCTGAATCTTCTCTTCGTGCTTCGTAAAGTTCGTCACCTCGTTCTTCTGCTCCGTGCTCTCCTCCTCGCTCTCGTCCTGTTCCCCCCCGCACCGAGCTGTCTTTTCGTTCGACGTTCTTCTTCTTCTCGGCCCTCCTTCCCTTCGTCGACTTGTTCTATCCCCGGTGTTCACCAAAGTTCGCGTGACCTGTTTCCTTTGCATGCGCACGCATCTCGTCTTGGTCTCGAATGCCGACTCCGCAGACGAGGCAGAGGAGAGACATCTCCTTCAAGTTCACGAAGCTCCTTTTCCTCTGCAGCTCACTCGCGAGCTCGACGACTTTCGCCTCCGTCTCTGCGTCGTCGGGAGAGAACACACAGAAGCAGAATCGGTTCTCCGCACCGACGCGGAAGAGCGCGCCTCCTCCGCGTCTGTCCTCTCCCTTCTCAAACTCCCCCGGAAAAGCTCTCTGTCGCGGCAGCGCGAGCACCGCGTCGTAGTGTACGCCGTCGTAAAGAAGATAGATCCTCTTCCCCGTTCCTCGGTCTCCGTAGAAGTCTTTCCTCCTCGTTTCGACGTCCACCACCAAGACCTCGTGCCGCAGCTGCTGCGCCAAGATCGCCAGCTCGACGTACCCTCCCCAGCTGGTCGGCTCGGAAATCCAGTGGATGTACTCCTGGCGAGGCTTCCCGAGAATTGCACTGGAAAACGACTCAGGGTCGCCCGCGATCACAGCCGCCACGAGGTCTCTCAGGTCTTGCGGCTGCTTGTCCGGCGCCGCCAAGAGCGACAAACAGGTGAACAAGCAGCTGTTGTCTGACGGAACGACGAAACGAAAGACCTCGCCGACGAGGCCAGGCTGCGCGATTTCGCCTGTGACCGCCTCTCGCGACCTCTCTCTCGCTTTCTTCTCAGACGGAGTCTCCGTCGTACCGCGCCTCCCGCCTCCATCCGCAGGCACAGGTGCAGACGACCCTGCAGACCTCCCTCGAGCTGCGAGACTCTCGGACCGTCTGTTCTGCGAGGAAGAAACCAGCGGCTCGGTCAGGCCAGGGGTGGGCGATCCAGCCGACGGCTCAGGTGTACGTACACCCGAGGGCGGAAAAGAGAGGGCGCTGCTGCTGGGTGGAAGCCGTCCTGAGACTAATGTGGTTCTGGCGTTTCCAAGGTGTTGCGAGTGAGCCTCTGATCGCCGGTCGCTCGAACCCACGTCTCGGTTCTTTCCCGGCGCATGCAGATTCTCTCTGCCATCTTCGTCGAGTTCTTTTCTGTCCTTCGGAGGCTCTCCCTTCTTCTCGTCGCACGCGTCGATCCGTTCTTCGGGGCCTCGCCCAGGCGCAAGCGACTCCTCAGGCAGCTGGTTCAACGCTCCTTTCCGCTCCTCGACGATGATGACGTCCTTCGCATGCACACCGGCGTCGACGAGTCTCTGCTCGCTGCCTCGCGCGAAGCAGACGAGCTGAGGCGGGAAGCCAACTTTCAGAACTTGTCTCGCAGGGCTGAGACCCGTCAAGGCGTGGACGCGAACCAGCAGGTCCTCGACCGTCGCCTCTGTCGGCAGAATCAAGCGGTGCCGGGTGTTGCTGCACCTCACGATGACCTCCATGCTTCAGGGTGGACGGCGACAAGGCAGAGAGACAGAGAGGCAGAGAGACAGAGAGTATCGGGGAGACGAAGAACGTTGAGGAACGCTTTTGCAGGCGGTGTGGCGCTCCAGGAAGGCGACGAGAAGAAAAGAGAGGAAAAAGCAACAAAAAGTCGAACTCAAACGCACCGAACAGACACACAAACACACACACGGCGCCTCGAGTCTTGGGGAGAGTCGAGACGCAACCGCGGCCGCCTCGCCAGCTGCGCAGGAGGAGGTGTACATACACCCCGCGGTGAGACGCGTCTTTCGTCCGGTCGCTTTCCGGTGTGTTCAGTAAAGCGTCGAAGAGAGCAGAAAAGGCAGGGAACGCGGAGATCTTTTGCTCTGGAAATATGAGCTCTCTCTCTTTCCACAGAGAGAGAGGAGAGAAGTCGAGCAGGTTTCACCAGCACGCACAGCCTCGTCTTGTCGCAGTCACGTCGGCCTTTCTGTTTGAGACTTTCGGGGCCAGCTTGCGGAGTCAAGGAGGCCTCAAAGATGTCTGAAAACGTCGTTTTCCTCGTCTCGTTCGTCCTTCTCGACCTCAGCGTATCGTAGCCGGAAGGGATCGCCTGAGTTCTGCACTTCCAGAGGCTTATTCAACAGAACTCTGGCTGACGCGAGCCTCGGGGTCGCGACACCCACGCAGACACTCGCACAGAAAAACAGGCGCACTCTTCGTTGTTCCTCGTTCCAGAGAACCAGCCTCCGTCGATTTGAGAGTTTCTGACCGCGGGTGATCGGCCTGAGCTGAACCCATTCGGAGGACCGCTCTCCACCGCGGAGACCGTGAGGTCCACAGAAGAACTCTTATTTTCGCGAAGACAAAAACCAATCTCTGTCGTTGATTTCGTGCTGCGTCGCCGGAACTCTCCCATTGGAGAAGCCGCGACAAGCCAGCAAAACTGAGAGCAATGTGTGTTGTCTTTTGGAACCGGAGCAAAGTTGCACGCTGTGGGAGATACGCGTTCTGCCGTGACTACGCTTCTTCCTGACATCCGAAAACGATTTCTTCTCCACCTTCCCTTTTCTTTTCTAGTTCCTTTATCTGCTTCGCCGCATTGTTCATCTCCTGAAAAGCCGAGTTGCACCTCACGCGTCGCCGCTCCTGCCGGCCTCGAGGCGCTGTCGACCCTCCAGCAGCCAGGGGGGCAGCGTAGTTGGTTTTTTTTGCCTTCTTCTCTGTCTTCCACTAAGGTTTTCGCCGATGCTTCCAAGAAAAGAAATCTAGAGTGCGAACGCCGCTTCAGAGGTCGGTGAATTCGCGAAACCCCCCAGAGCTGCACATAAACACGACGGCTTGCGTCTCCGTCGCGCACACCCGTTTATGCGCGAGAGAAAACGAGGCTCTCTGTCGAGAGAGAAGCAGAACGCGCGAGAGAAAGACTTAAACGAAAAGCGCTCTGTTCGCGCCGTCCACCAGCGTGATAATCTGAGGAAGTCGCTGGAACACGAGAAACGAGAGATTGTCGACGGACCTCCCCATCGCGTCACCGGAGCCGTCTGGCCTCCGAGAGAAAGGAAAGAATACAGAGCAGACACACTGCTAAAGTACATAGATCTCGAGTAAATGAAGTGTGTAAAAACTCCAGATATCGTTTGCGTGCATGCAAGTGCCTTTGAGAAGCTACTTTCTCAGCCAAGTTGCCGCTCAAGAAGAGACACGAAGGAGTGGAGCGCTGCTCCAACAAGGCGCACTCGCGTTTCCTCTTAAACGAAGAAGCGGACGAGCTGGAACTTCGCCGCACTCGCGACCGTAACTGACGAACCGCGTTGCATGTCCTCGAGACTAGTTCAGTTCTCTCTCTGCCTGGCATTCGGACACACCAATCAAAAAAATACCATCTTTTTCGGCTCTCTCATCAAATGTTGTCACGTACTTTTTCCTGCAAACGCAGACATACACACGTTTTCATCTACCTCTCTCTATGCACTTAAACATATATATATATATATATATGTATGCGGGCATTGAAAAACACGTATCGCCCCTGCCTTGGTCTCTCTCTACATAAATATATATATATATATATCCATATATAAATATGTATGTCTGTATATACAAATATATATAGATATATAGATATAGATATATATGTATTCATATTTGTATGCGGAGACGTGGACACATACATTTTCTGTCTTCTTTCTCTCTGTATGCGTCTCCATATTGCTTGTTAAGCACAGCTTATAGACGCGTGTCTGTGTTTGTCTCTGCATCTCTCTCTCTCTCCCCTCTGCATATATATCTATATATATATATATATATATCCACGGTTTCTTCCCGGTGTACGGCAAGTCGCGTAAGAGGCTTTGACGAGAAAGGAGGTTGAGGGCAGAAGGCGCTTCGCCGCAGCAGACGCCGGGCGCCGTAGAGAGGTAGTCGCTTCTCCCTTGCAGCTGAGTGTTTCTCTCGACGTCTAGGTTCTTCGAGTCCTTCTGCTGCAGAGGCGTTTCTGTTCGAGACCTTTTTCAGAGAGAGGCGTTCAAAATGGGGGAGAGCGCGACGAGTCGGGAGTTCCAGCTGCCTGCGGTGGTCGCGAAGGGAGTCGACATGAGCAGAGAGCGTGCCGCCTTCGCAGTGGAGGCGGCGAAGAAAGGCTACATTGCGCTGTTGAAGAACGACTTGAAATACTGGCAAGAAGCGGCACAGATGCTGAAGGAAGAATTCGACGCCTCGTTCGGCGGCAGTTGGCATGTGATCGTCGGGCAACACTTTGGCGCCTACGTCACGCACGAGGCGAAGCAAATGATTTACATCGCCATTGGTCCTGTGAACTTCCTCATCTACAGACACGGGTGAAGGAGGAACCTGGAACATAGCCGACAGAAAAGCAGAACCAAGAAGAGAGAACCCACGCCAGCAGGGAGAACTAGACACAGAGAGAAGAGAGAGAAAGAAAGAAAACAGAGAAACACGACGCGACGGGGTGCGGAGAAGGAGGAGAAGAAGAGGGAGAAGGAGAAGAAGAGTAGAAAGAACAGCGACAAAGAGAGAGGCGAGAGTCAAGAGAGAAAGACAGGGCTCCTGAAAGGACCTGAGTGCGAGGTGGGCAGAAGAAAGAGCAAGCGAGAGACGAGAAGGAGAGAGAAACGGACCAGCGAAAAGAAAGACATAAATGGAGAGCGCGAGATGGAGAGAAAATAGTTAAGGAGACTCAAATAAAACGAGCGAAACACAAGTCAGCAGAGAAACTAGAAACGAGCCTGCAACTAAAACAGAAAAGGCATCGACAAAGAAACGATACGAAGCTGAGAGAGGCAATACCCAGTAGATCAAGAATGTAGAAGGAACGAATACTCCCAGAGAGAAATAGAAGCTTAAAAAGTGTACGTTTTGGGAGGAAGCGCAGAGTGGAAAGAGAGCGAACACCTCGATGAATTTGAAATTGAGACTTTTTCGCCCCGCGTCGGAAACAAATCCTCTTTTTCTCTTGCCTCGATGTCTACGGTCTTTTCTCTCCTGACTGCTTTTCCCCGTGTTCTCCGTCTTCTCCCTTTGCTGGCCTTTCTGCTCAACGACAGCCCCCAGGCCGACGGTCGCTTCCCCTCATCTCAACAGAAGAGAAATCACATGAGGGAACGCAATTTTCTCTTCTGTCTCGAGCGTCGGGCCGTGCTTTAAAGGCTTTCTCGGCGCCGCGACAGCACAGCAACGATCTTTCTTGTTTTGTGCCAGTTTCGGAAGGAAACGTAGAAAACGCGCATGTTTTGGACTTCACTCAGGAGACGCAAATGTCAAGAAAAGCAATTCCTAGTTCCCAGCAAGTTTTGAAAGCTTGAAAAAAGTCTACTTTCAAGAATACAGTAGCAGGATCTCGACCCTCCACCGATCGGTGCACTCACTGGAATAGAGAATCCAGTTCATCCTGCTATGTTTCTCTTGCTTTGCGAGCTCGACGCTTGCGAGACTGGGATTTGCGTCTGCCTCTCGCGACCGGGCTCTCTCGGCGGGTGCATCTCCGCATCGTTGTAGCGAAGACATGAAGAAAACGACTGCCCGAGAGAATTGTCGTTTCCGAGAAAGGACACAGAAAGACTCCTGAACGCTTGTCGGGAAGAGCACGCGCACTGCAGTTCGGTTGAAACAACAATGTCGTCAACTACACTGGTACTGCAGAGGAATGCATTGTCTCCAACAAGCGCCTGCAACCTATGGTGCGTCTTCTCAGAGAAACTGTGACTTCCAGTGCATGCGCAGAAAAGAAAGAGGCAACGCAGTGCTTGCCCAGATCAGAGCATAATGTCCTGGATCACGCGAAGCAGCTGGATTCTCGAGAAATCGATTGCTGAATACCAACTAAATGCTTTCAGAGACTCCCAGAGCACATCGTTGCTACAGAAAACGACAGAGCGGTGGCCTAAGAGAGCGATTTGGGCGCAGCAGCTCAGGTCTCGCAAAGGAGCTGTCGCCTTCTCTTGACCGCCTCGAAGAACCACAACGGCGAGGCAGAGCCTTGTACCTTCGCGTACTGATTCCAGACGCCGCGCGTTTAGGTTTGTTCTCTCGCGCGGCTTAAATCGTGGCGCCAATGCGCAGCATACAAAAGAACACCGACAGGAACGTTGCGCCCCTGAAGGTAATTCTGAAGCACTCGTCGAGGGTGTGTGCGAAGCGTATCTTCCATCGATTATCAACTGCGATGCGGAGACTGTCATTGCTTATTGACAGCTGAATTGGTGTCTCTTCGTTTTCCGAAGACCGTTTGCACAACCAGGTGCACAGAAGTCGAAGGCTCTAATCCTTGCGCGAAACGTCTTTCAGAAGACCTCTAAAGACGGCAAAAGTCAAAAAGAGATTTGAAACTTTCCTCCGAATAAGCTCATTGCAAAAGGAAAACCAAACAAGAGCTCGGAGGAGGGGATTTGGGAGGGGGGAACCCTCGTGACCTGAATGTTCCACCGCGTCCAGAGAAACGCACTCTCCAGAGACAAGGACAAAAACACATTTCCATGAACAAAATGAATAGATAAATTCAAATAAATAAACTTAAATAAAAAAATCAAAATGCATATATATATGTATGCGTACAAATGTATGTAAGTAGGTAAGTAACTGTATGGTTGGACATTCGGCTAGAGAAATGTTTTCAAAGAACAATCCATCGCAGAGGTCTCTTGAGACGGGAGAAAAACGCAGACGAAAAAGAGAGGACAGCGAACAAAGAGAGAAGCGGCGGCAGAGAGCAATGGAGGTCGCGAAAGAAAACGAACCGAACGCGCAGATGAACGAGAAAGCCGACTGACATGACGGACAACAAGGCAAAGAAAACGAGCAGGGAGAGAGAGGGAAACGCGGTGTCACCAGATCTCGCGTTCGCACGCATCATCTAGGAGAGACTTCTCCTCACAAGAAAGAGACAGAAGCGCAAAGGTTAAGTTTCATAAGAAAACGCCACTGAATTCCAATTTCAGCGTTGGATCATGTCGTCTCTCCGCAGGCTGTCTCGTGGGCTGGGGCGGAAACGCCTTCCGCGTTTCTGTTTGAATCTCTCGCCTCCGGAGTGTCTCCTCTCTTCCATTATCCGAGCGGTTATGTTCCTCTCGCGTTCGCGCCTCATTCCTCTCGTTCCTTTTTTAGATTGTCCAAAACAGCGTTAAGAGACCCTTCAGATACTGCCAGATTTCGTTGCCGCCTGCATGCACAGAAAGAACATTCGAGGAGACTCGCCCTCTTTCCCAACTTCTGCCTCTCGGCTCTCAGTCTGTCGTTCCAGTTTTCTTGCTCTCCTTTCTGGCTGCTCTACCGTTCCTGCGCTCCCTTTCTGGACAACCGTTTCCTCCTCTCTCTCTCGCTTTCTCTTTGGTGGCGTCCTCCCCTCGCTTCAGATCTTTCTATCCTTCTTGCACTTGACTTCTGAGAACCCAGTCTCCCTTGTGCTGCCTGCGGGGGGAGGCCGCGAGATCCACGTCTCCTCCAGCGGGAGCAAAAATAAACTCTTGCGCGCGCTTTCAACTGGACGAGAAGCTGTGGAGTGTGGCGTTCCTCTGAAAAAGAGTCTGAAACTTCAATCGCAAACACAATTCTCTCACCGAGTTTCGATTCTCCATAAATCCGGTCCACGAAGGTGATGGGGACCTCCCCTATCGAGTAGCCCAGTTCGCGCGCCCGCACTGCGACTTCCATTTGAAAGACGTAGCCTAAACGTGGAAAAACAGACGATGCACAGTCGCATACTTCACCAACATTCTTCGACAGAAAACCATCCAAAAAACCGCATTTCAAATATATATATATATATATATATATATATATCTGAATATGATATCAGTGTGTTTGTATAGCTCCACTCCATATATATATATATATATATACGTCTATTATATATAACAGGTATTTTAAATAAACATCCTCTAGCTTTTATTAGATATCCACGTAAACCTATGTACACCTCGAAGAAACAACAACGCAGACTCTTCTGCTTCTTACCTTGTACATGAAGACTGATTACTACATAGATGCATGTGATGATGTATTAATCGATACAGCCGCCCATAGATTGATATATATATGTATACATGTAGATATATATGTATGTAGAGAGAGAGAAGGAGAGAGGGAGAGTTGCATACTGAAACATGGATACCTGTATATCGATCAGTGTTTTCATATACACACAAATATAAACACAGATAAATTCGTAAAGACGCAAGTCCGTGTATGATCGGAACCGTCTTGACGAGTTGTTGCGACTGCATTTGTGTTTCCGTGCTTTTTGGGGAATCTTTGTTTCTCAAGGATGTTCGAGCTTTTTACCCTTGCTGATGATTCTTGTCATGATGTTCTCCAGTGCATTTCGCTTGAAGAGCCTAAGGAAGAATGCGAGGTGTTCAGACAGTGCAAATACAACAGAAATGACGAAGCTCTGGAATAATAGGGGAGAGAGACATAGAAAAATACGAAGCGACTGATGGGAGAGAAAGCTATAAAGAGAAACGGAGTGACTGAAGAATGGAGATCGACACAGACACGTGGATCCTCAGAAAAAGCAAATGACAAAAATACAGATATGGAGAGAGAAAAACAGGGAATCTAGAGGACATTTCCTTCCCGAGGATGATGAATAACGTTTGCGCTGAATGTGTACTGACACTGCAAAACGTCAGCAGTCACAAGCGCAGACAAATATAAACATATATAGACAACTATAAACATATATATATATATATATATATATGCATATGTATTTATGCACATTTATTCACACATGTTTGTGTTTACATACGTATTATACTTACATGTATACATATATATCATATCTTTACAGATATCTTTATGTATATTTACAGACATATTTATCTAGTTCCAGACATGTATTTGTGAGTTTTCAAACAGGGAGGCAAAATGAGTCACGCGGGGAAGAGGACGAGACAGACGAGCACGCGAATGCAGGAACTGCGCGGAAAACGAAAACGCGAAAATCTGCACCGCGGAAGAAGAATTACCGAAACGATCCCGTGAGGTCTGAGACGCGCGGATTCAACAGAGTCTGGGCTGCGAAAAGAAAGAAAGAAAAAAAAACAGAAAAGAGAAAAGTGGATCAAAAAAACGGACATGGAAAAGCGCGAGACAGCAGACAGGGCAACGCAGAAAAGAGAGCGAAAAAAGTGAGAGACTACGACAGAGAGGAGCCGATGATAAAGAACAGAGAAGAGAGAAAAGGAAGCCTGGATAGAAAGAGAAACGAGAGACGACGCAACCGAGTCCAGAGAAACGGAAGGCAGAGAGGACAAAGCGAACTGAATATATCAAGACGCGACGTGTGAATAGGGATCATCTCCATTTCTTCCACAGAACGCTTCGACTCTCCTTTGCTCAGCTGCATGTGTGAAGGAACTTTTTCTTACCAAGGAAATTCGCGCCCCGACTGATGATGATTCTCTTTGCATCCCAGCCGCAAACGCCGCCTCCTGAGTCGAGACAGCGGAAACCAAGCGACTGCGCTTTCGATGAAAAGAAGAAGCTGTTTGAAGAAGCAGACTCCTTTCAAGTTCCGCTGAAAACGTTTCTCTCGCGAGTCTCGAACTCCTTTCTATTTTCCAAAAGAAAAGCTGTTTCGAAAGCATATGCGTACCTTTGATGTACCGCGATCCCGTGACAACATCGAAGTCTCCTTCTTTCTGCTTCCTGCAAGGAAGGAGAGAACAGAAGAAACACAGAGGCGCGCAGATACAAATAGTGAAAAGTGGAACTGGAACAGAAAACATCTGTTTCGAGAGCTCTTTAGAGTATAAAACATATGTATACATATAGGTTCATGTATCTGTATGTGTACCCTTTTGTGACTAGATCTGCATGGATGTAAGGCGCATCTAGACTCCTCCCGCTAGTCCAGGTCTGCTGCGCTTACTTGATGAACTCCGGAATGAATTTCGGCTGTACAGAAACCGACACAGAGCAGCAAACGAATCGGATCTGCAGAATCCAGTTTGTTGTCAACCTTTCAGCTGTCCTCGCTTTCACAGACGACGAGAAAGGAGAAAACAGACAAGCAGGCGAGGACAAGAAGGTCACAGAGAGCAAAAAGACTTGCGTTCTCTTCGGCTGTCTGGCAATGTAATGTCGATGTCGATGAAACGTCCTTGACGAACGAAACGTGAGAGAAGGGTAAGGCACTATCGCCTGGGGAACGGTCTGCCTAGCCGCCGCGTTTGACTGCCCTCGATTCCTCTCTCCTCTGTCTATGTTTCTGCTCTTTTTTCAGCAGCGAATCCCCTTCATCTTCCCTAGAGGAGGCCGGAGCACCCCCGTTTCGTCTCATGATTCCAGGCCTAGCGGCTAAATGTCAATCAAACATGCGAAGTTTAGGTTTTCCACGAAATCTATTTGGAAGAAGAGGCAACTTCCCTCCAGACGCGATTCAGGGAGAGGATGACTCAAATAATCGCGGTGGCATGTAGAGCTTGTGCACACAGAGGTGAAGTTTTTGAAAACACCCAAAACGTCCTTTTCGCGCCTCGAAATAGAACCTTTACATGACCCTCTTTGCTTCAAACCGGCAAGAATGCGTTCTGCTTCCTGGAGAAACGCACATGGTGCGAAAAGTCGGCATCCATGAGGATGATGAAGTCTCCCGTTGTTTTCTTCAGTCCATCCGCGTACGCAGAGCCTGGCCAGAGACACCCAAAACAGAAGAAACAAGTCGCGAACTGAGAGGCGAGTTGCGAAATCTCGATCTAGAAAAAACGACGCTCGCAGGGAAGAAGAGACAGACACAGCAGGAAGGCAAAAGCATGCTTGACCGACGGACAGATGGAGACGCGGAAAACAGCGGCAGAACGAGAGTCGTCGAAAGACGCAGGAAATGAAGAAAAGAATCGACAGCACACATTTTCGAAGCACCAGAATAACCTCCAGATTTGCTGACAGCACAGACATATGTATGCATATTATACATATATACATATATATATTATATATATATGCATATACATGTGTATTGACCTGTAAATATCTATGCATATATATATATATATGTATCTGTGCGTAACTGCAAACATTTGAATATTTATGTATTGATCTCGGGTAGAGAGAGAGATTGAATGGGATGGGAACGTTGTTGGACTTGAGAAACAGCTTTGTTGTGAGAAGTCAGAGTCCTCTGAAAACGAAATCCAAAGGCGAGAACACAAGACAACGGTTTCTCTGTCTCTGCAGTCTCAGTTCTCTTCTTTTTCTCTCGGCATTTCTCCACGCCTACCCAGTCCGAGTTTCCCCGGTCGCTCGAGCAACAACTGAACGGAAACGAAGTGAAAGGAAAGCGACAAGGAAAAGCAAGAAGTAGTGAAACCGCCTCCGCGCGACTTTCGCTGTTTGTGCACCAGCCACACAAAAAAAAGCAGAGAAGTCGCGGAGGAAAGAGGATCCGTGGAACTGGAGACTCCCCAAGAAAAGCAGAAAGGAGCACAGCAAGCTACAGAGGCCCGTATGTACACCTCACCATCCTGAGAGAGATGGAAGAAGAGGACGCAACCTATTCATCGATTTGGATGTATGCAGCTTTATTCAAAAGCGTACAGAGACAGAGACGCCGCAATCGGAAAACGCACGGCTCGACAAAAGAAGGAAGAAACCTACATAAACACGTATGCCCAAATAATTATACATAAATACATAAACATAAATATATATATATATATATATACATATATACATAAATATATATATATATATATATATGCGGAGAGTTTTGGATTTGAAACTGCTGGGGAGCATCAGACTGAATATTGTTCTTTTAGAGAATCTACGGAACAGCAACAGACTG
Organism: Toxoplasma gondii ME49; assembly: GCF_000006565.2. Lineage (NCBI taxonomy): Eukaryota > Apicomplexa > Conoidasida > Eucoccidiorida > Sarcocystidae > Toxoplasma > Toxoplasma gondii. The sequence continues at coordinate 6,381,384 of NC_031480.1, forward strand.
AACAGCCTTGCCCTCTGTTGATCGGCTTCCGCGGAGACCCTGTAGGGCAAAGAGAAGAGAGAGTAAAGAAAACCGACTACGGACTAGGGAGAAGAAAGATGCAAGAGAAGACTCGAAAGTTGTTCTTCGCTCACAAGTCTTTCTCCACGGAAAATCTTTTGAAGTTCCTTATAAGCAGCAGCAGTGCCGTCTGGACTGCTGTCGTCGACCAGGAGGATCTCGAAATCCAGATGGCTGGTGAGGAAAAGAATTCCGCAGAAAACGGCAGCGACATACGAAACGGAATTTGCAGAAGAAAAGAGCGGCACAAAGGACACAGGAATTTGTGCGGTGCCGGCGCATGCAGATACACGCAGTATGCGAAGGAGAAGGGAGAGAAAAGCAGAGACTCAGCGGAAGAGAAAAACGGAGAGAGAAGAGGAATAAAGAGGAGACCGATGGAAGTAGAGAAGAGCAGGAAGCAGAAGAGAGAACCAGAAGAGAGAGGAGGACACGATGGAGAGAGCGAAGAGGAAGCGAGAAAAGAAGAGAGCGCGAAGAGGAAGCGAGAAAAGAAGAGAGCGCGAAGAGGAAGCGAGAAAAGAAGAGAGAGAGAAGAGGAAGCGAGAAAAGAAGAGAGAGAGAAGAGGAAGCGAGAAAAGAAGACAGAGAGAGAAGAGAAAGCAGAACAGAAAAACGACAGGAACCGTTGATCAGCTCACTTCTTTTTGAATGCGTCCACGAGCATCCACACCATATAGGGGATGTTTTCTCGCTCGTTGTATGCCGGCAAGATCACGGAATAGCGCGTCATCGTGAGGGACATTGAACATGGAAGAAGCTGTCGAGAGAAATTGAACGAAACTCAAGAAAACGGAGAAAGTCGAGCTTTCGCCTTCACGCAAAAGGGAAGTGGACAGAAGTCTGCTCTCAAATTCAGTCAAGTTTGGAAAAAAAGAAACTGGAGGAACAGAGACAAGCGTGGAATCCGTGGGCGCTGAAGAAGCTCTTCGGCGAAGCAACGAGGAACACAGGCGCGCGAGCAGAGAAAGAGAGAGAACAGTAAAACGAACGAGCAAGGAGAGAAAGCAGCAGGAACTCTGGAAGACCGCCGAAAAGAGAGCGTTTGCCTCAGAACGCGATCTCGCTCGGGTGTGTGTCGAACACTCGGCCTTGAAGAGGAACGCAGCTGCATGCAGAGTTTCAGAAAAAGGGGAAAACTCGAAAGCCGACGAAAAGAAAGAGAGAGATGCGAAGAAAAAGACGCTGCAGGACGAGTTGGAAGAGGTAGAAACAGAGGGCCAGCGTGTGGCGAGCAGTTCCGCAGCTTCTGCGGTGCCTCCGCCCTGGGAAAAGCAGAACCGGAGGAACTCGAGAGACAAAGAAAGAAAGGCTCACGAGAAGAAACGCGACAAGACAGCATGTATCTGTGTGGAGTGTGTACGGAGAATCTGTCGCGCAGAGTGGGGGAAAGCAGGAGCCGCGAAGGACGGTTCTTGAGAAACGTTTTGGCAGTCCTCACGGCAAGCAGAGCGCATGCAGAAGCGACCGGAAAGAAGTTGGCCAGGCGACACACACTAGCGAAGATCAAAGCAGGACGCTGAGCTCGACACAGAGAGGGAAGGCGAAAAGAAAAGAGATTTACTGCGAGGACTTTTTCCCGAAAAAACGCATGCGTCAACCGGGAGTCGAACCCGGGTCACCTGCTTGGAAGGCAGGTATCCTAACCGTTGGACTATTGACGCCTCGAGCAGGAAAGTTGGCGCGCTTTGGCCGAGACGAAGCTCCCTTCCCTTCTTACAGGACCTGGATCGCCTCCAGTCCAGTAAGAAGAAGAAAAGAGTGCAGGAGAGGAGAAAGCAGACTGTGAAGTCGACGAGAAACTATGAAGGCAGCAGGGAGAAACCTGCAGAGTTCAGTTGTGGTTTCGGAGTCTTCACCAACGAGGCGCGCAGGCGCGGGAAGCAGCCTTCTCTGGGGTCGTTGGGTCTTTTCCGCCTTCGTGTTCAGGAAACAGTGCTTCTCACGAGGAAAGAATCCCAGTTGCTGACAGCTGGAAAGTGTGTAGAATACGAGTGTCGGCTGTGGCTTCTCCAGTGGCCGTAGCGCGCTAGAAAGAAGCGAACTTCTGCGTTCACCGTCGCATTAACGCAGCTGTTTCGAGGGACACCGCCGATGAGACGACTCACGCGTCCGATCGTTAAACGAGACAGACTCTGAAAGGGCCAGATAGAGAGACGCCTGTCGTCCGCGAAGACAGCGAAGGCGAAGGACTCTCAAGGTAGAAAAGGTCGGAGAGGAGATGGCAGGAAAGAATCTGTAGAAAGAGAGAAAGTCAGGGAACAACTCGAATGCAAGGTCGCGCTTCCATCGGGTCGGATGCAGCAGAGAAAAAGATTCGGAAAAGGAAACGGTTCTTCAAAACCGAGAACAAGCCTCTCTGGAGAAACATCTGGGCCTGCCTGTACAAGAAAAGACAGTCTATGGAACTCCGAAATCCCGTGGATGAGGTGTACCAGGATCAGCTTGAGTCGTCGGCATCTGAAGAAACGGTGGTTGACCGAACCACAGGAACCTGATTTCATGTATCAGGGAGTCTAGCATCAGCAGTTGTTGCTTGTCTTTGAACTTCATGCGACGAATGCGTCAGGAACGGACACAGTGAACCGCGAAACAACACACAGCAGTTTTTGTCACGGTCCATGTATGTCCGAAGTCTGTTGCCTCCAGCTTGGTACCTCGTCGCTGCCTCTGGGGGTTCTTGGAGTCTGTCAATTCACAGTTCTCCATTCGTCCCTGGTTGAAGGAAGCGAGCGAGAAAGACTTCCAGCGAGTTGAGTATTTCCTGTTTTCATCGAGAGTGAACCGACGGAAGAAGCCGAGCAGCAAGAGGCCTCTTCTTTTTGGAGAGAAGCACCGTGTTGAACGTGAAGGACTGGGTCGCGCTTTCCTTCAGCTCGTCAGTGCATCTCGCCGCAGGTAAATGAACGGCTTTAAAAGTGTCTCTGGAGACCTTTGAAGACAGAACAAGACGCATACGCGGTTCCCCGGATCTGAGAAGTCAAGTTTTCTTTTGGACAGCGATGAAAAAACGAGAGCATTCTAAGGACTCAGCGAGGGGGCACAAGATGTCTCGTCGCAGCAGTGGCTACGTGTTGAAGTGAAATGGAGGGATATTGACAAAGTTCATCTTTCTCAGAGGCTTCATGTTTAGGCTTGCTTGAAATCCAGGACTTGGTATCTTCTCTTTCAACAGGCAAAGACTTTGTTTCTTGTTTCCTTCAACTGCTGTCAAACAGAACGCGCGTTTTTTGTGAGCAGCCAGACACGTGACCGAGCTCGAGTATGGAACTTTTTTCAAGGGAGGGAACATTTTGATGCAGGATTCCGTTGGACTTTCTCTCGTGTCTTCGTTCCGGGGAAAGAGAACCTCTGTGTCGCCGCAGACAAACGCAGCTTGAAAAGAGTGTCATTCTTGAGTGCGCGTTGGTCGGCACTCGCGAGAAGAAGTCATGAATTGTTTTTGATAAATTCGTTTACTGTGTTGCTCCAGTGCACTGAAAACCAAGGGAAGGCCACAGGGGTGACTTCCAGACTTTGGAAAGCTGCTTCTCAGGCACAACAGGGGATTCGCTCTCTGCCTCAGGTGAAAACAGCGTCTCGCACAAAACTCTACACGAGAGACAACTGGAGAAGAAAGTTAACCATAGGCGGGTGGCACCTCGAGATAAGCAGACAAACACATGAAGGCGAACCGGGGGAAACGCGTCTCAACAGGATGCGTCTGTAGTTTTGGATCCACAGACTGAAAATGCACTTTTTCTTCTGTACGAGAAGGACGGACGATCACATCTCGACATGAGTGGCGGATTCGACAGATCGAGCGACAGTCATGAGCGTCCTCTGTTAGTGTGAAGAGTCTGATGAAGAAAACTCGCTGTCGATTGCCGAACCTTTACCCACTTTGTCAACCTGACAAAAGGGCGAACGGAAAGTGTGTTTAGAGAAGGGGATGGTTTAATGGTTAGGTTTTCTTCTTTTCTCAGTTTCCCCTTCCCCCTCATCTCGTGAATTCGCACTCAGACTCCAGCCGGACTTGGTGGCGTCGTCCACCTTTTTCTGGAAAACCGAGTCCAACAAGGAGAGGGAATCTTTTTCGAAGTGGAATCGAAGCACATGCGACGGCGATGAGCCTGTGGACTGTTCGCATCTGAAAGAATCCGATGTTTCGCCGAATCTCCACAGCAGGAGACTGTTCTACGAGGTCTGAAAACACGGCTGGCCCCCAAGTTGAGATGGTGTGTGTGCGGCACCTGAAAAGGCCGTTGGTCTCTTGAGCAAAGGACAGTGGCAACGAACGAGCAAATGCCAAGGAGAAAACGAAGGAAAAACGCATTTCTTCATTAGAAAGAACGGTCGACCTTCTGTGGGGGAAGAACGGCCGACACGACGGACTTCTGAAGTGAGATAGGTCGTCTGTTTTTGAATGCTGCTGCCGAGTCTGTCAGCGCTTGTTTCTTTCTGCACTTTCGCCTTTGCCGTTTTCTCAAAGAAGACCGGGGGTTTTCTCCTCTTTCGTTCCTCCCATGTTCCGTCTTGACACTCGCGAGAGACATCCGGAACATCGGCTCTATTTTTTTCAATTTCCTCGAGGTTCACGGGAAGTGCTTTCTAGATCACTGTTCTCTTTGCGGCGCCTTCGTGGTATTTGGCTTCTCCGACTCTTCACATTTTTTTATCGAATACCAAGTAGGTCACGGCGTAACTTCCACTCAAATCTTCTTTCATTTCCTGTCTTTAAAGTCTGTATCGGCCTCCGTTAACCTCGCTCGGATGTGTGGCACCGACTCTCTGTCTCGCGATCGGGACCTCGAGTTTTTCTCAATGGATGCAGCAGCCTTCGAGTCTCTCGGTCTCATCCCTGCCTCTTCCCCATTGGAAATGAACCTTCCCTCAGTCTCGCATTTTCTCTCTACCTCGCTCTGCCTTCCACTCTAGGAACTCCGAGAGTCTGTCTTCGTCGAAGGACGAGACAGAGGAGCACCTGTGTTCTGTCGAAAAAAACGAAAAATGGAACTCACAGAAAGAAACACCAGCCTCTTTCGAGGAGTAAGAGCCTCGCCATGCCGCTTCTCCTGGCCTCTCAGACAGGAGTGCCAGCGCCTTTCTCTCTCCCGCCGTACTTCTGCGTCGCTTTCTTCCTCTCCCCGCAGTTCTCTCCGACCCGTTTACTCTCTCCTGCTTCTGTGCGTCTTTTCTCTTCCCTCTTTGTTGAATGCCGCAGGCACCGCGGACCTAGCGGCACAGCAGAGGCCGTCCGGCGACAAGGCAAAAGAGGCGAAGCCTCTCTCCTCCGAGGCGTCTTCGTCGTTTCTGTCTGCTTCTAAAGAGACTGTTCCAAGCAGCGGCCTTGCCTCGTATCCTTCTCTTCCCACAGCTCCCTTTTCGTCGAAGACGCACACAGCAGAACTCGACGGAGAACAAAATGTTCAAGATGTTGAGCATGAGAGATATGCAGAAACAGCGAAGGCAGTTGCGTTGGAGGAGAAAGTAGGAGGAACACAACCGTTCCTCCCCTCAGTCTCGAAAGAGGAGACAGGCCTCACGCGCGCAGATATCCGACCTGCTTCTAATCGGCTTTCCCCGTTTTCTGTCGCGGAAGCCCACAAGACGCTCTCCACGGACGTTTCGTCTTGGCAGGCGACTCCCGCCTCTTCTCGCTCTTTTTCAGAGTCATCAGAGGAGACCGCGAATGCGAGGAAGTCTACACTTGAAGGAGACGTTTCTCTCTCGGCTATCTCAACTCCGTCCGTGTCGTCTTCCTTTGCTTCTTCTTCTCCTTTCTCTTCTTCTTCTTCTTTTTCTTCTTCTGCTTTCTCTTCTTCTTCTGCTTTTTCTTCTTCTTCCGTTGCTTCTGAATTTCCGTTTCCTTCGTCGTCTTCTGCCGCTCCTTTGACGGCGGAGGATGGTATGTCTTTTCCGATTCTAGAGGATGGGGTGTTGAGCGTTTCCTTGATTTTCACACACGATGACGATGGCGATTGTCTCCTTCAAGATGGCGATTCTCTCGCCACGATGTTCAAGAACGGGGATGTTGGCGGCATCATGAAGTCTCTCGTCAGCGTCACTTCTGACATCTCCAGGTGGACGTCACCCTTCCGCTTCTTGCGTTTCCTCTCGCCCTCGAGGTCTGTCTCTCCTCGAAGTTCAAATCCCGAGAAGCCAAGCAGAAGACGAACTTTCTTCCCCACTCGACGCCGAGGCAAAGCGACAGCAGCCGAGGCGCAGGCGTTCGGAAACGCGCTACAAGAGACAGATACAGACGTTACAGTAGTCGCAAGACATGCGACTGGCTGGGATGAGCGACACACTACTGACGAGGAAAAACAGGTTGATGAGTCAAGTCGGGCATTTCGGACAGAACCGCGTCTTGAACCTTCTGCTCTGGAGTCGTCTGCACCTTCTTTGTCTTCCTTCTCTTCTCCCTCTTCTTCCTCGTATTCTCCTTTTCCCTCTTCTTCCTCTTCTTCTCCGTTTTCTGCGTGTCTGGAGGCGGAGACGCTCGAGCCGGGAGAGAGATTGGGAGACTTGGAGAGAGGACCCACGGAGGGATTTCCACCTTGCTCGCCGGCAGAGAAGCGGGCGTTGAGTTTGACGACAGCGCAGCGTCTCTTTCGCTTTTTCTCATCTGTCAAAAAAGAGAATTTGGGCTTCTCCGTTTGCCAGGCGTTGACCGAGCCCACAGTAAACATTCGCGCGTTTTGCTCGCTGTTGCGCGTCGCGAAAAACGAAATGGTTTGTAGACACCGTGTCCACGACTGCTCGGCTATTCCCGCGAGTCTCTACTCGTCTCCCATCGACTATGGAGCCTCGGATGACCTTCACATTTATCCAGTGAGACCCTCGACTTGGAGCATCTACAGACACCTGTTCCCCGCGATAACCATCCCGAAGTCTTCTCCGCAGTCGCTCTCCTCGTTCTCTCTCTCTCCTTCTTCCTCTGTCCTCGACCTTCCTCTCGTGCCTCTTCAGTCCATCCGCGCTCCTCTCTCTCCTGACTCTTCTGCTCCTCCGTCTTCTTCTGTGCCTGCTGAAGTGATCGAGTTAGAAGGACCGACGTATGCGTTGCTGTGGGAAGGCCTTCGTCGTCTGTACGACTACTTTGAGTTTCGCGTCTGCGAAAAAGAAGTCTTGTCGGCCGCAGTCTCTTCGCCGTCCGGCCCTCAGATCGCCCGTCCAGCGTCTTCTTCTTCGTCTTCGTCGTCTTCGTCTTCGTCGTCTTCGTCTTCTTCGTCGTCTTCTGCTTCTTCTGCTTCTTCTTCAGCCCCCGAGTTCCTGCCCGGTTGGACGACGGAGATGATTTTGCATGCGGTTCAGCCAGGCGCGACGCCTCGGAGTCCGCTGGCGATTCTGGCTCGGCGGGGGCGGACGGCGTTGCTTCTGATGCGAGGAACGCAGACGCAGTTTGAGTGGGCGTTGAACTCGCAGTATGAACTCACGTTTGGATGGAACGACCTGTGGGATGGCAAGGTCGAGGCAGGATTTTCGCGGGTGTTTGCGGCAGTCTCACCCGCGATCCAAGTGTACCTGGGGGAGCTGACGAAGCGCGGCGAGCTGGACCGCATTGTGGTCTCTGGACATTCGCTGGGCGCTGCTGTCGGGAGTCTCCTCTCCTACTCTTTATCGGTGTCTTTCCCCAGCGTTTCCGCAGTGCTCTTCGCACCGCCGAGAGCCGGCGACCAACTCTTCATGGACTCCTGGGGCAGACGAGTGAACGGTCGCGCGCTGAAGTTCTCGCTCGACCCAGTTCCGGAAGTTCCCTGCCGAACGATGCCGCGCTGCGATGCACGACGCGACGCCACAAAGAAGAAGCGAGCGCACAGTGCCGAGTTCAGTGCAGAGTCGGCAGGTGGAGCAGCAGCCTCCGCTGCGCGAGAGCGACTCGGGAGACGCCAGTTTGAGGCCGAGAGAAGGAACGGAGAATCCCAAACGCCGGCGCGAACTGGCGACGCGCAGCCTGAGGGCAGAGAGGGGCACAGCCCACTGGAAGACGAAGGGAGAGATGCGTTTGGAAGAAGCGCTGCGGAAGACGAGAGAAACAGAGGAAATCCGAATGCGGCTGGCGAGACTTCCCAAGACGAGGCAGAGAACGCGCAAGCGTCCCTGCGGTTCGCTGCGAGAGAGAAACCTCTCGAAGTCCTCAGATTCCGAGAAGACACTCCAGACACTCTGACGTATGCAGACTATCCAAACAGCGTGGAGTTCACACCCGCAGACATGCCGAATGCGAAGGACCAGACGCCTCTGCATGCAAAGTACAATCACTTTTGCGCCTACTCATGCTGGCTGACCTCGCGCTTCAACCCAGACAACCCAAACAGCCACTGTGGAAAAGGAAAAAACGAGAAACGCCGATTCGACGACGACTACGATCCTGCGGTGTGTTCCTCTCTGTGAGCGACAGGTCGAAGCGAAAGGGGAGGCACGAGCCTTCGTCAGCCGGAGGTTCGTGAAAAAGCCATGCAGAAAAGCGTCTCGCTCTTTCCAATCTCCTCCTTCTTTCCCCTCCCTCCTCTGGTTCTCTGCCTCTCTCTCGTTTGCGATTCGCGTCACTTGTAAGGAAAGACGAGAATCGCTTGAGAACAGAAAAACAAGAAGCTCCCTAGTCCAAGGGACAGTGGCGCGTGGAGCTTGATGGCCGAGTTCAAGTTGATTTTTTGTGAAGAACAGAGGGAGGAAAACGAAAATCGAGAGAGGAATGTCGTCAGCGCGAAGAAAAATAGCGATTAGAAAGAAGACACCTGGTTGCAAGGAAATCCCCGTTTGCAGTCGTGGATGCACCGGACCGCCGAACTGCGTTGTGTCATCAGTTTTCTATGTTCTTGGATCGCGGGAACTCCCTCGGATGCGACTTTCGAAACTCCTAGAACGTCGCGTCTGTAAGGAAAGAACCGCGCGGTCCCTCGCACCTGTCCTTGGTCTTCTCTAGGTCATGAAAAAAGAACCTATGGATATCGCAGTTGTAATCGTCGCCTCTAACTTCGAGAAAAAGACCGTTGAAAATCTCATGTCTCAGATCGCCTCTCCATCGAAACCACACGACAGGTCACCGGTCACTTTTAGAGCAGGAGCCCGTTCTGCGAATCTCCTTGTTTTCTCTCTAATTTTTTCTTCCTCGAGCCGCCTCGTTGCGTTTGTTTCCTCTTCTTCAATGCCTTGTTTCTCTCTTTTCCGATGGTTTCAATCCACGCTGGAAGGCAGTGCGGCACTCTCTGTTTCGAATTCTTTTTTCTGTCACTGTCGTTGCCTGTCGTTCTGCAGCAACGAATCCTCACTAGGTCTCTCCGCAGTGTCTCTTCTCCGGTCTCTTGTGTTAAGCTGTTGAATCAAGTTCTCCAGAACAGACGCACCATTCCACGATGGCGACTTTCCGCATGCTCCAGTGTGTGAGGATATAATTTGAGTTTTTCAGACTCAAAGCCACACTGAACGCGAGAGAATGTACCCTAGATGCTTTTGAAGAAGAGCAACTCACAACAAGCGCTCATGTGGAGAAAAGCCGAGATATTCAAAGGTAGAGAGAGGATACACGAGGAATAAACAAAAGTGCCTCTCAGCCTAAAAGTGCCGCGGGAAATCGAGGAGAAACCTCTGCCTTTGTAAACCGCTTGTTGTGAGCCTCAGAGGAGAACTGCGATTTCGGTGAAAAGACGTCTGTTTCTACACAAGCAAAAGAAGGACAGTTCAACGAACGAGTCCGTCAGGCCTATCGAATCGCGTTTCGGACCGAGAAAAGCGCGCGCGGGGGGGGGAGTGTATCCACGCAGCAGAGTCTTTGGCGGAGGAGAGCCGAGAGAGTCTCCGTTGCCTCCACTCAAAGTTTGAGTTCGGAGTCAAAAGTGCCAGGCAGGAAGGGAGAGAAAGCCAGCAGCGAGAAAGATCGCAAGCAGAGAGAGAGAGCTAGAGACAAGAGAGGTCGAGAGAAAGGAGCGAGAAGGAAAGAAGGAGGAGAAAGGAAAGAAGGCGAGAAGCCACGGGAGTCCGCAAAAGAAGAGAGGAAAGACCCAACCTGAGAAAGAAATCCGAGGAAGAAATGCGTTTTACGCAGAGAGGAAGACAAGAGCCTTTAGGTCGAGGAAGACCGACAAATGTCTTGCCGGCATTTCTCGAACAAAGGAACACCATTTTATGGCGCGAGAGGTGCATCCGAAACAACCAGAGAAGCGAGACGTCTCGACAGTTGGAACATCTCGAGCAAAAAAATGGACGTCTGTGGCCTCGCCAAATTCCAGTGCGCTGAACAATTCTCTGCATGCACAAGAATCTATTCCCCTTGATTTGAATACACAACGCGAAACGCTTTACGACACACAAACTGGGAAAGCATGACGAGAGGAGAAAACAGAGGTGCTCGCATTTCTGTACACGAGAAAACAAACGGCCCTTTTAGTCAGAGAGCACGGAAAACTGAAAAGAAAAAAACCTAAACTGAAGCCGAGACTACGCCGTTTCGGTCTCTCAGCCAGAACAATAGAAACCTGTCTTTCAAGAGAGACAGGGAACATCAGATTTTTTTCTCGCGTTGACATGGACTTGCAAACCGCAAAAAGTGCGTCTTCTCTCGAACCGACACACGAAAAATCCTTCGTTTTTACCAGGATGTTGCTTCCTTCAGATGCAAGTCGCTTTTCTTTCCATACAGACATCGCACAGATCACAGATCTTCCCTTTTATGATGCATGCTGGTCTCGAAAGAACGAAATATAGACAGAAACACGCGTAGGAGACTGGAGGAAAAGCCGCAACGTTCTGTGAAGACGCAAGAAAACATTCAACCATTGCGGGTAGAATTCAACGACCTCCAGGCTTCAACTGCCTCCCTCTCTCCCGCTTCGTTCTTCTCCTTTTTGCGTTTCTTCTTTCTTCTCCACCTCTCTTCTTTTTCTCCACATTCTCCGGTCTCCTGACCGTTGTAGGTCTGCCTGCGACACAGTTGCGACGTTTCGGTTCTCTCGCTTCGTTGCTCGGCTGTCTCCACATCTCATTTTGCTTTCAAGAGACTTCTTTTCTCTCCGCGAAGCTCCTCCAGAACGCGTTTCTTCTGAAAGAGAGAAGAGATCGACGTGGACGAGGCGGCCAGCCACAGCGTTCTGTCATAACCGCCTGGGCGATAAAACAGCGAGCATGAGAAAAGGAGCAGAATTTGGAAAGCACAAAACCGCGACGTCTTCTCTCCCCTGTACTTGCTCTCCGTCTCACCCCACAAGAAATGCATCTACAGCATGCACTCGGAGTCACTCGACTGTTTCTTTTCTCGACTTCTTCTGCCTCTCCTGTCACTTTGCTGCTTTCTTCTTTGCAGATTCTCTCCTCACATTCGATTGCAGAGTGGAGAATCCACTGAAGAAAAACCTCGTCCCTGAAGGCGGCTGCTTCGCCCACAGACGAGAGGCTACCACCTGCTGTCCTGAAAAAATAAAAAAAACCAAAAAAACTCTGCAGCTTCGGCACACACAGACACACACACACCTGCGTCGCCTACTTCCGCCGACAAATCCCCGCAAATCAGGAAACTGGGAGAGCCTTGGTCTTCTTGGGCGTTGGGCTGCAGGAGTCACGGCGACGAACACACCCGAGGAAGGGAGAGCAGACGAAAGAAGAGGCAGAGAAAAGTCTGGAGAAAACCACGGAGAAAGGAAAGGCCCCATGCCCCGCGTCTGCGCTGCTCTCCTTTTCGTCTATCCGCCAGTTCGACTGAGAAGTGAAAACCTTTTCCTGCATCTGTCTTCCTCAGCAACACCCGAGCGAAGGCGGAGCGGAGGCGCGTCCAAGGAATCAGCGGGGAAAGACTGTCGACTTTGTTTTCTCTCGAAAAGAGGCGCGACGGAGCTCCACATGACGCTCAAGTCACGAAGCCAGCACAGAATTTCTGTCAGACGGTGAACGTACCAAAGAGAGTTTAGATGGTCTTGCAGACACTGGAGAAGGTTGCGGGATGCATGTTGAAAGTCTGGAAATCGTCGATCTTCTTCATCTATGGGCTCAACAGAGACGTCCTTGACTCCAAGGATCAGGGAGCCTTGCTGCATAGCTTCGCACAAGTCAATCTGAAAAAACAGTCGGAACAAGAATAGGGTCCTGACTTTGTGAGTGCGGGAGGACGGGCGGGGAGAAGTGCAGTGTCTCTCCGCAGAAGTAGGCGTTGCGCATGAGCAGCAATAAAAAAGAACATTTACCTCGATGCACAGCCACAAAGAAGGCATTTCAGCGTCTTGCGGAGTCAGAGCCGTTCGAACTGCGAGCATATCTTCTCGTTCGTTTCGGCGCGCTCTCCCTTCTCCGGAGTCGTCCTCTTTCTGCTCGCTTCCCGGGTGCCGTGAAGAGTCACTCCTCTTCCTGCAGAGATAAGACACTTGCGTCAACGTCCGGAACCGCAAAAGAAAGAGGAGAAACTGGTCGTGGAGAAGCGCGACGCGCCCGACCGCCGTGTGCGCCTGCAGGAGCAGTGTACGTACACTCCACATGTCGGGGAAGAAGCCTGCGGGGGGTTGCCCAGACGCGCGCGCGACGCACGCAGCCTCTGAAGGATCTGAGGAGACTCCTTCGTTCGTCTTGAGCTCCTGAAGGCATCTGCGAGGAAGAGACGACTCCGCAACTCGGTGTCCGCCTTCGCGCGAGTCGTTCGCCGCATGCAGCAGAGGCGAAGTGGACGCTGCGACGGAGGACGGGAGCTCGAGGGAGGAACCGAGTGTACACACACTCGTTCGGCGACTAGCTGAGGCAGCCAGCGACGAGGAAAGCGAGTTTCTCCGTTCTGTGTGTCGCCCCTCGGCTGTATTTGAACATCCAGAGAAAGCTGCTGGGGGAATCCCATTGAGAGAAGAAGACAGGAGAGACGGCTGAAGAACCTGAGAGGAGTGCAGAAAGGACAGAGAGTCGCGGTGAGGACCGGCAAGGAAGCGCGCGAAAAAAGAGAGAAAGGAGTCGAGAGAGAAAAAAGAGAGAAAAAAAGAGAGAAAAGAGAGAGAAAAAAAGAGAGAAAAGAGAGAGAAGAGAAGTTTCACAGTGAAGAAGGGCACCCGGCGAGAGGCGCGGTGGCCTGCACGCTTTAAAAAGGAACTCGAGCATTCGAGAAGGTCAAGAACTTTTCAAGAGCGTAGAGTCTTGTCCCCTTTTTTCTCTGAGGCAAGCGAAAGAAATACTCTTTCTTACAAGAAGAAGTTCAGTCAGATCTTGCTGCGCGAGCTGCAGGGCTCTGCGGCGGAAACGGTCCATCTCGACGCGCCACCGTTCGTGTACAGACACCGCAGTTTTCTGCTCCATTCGGTTTTTCTTCGAGGACAAGCGGAACTGCGAGGCTGCGCGCATGTCGCCGGAAAAGAAGCGTCGTCGTTTTTCTGCTCGTTCTTCCTTCTCCGTTGTTCTCTGAATACTCTTCTTTTCTTTCTGGGCAGCGAGGAAGGGGAAGCGAGTGACGAGTCGAGCTTCGCAGAGTTCCGCGAATCTCTTCTTCTGTCTCTCTGCTCTCGCGACCCCGTTCTCCTTCTCCTTGTTCTCTCTGTTGCTCCTTCTGAGACTAGGAGGCAGCGCATGCGATGAGGAAGAGGAGACCGCGCGACGAGACTCGCCTTCTTTCTCGTTGCTCCCTGCCCTCGAGCTCTCTCGAGCCGCGTGGGCCCCGTTTTGGGTCCCGATACGTCGAGTCTCCTCGCTTTTTTTCTCCGTTCTTCTCATCCGGAGAGAATCGCCCATTTTCTGCAAACGCAGAATGCCGCTCTCGCCCTGTTCGCATGCACTCCCGAAAGAGGCGCTCTTCCCTTCCTCGCCAAGTCTGCCGACAACGAGAGAAGACAGCGTCTCCTCTCTCTCTTCGTCTTCGTACGCACAGGCGGCCGAGTCGACTCTCCCGTCCACTCCGCAGAGTCCTGCAGCTGGCGGACGCCACAGGATACAAACCTTCGTCGGCGGCGGCCATGCGAGCGAAGAAGAAGCGTGGAGCAGTGGGGAAGCGACAGAGGGGTTCCTGGAGCAAACAGGGAGAGGCAACGGCATTGTGGCAGAACGAGCAACATCTGCGGCTTTGGTGAAGCTGCGGGAGTTGGCGGCAAGGCCTGCGACGCCGTCGATCTCGACGCCGGAAGGGCATACGGTGTCGGAGGCGCGTTCTCCCTCTGTCTCGAAGGCTTTTTCTCTTTCGAAGACTGCGGACGAGAGAGGAAACCAGTGCTGGCTGGTATCTCCAGAAAGGTACACTGTGCGCGACGAAGAAAGGAGAGGCAACGCGCTCTTGGGCCAGGACAGAGACACGAGGAGACCCCGAGAGTTGAAGTGGAGAATCTCCATGCTGCTCATCTGCTCGAAGGCCGCGACGATGCCCTGCTGGCGACGAATCTCCGCCAAAAGCTGAAAAAACAAACACACAAATCCTTTCCGTGGAAAAAAGGTCCATCCCTCCGCCTCCCTCATCTGGTGCCACCCACCCACCAAACAAACATATATATATATATATATATATGTATATATATATATATATATATGTATATATATATATGTATATGTATATGTATATGTACATATAAATATATATTTTTTGTGTGCATGCACAGGTACACGCGTAGCTCGATGTGGATATGGATATACAGGCCATAGCTCGATCTTGCAACGAGTACAGTGAGAAAGGCGCTTCGAACGGAAGAACGAAGAGGAGAACCAGATGACAAAAGCAGAGACTTCGGTTCTCAAAGCTAACCTGAAGATCCTCATTCGAGGAAGAAAAGTGGAGAAGTTCCTCGACTCGCCTCTCAGTTTCTCGCTCGGTCTACGGAGGCACACCGCCGGAAAAACAAAGGATGGCGAAACCGCATGCATGTCTTCTTTTGCTGCTTCGGTATGGAGACGAAGAGGGAAAAGAGCCAAGACACAGCGAGGGAGCAGGTGCAGCGGATTGTGGCGCGAAACGGTGAAAAAGCAGAAAAATGAAAAACAAGTAAGCAGCGGACAGCGAAGTGAAAGAGGAATTCTCACCTGCTGAAGTTGGCTAATGAGAGAGTTCACTTCTTCGCCTCTGTCTCGCAGTCGCTGCACTTTCTCTTGCAGTGTCCTCTCGCTCTCCTCCACTGTCAAACTGCATGCACAGAAACAAAGAAGAAGAGACGCTTCACGGAAGAAAGGTGAGGAGCTCCCCAGAGACGAGCACAGACAAGTGAAGAGATGCCGGGCGGAAGAGCGAAGGGGAGATGGAGCGTCTTCTTCGGGGGGAACCACAAACGAGAGTGAAAAAAGCGATACAGAAAGACCAGACAAGCTCGGGCTCGCTTCAGCGGGAGGCCTGCCTGCAACGGAAGAGAGACGGACAGCCGAGACGAAGAAGGAGAACTAGAGACACCCTGCCAGGATGTTGGAAGACGAAGAGAAAAAGAATCCAGCAGTCTTCTGGGCAGCAACAAAGACTGGCCATTCCTCTTACGAGATCTCGGAGCCCCACGGTTCGCTCGCCAGGCGATGGACTTCTTCCTCCGTCGGCGGCCGTGGTGCCACTGCGTCCACGAACGTCTGCGACGCCTGGACGCAGAAGAAGCAGAGTTCGGAGGAGGAACTCGAGCGACAAAGGAGAGAAGCGAAGAACGCCATCCGCCACAAAGAGAAACAAAGACGACCGGAGAAAGAAGAAGAAAAGGAGGAGCAAACATGCCATTCAGGTCCCCACCCGTAGCCGCTTCTTGCAGGAAAGGTCCTTCTACCGGCAGTCTACAAGACCGGCCTCTCTCCTTTCTTCTCTCACCTCGCAGAGACGCGAGGCCTCCTCAAGAAGATTCTCTTCTGCTTCGTAGACACGCGCGAGAGTGGCGACGCACAATTTCTTCCACTCTGCGCTCGTCTTCGTCGCGTCTTTCTCCGTCTCTCCTTGCAGGAGAGATTCTCGAGACCAAGACGAAGCTAGCTGGCGGACAGCCGACAGCCAAGAGGCACTGGAGGCGGTCGTGGAGAAAGGAATTTCTTCCAGCTGAAGAAAAAAAAACTCTGCACCGTTGCATCTGTTTCGAGTGCTGTGTGCGTCTCAGAAGACGCTCAGACCAAAGTTTCCCGAGATCAAGCTGATGCTTCGTTCGCGGAGCTACATCAAACTCCCTCCTCTTCAAACAGACTGGAAATGAATCACGGAAGAGACAACTCGCAGAACAAACTGTTTAAACGAATTCCATCTTCCGTGTATCTAACTCCATACATACTTTCGGACAAATCATCAGATATCTATATATATATATATATATGTATATATGTATATGTATATGTATATATATGTATATATATATATATATGTGTAGGCATATGGATTGGAAGAGGTGGCTCTATGCGTGAGAAATTGGAGGAGACGTGTGTGTCTCTTTCTGCGTTTGTGGAGTTGAACTGTGTGAAGTTTTCGCGATATTTTTACCATTTCTTCTTGCAAAAACGACGTGCCTCCGCCTTCTGTCTCGATAAACTGTGAGAAAGTCAGGAGCTTCTCCTCCTTTGTCTTCGACGCTGTCTCTGTGAAAGAGCTCTCGAAAGAAATGCGTTTCTCCATCGTTTCTTCTTCGAAATTCTTCTCCACGGAAAAACAGGCGACTCTCTGCGTTGAACCTTCCTCGAAGTCGGCTTCCTTCCTTTCTGTCGCTTCGCGCCGTTCCTGTGCCTGTGGACTGCACTCTCTGTCGCCTCCAGCGTCCTCTCTTCCAGCATCGTTTCCTGAGGCTGCTTCACTGATTCCTCTCTCGACTTCTTCCTCGCCGGTCGCCGTCGAGCATCGTGTCGCCAGCTCTCTTTCCGGAAAAGCGAGAGGAGAAGAAACTTCTGATGACAGTCTGCTGTCGAGACACTGCGTGGGCGAAAGACCCCGTTGCAGATCTTCGCCGCTTCTCTCCTCCTCGCCTTCCGACAGAGAGGGCCGCTCTTCGTAGACGGCTACCTCTTCCACGTTCAAGTGGGCATCGGAAGCATTTTCTTGTCGATTTTCTTCCTCCTTCGCGTGCAGTTCGTCCTCCACGGCAATGTCAGCTCCTGAGAAAAACGAAGAAGACTCGCCTTCACCCTCTCCTCCAGGCTCTCGCTCAACATTGGCCCCAGACGTCTCCTCTGCCTCTTCTGCTTGACCTTCCTCTGTCTCCGTTTCCTTCGTCTCCTCTCCTTTCTTCTCTGTCTCTTTTGCCTTCTCCTCTGCTTCCCTTCCAGTCTCCTCTGCTTCCTCTGCAGTTTCCTCATTTGCCTGTCTTGATCTCAAGTGCGTTGCTTCGCCGCCTTCTCCGTCGAAACAGAAACCGTTTCGTTCCTCCTTCTCTTCTTCGCTCTCGGGATGTTGTACGTCTTTCTCTTCCTCCTCTTCCTGCTCCGTTTCCTGCATCCGGTTCGGCGCCTGGCCTTCCGTAGCTTCCTCCTCCCGGGACTCAGTTTGCTTCTCACCGCAGAGCAGCAAACGAGATCGAACTGAGGACAAGTAGTCTCCAAGAGAGGAGAGCGTCCCCAGACGCCGCGAGCCGTCTTCCGCGGCGAAAAGGAGACGGGGAGACAAAGGATCGTCGCCGTTCAGAGGGTCGAGAGCCGCGAACGGAGACAGGGGTGACGAGAGAGAAGAAGAAACAGAGGAAGTCGAAGACGCCGCTCGCGCAACGGAGGCACCCGAAAGAGAAGGAAGACACGCAGACCCGCGACTAGCAGGCAACGGAGAAGAAGGAAGCGGAGACACAGGCAGAGGAGAAGACGCTAAAGGCGAACAAGAAGCGCGTACGCGAGAAGAAAAAGACGGTAGGGGAGAAGAAGGTGAAGGTAGGGGAGAAGAAGATGAAGGTAGGGGAGAAGAAGATGAAGGTAGGGGAGAAGAAGATGAAGGTAGGGGAGAAGAAGATGAAGGTAGGGGAGAAGAAGATGAAGGTAGGGGAGAAGAAGGTGAAGGTACGGGAGAAGAAGATGAAGGTAGGGGAGAAGAAGGTGAAGGTAGGGGAGAAGAAGGTGAAGGTACGGGAGAAGAAGAGGCTAAAGGAGAAGAAGAGGGTCGGGGGAAAGAGGAAGAAGGAAACGAAGGAAGAAGAGCAGAGGGAGACTGCGTGAGAGTCTGAGGGGGAGTTTCTCGATGAACACAGAGAGAGGGAGATGCAGGACCCAATGACGCAGAGGAAGCTACGTCAACAGAGACGGGAGGACGCCGAGAACTCGCGTCGTCTACCACAGAAAAAAGAGGCGTAGCCGCAACCGCAGCCGTTTCTGCAGAACGAGGTGCGACTTGCAGAGGACCCGCAGAAGACGTTGGTTGAGCAGAGAAAGGCGACGAATCCGATAGCAGCAGTGAAGGCGAGGAAGGAAGGAGAACCGGAGGTGAGGGCCGAAAGAGAGAAGGAGACGGCCCTCTGTCTGGCTGCTGAGGTTTCTCCGGCACAGTCAGAAGATCTGGAGAGACAGAGAGGACCTGAACGGAGCCCGATAGAGAAGAAAGAAGAGACGTCGGAGAACGATGTCGAGTCTCTGGCCCTGCCTCGTCGAGCGTCGGGAGAACAAAAACGGGAACTCGACGTTGGGACAACGCGGTTGGCGAGACTTCCGCATGCATATCTGAAGCGGATTCCCTTGTCTTCTCAGGTGTCTGTACACCCTTGTCGACTCTCTTTGAAATCGTGTTGTTTTCTCCCTCTTGCACAAGCGTCTCTGTCTCTGTGTCTCCGAGAAAAGGTATCTCGCTCTCCTCGTTTCCCTCTGGTGCAGCTTCCGCCCTCGGCTTCTCCACTTCACACGAGACCGGCGAGAGAAGAGGGAGAGGAGAAGGAAAAGAGAGCGAAGAGAGAGCAGAGGGAGGCCCCGAAGGTGCAGGGAGATTCACTGCGCCTGCCGCACGGTCGCACCGCGCCGCTTTCTTGAGCTCCTCGAAGGGAGAGGGCCGAGGCGGTCCAATCAGCGAAGAAGAGAGACAAGAAGCAGAAACAGCGGGGGGACAGGCAGAAGAAGAAACGGAGGCAGAGGAAGGAGAAGTTCCGAGCTCGCATCCCTGGTCAGAGAGGGGGGTCGAGTGATCAGGGAGCACCGGGCTTCTGTAGCTGCTGGGACTGAAGGGACAAAGAGGCAGCGCGCAACGAAGGAGATCGGTGGAAGCGGCAAGACCGAGAAGCGAGAACGGACCTTGAAATCGGAGACAACGCAGGAGAGCGGAACGAAGGTAGAGTGCGAAGATCGAGAGAAGAAAGAGCACAGACTGGCGCGCGTGTACAAGAGAAAAGAAGGACAGTCAATCTGAAGACGAAAGGACGGACGAGAAAGTTCAGCAGGTCGACAGGGAAGGGATCATTATCTCCGACAGAGAAAGCGCGACATGACAGCGTACTGAAACTGCCAAGGGGCAGTGCCGGAAGAGAACGAAACGACCGTCAGAGAGACAGCTGTCAACTGTCCCAAACGCAAACGCAGACGAACTTTCCACTCCCCTTCCATTCACCGTACCTGTCTACAAAGACGGCGACGGACGCAGAACCGAACTCGACTCTCTTCTTTTTTGGAGTCCCCTCCGCCTTTGGGCTTCCGTCTCCTGGACAGACTTCTTCCTCTGGACGCCCTCGTTGATTTTCAGAGACCCCAGGGCCATCTGGCGTGAGATCCGCAGCTGAAGAGGAGACTGGAACAGCATTCGACGGAGACGACGAAAAGGAAGACAACTCTTTCTTGACGCTGGTCTGACGCGACACGGGACTCGCGAACTCCTCCAGAGGCGTTTTTCGACCCTCGGCCGTCTCCTGTTTCGAGAAAGGAGAAGAAGTCGCGCATGCGCCGCAGCCGGGGGAAGAAGAGAGGGCATCGCCTCCAAAAGAGAGAGAGAATTTCCTTTTTTTTCCTGCACAACGGACTGTTTCCTCGTCTCGAGAAGGTACGGGCGACAGCGACGAAGGCGCAGCCGTCGAAGTCTTTCGAGAAGGGAGAGGCAGCGAGGGAGACGGAGAAGAAGGACTCAGTCCAAACCACGACTCACGTCGGGTGTCTTCTGGAGCGCTCGCTCGTCTTCCCTTCTCGCCCATCTCTCCCCTTTGTTTGCCTCCGTCGCTTCCGCTTTGTTTTCTCTCCCTTTCTCGCTCGCCGGTACCCTCATTTCGCATCTCCCCTCCCTGCTCTGAATCTCTCAGACTCTCTTCTGCCTCGCCTGCGTCTCCGCGACCGTTCCCTTCCGCATGCGCTTTCACAGTCGTTCCGAGAAAGCATCGTTTGCTTGTTCGGCTGTCTCTGCTGCCAGATTCGGACGGAGAGTGCAGTGTCCATACACCCGAGGCTGCGCCTGCCTGACGAAGAAAGAGGCGTCGCCTTCGAGGTGTAAATGGAGACCGGTTTTTGAGGGTGTTCAGCGCGGTCGTTTCGTCCAGCGAGCTGTCCAACACGTCATACCATTCGTCTTCTCCCTTCTTTTCACCCGGGTGTTCTTCAGAGACATTGTTTTTCTCTTCTGCCAGCGCTTGAATTCGAGCCTCTTCCCCCCGATCTGCGGTCGATTCGAAGTCCTGTTCCGTCGTGCTTTCTCCCTTTGCTCTCCCTTCGAAGTCTGTCGCGAAGTCCCTCGTGATGTGATGAGCGTTCACAGACTGCTCACCTTCTCTCTCTTCGCTTCGCTCTTTTCTTTGGCACCCTTCCCCTCCCTCTTTGTAGTGTCTCTCCTCTGCTGTGTTCTCTGTATTTCCCTCCTCCGCGTTGGCTTCTTCTGCTTTGTTATCCTCGGGTTTTCCTTCATCGGCTCTGCTCTCCTCTGCAGTTCCTTCTTTTGTCTTTCTTGTCTCTGTCTCGGCTTCCTGCCCGACATGCGCCTCTCTAAGCTGTTGCGAAGAACGCATGTTTTTCAGGAGCCAGACATCTTTGCGACTTTCAACAGTCGAAAGCTCGCCGTTCCTCTCTTCGCTCTCCATACGCGTTTCCACCTGAACGTAGAGGAGCGAAACTTCTCTCGTCTCTTCTCCCGCGTCCCCTGGATCTCTCGCTTCTGACTGCTGGCTCGTTTTTTCTTCGATTTGCTCTGAGGCCTCTCCAGGGGTGTCGAGTTCCGAGTCGGGTGACGAGACAGGTTGCGTACGAAGGCTCACACTTGAGCTTCCTTCTTCAGAACGACCCGCAAAAGGAGAAAAGTCGCGAACGTTTCCCTGTTTTTCTTGCAAGTCCCGAAATGCCGCAGAGAGACTCCCCGGGCGATAGTGGTAGCCTTGACGAAGGACTTCCCTCCTGTTCTCTCCGTCTTCTGTGTGTTCGTCTGCTGTCTCTCCGGCGTTCCCCAGAGAGGAAGGGATGTTGCGAGGCTCCTCGGCACCTGTACCGGCCAAGGTAGACTGAATACTCGAAAAACCCCCGAGAGGACTACGACGATTGGGAGGCGAAGAGGAACGAGACGACTGAGGGGAAGAAGAACGGGGAAAAGATACAGGCGAACGCAGGAGAGGAGAGCTGCACGCTGAGTACGAGCTTCCGTCAGCAGACCGGCTCTGAGAAGCGTTTTCCCCCAAGAATGACTGGAGGGACTCGCAGAACTCTTCTCCTTTCCTCTCTTCATGCCGAACGGCAAGTGTGCTAGCGACAACCTCGTTGCCCTCGAAAGACTCGGAAGAGATCGTCTCGCGGTGATCGGCTCTGCAGCTCCCCAGAGACCGCCTCGGCGTCACCTGGTCTGCATGCGAGACTCGAGAAAAGAAGGCACCTGTGTGTTCGCGAAGGAGCGAGACTGGCTCGGGGACAGATGAGTTTTTCGCGGGAGACTTTACATGATGCCTAAGAAGAGATCCTGGCGCATTCGATGCTGCTGAGACCGTCGACAGCCGGCGCAGATTCCCAGAGAAACAAGGAGACAAAGCCAAGGGGCAGACAACGGGCGACGCAGCTGTCTCCCCTCGGAGGTCTGCGTCTCTGTTATCTCCTCGTCGAGGTGTAGGGACACCGAAGAAACGAGAGGGGGAGGCGAAGTCTTCGTCTTTGGGCCTAGTCTCGTCTCCAGGTTTTCCACTGCCTGAAGAAAACTGAGGAGCTCCTAGGATGGCCGGCAACACCGAAAACGACTGACCTGCGACGCGAGCATTTCCGTCCTCAACGTTTTCCTTTTCATCGTCTTGCCCCCTATCTCCGGTACACGCTTCCTCTTCGCATGCAGTGGTAACTCTCGTTGTCGCAGGTTTTCCGCCCATCTCCGTGGGAGGCTTTTCTTCTACCGCGCCGTCATGGCTTCGCGATCCCCTGGATTCGCTTTCGTCTTCTTTCTGAGCAGACAAAGCTGCGTCAGCATCCCTAGTCGCCTCTGCGTTGCTGCCTCGCTTTGCCTTCGCTGGGGCCTGCAGATTCACAATGGCAGGAGGCGGCAAAGGAGGCGGCTCTAGCGAGGGATAAAGCCGACTTGGTTTCCTAGAGGTCTCAGTCGTCAACTCGGAAGACACAGAGGGAAAGGCGCGAGGTGGAGAGGCCTCCTTTGGCAGCGAGGAATTGGTTGCAAGACCCGACGAGACTTCCGTCGTCCATTTCGCTGCGTGGAGGAGGGAGGCGCTCGGTAATAGAGAAGCGGCAGAGGCGAAAGAAAGCGGTCCAATTGAATGGCCGTCGGCATGTGAATGTGGAGAAGATAGGGGGAAATGAAGTTCTGAATAGGCGGGAGAGGTGGGCGAGGAGCGACGCTGGCCTGTGCTGCCCCGGTTGGCGTAGTCGCAAGACACAGACGAGACGTCGCTGCCGTTGCAGAGCGAGAGCCGCGGAACAATAGGGGCTTCCAGATACGCAGACGCAGACGCGCAATCAGAAGGCGAAAGGGGAGTTTTCTCCGCGGGAGAAAACCGACGGGAGACCGACGGCGACAGAGAAGTGTGAGACCGACCGGGTGATGCCTGCCGCTGGCCGACGGCCGGCGACCGTCGTCGGTCCATTGCGACTACCGAAAAGAGCGGGGAAAGCGGTGCGCAAAACTGCGGAGAACTCTTTGACGAAGCGTAAAAGGGATACGCAGAGAGAAGCGAGAAAAAAGGAACTACCACCTGGGAATCGCAGTGCTCCGGAATCGCTGCTGTGCCGGGAAAAGCAGCCGGGTGTTCCCAGCAACTGCAGTCGCCAGGTGTACATTTACGAGGGAAACCTGGCTTGGGTGAATGAACAGGAGCAGCGAAACAGGAGGAAATGTCGATGCTAAAGGGTTAGAAGGCCGAGGAAGCCTCAAAGAAAGACAAGAGTCATGGCAAATTTCACCAGCGTACACTGATCATTTTTTACCGTCTGCATGTACACACAGAAGGGGAGATGGTGGATGGAGGGTGGGGTCTTGTCGTCTGGCGTCAGACATGCCGTCGGGGTGGGTAGTCTTCTGGAGCGCAGCCATGGCTTGCAACGGATAAGAATGCTTTTTGTGAAAGCGTACGGGTTTCGTTTTACGCTTACCAACTTGCATATCGCCATAGCGTTGGAAGACAGTCTCTTAGTCCTCGTCTATCCCGGACTTAAAGTCCAGCAATACACAACGGGAGAAATTTCTCGGCAATGCGCTCGCAAAGATTTGCGCGCTAGCCGCATCACCACATGCAAGAAAAGCACCGTAGAAAGCGATTGCACACAGCGCATCAAAGAAATTCACTAGCTTACCGCGTACATCTGCACAAGAAAAAGCCGCTACGGGG
Organism: Toxoplasma gondii ME49; assembly: GCF_000006565.2. Classification (NCBI taxonomy): domain Eukaryota; phylum Apicomplexa; class Conoidasida; order Eucoccidiorida; family Sarcocystidae; genus Toxoplasma; species Toxoplasma gondii. The sequence continues at coordinate 6,404,993 of NC_031480.1, forward strand.
ACCGTCTGGATAGTGAGGCATCAAAGAGTCACCCCGACTGCGGCGCCTTCCTGTGAAAGTGTCGTGTGCATGCCGGGATGTGACAATTTCAGCCGCCCTATCGCTTCTGCAGCTGCTTGACATTTTCTGAAGGACGATCGAAGGAATTCGCGTGACTCTTCCAATATCTCTGCACTAGCAGAGCTGACAAACAGCTGTTGATCGTGGACTGTAGAAAAGGACTCGGTCGTATTTTCCCGGGGTCGCCAGAGTTGACAATTCTGAGCGAAAGAAGCCAAAAACGAGGGATGTCGCTCTGTCCATTTACTTCTGAAGAAGGACTCTCTGAAACAGTCAAAAGGAAAGTTTTTGAGTTCCGCGAAACCCCTGACGTGTGGAAAGCGAACAAACCACAAGAGGCGGATAGTCGGAGTCCTGGGAAATGGCTGAGCGGGAAGCGGCTTCGCACGTTTCTCTCGGACAAATCGAATGAGACGAGAAGGGTGTTTCCATATTCACATGCATCTGTTTCTTCCCTTTTTTCATGTTCATTTGTATAAATCAAAATCGAACCACGTTGTACGAAGTTCGAGTCCTAATTATCAACTGCACACAGGCTGACATCTGTGGTCACCGTGCAAACCAGGCGCCCCAACCTGGAAGATCTACGTTTATGGGATCGACTCTGTTTCTGCCGACTGTGCGTAGCTTTATTTCACGCACAAACACTTGTTAGCAGACATGACGAATTCAGCCCGTTGGATCGTGGATGCAGCGCTTACTACAACCGTACTGTCACACGTTAACAAGCAGTCCACCGTCTCGAATTCGCAGGATGGGTTGACATTTAGTTGCCGTTTTTTTCTGGGGAATAAAAATACGAGTTGGGGTGCTCGGTTAGCTCTCGGTCAAATCTTTGATTAGCGGGTCAGTCGTTCTTCAGCAAACCGCAACGGAACTTCGTCCGAGCTTTTCACTAAGGAAGCGAGGATGTGACTGCTTCCAGACCAGATGTATCTTTACAAGAAAGTGACGCATGCCCCTCCATGGTTCTTTCAATGTAGGAAAGAGGCTGCATCTCGGGTGCCGTGTGGCGGTCGACAGTAATGTTTTGCGCCGGTATTTTTTTTCGGAAATGTGACCATGTACAGCTCTACCCTCATAGCTGTGGCGCAAGACTCCACCAGTGAGGGCGGCAGGTGAAATTCAGTGCAGGTACAGGTAAGCCATTGAAAAAGTCAAATTCACCAATCAAATGTCGATAAAAGTCTACGGATTTGCGCGCGACCCCAAGGTTAGCGACCGCGTAAAGGACACTGATGAAGATTAGTATCTGTATGTATATGTGCTTAGGAGGCAACTGACAAGGTTTTACAATTCCTGACCCCCGTTGGCATTTCGTCTTATCGTCCTATGGACGCCAAGTGGCAGCGCTTTTCCACTGCACGGGATCGGAAATCGAAGTAGAATGAATTCCACATCGTTTCCCATTTTTGTCTCTCGTCGCCAACTTCTCATTTCATGGAACCACTTTTTGAGTTGCCGGCAGTCACATTTTTGAGACTTGCATGAGAGAGAAGCAATAGGAGATTCCATTTTTCACACCGCAGATTCAAACATCGGAATCGTTCGCGCCCGAAGTCTGTTTAATTCTTCTCTAAGCTCGTCGATCTCGTCTGTATGGCGCCTGGCTGCGTGCTGAAGGCGACGCACGTACTGAAGACTGGTTTTTTTATTATTCCCTGAGAAACGCCAAGTTCAAAGGAAACCGAAAGTGTCGGAACCAACATGTCAAGTTCTGCACAAAACTGCCGCCTTTCGAGATTGACGCCCCCGATTTTTCTCCCGGCAACACTCGACTTACAGTTCCTGCAAAGCAGAAACTTAAGCCCTCGACGTTCCCTTCACTCTTGTGTGTTTCGATCACCATATGAAACGAAGGTGGATGGAACGGCGAAAAGCAGTTCAAGTGGAAAAACAGACCTTCACTCACACCAAAACAGGATCTGTCGACAGTCCTCCACCACTGCGTCGTTGGTCATGTTCAGGCCGCAGACAAATTGGAAGAAATCCTCAAGTTTCAAAAGTGCTAACCGTTGATGTAGATCCTAGAAAAAAGACTGGGATGCACCGTGGAACACATCAATCATTTCCTGCTAGAGAAAGAGTCCACTTTGCGAACCGTTAATGTAGCTTTTCAAAATCAAGCGCACCTCCCGGACTCTGCTGCGTGTGAGGACAATTACTCGCACACAGGTCATTACGTTTCTTTGTGTGCAGAGAAAACACTTAACTGGACTACTAGATCGGTCTGCGTAGTGTGGATTTGCGTACCTGCAATAAGACTACTCGTTCTGAGAAGCAGACCAAGAGGCTTTTCTCGTAACTGCTTTATTTTTTGACCGTAGGCAACATCCTGCTGGAGATCGCTCGCGAGCTTCTCGAGCGCAGCATTCTCACACGTCTAAAAGTCGAAAGAAACAAGGAGAAATGTGAATTCAACAGTGAAGCCACCAAGTTTACTTCACGTAGGCTATGCTCTAAGGGTAATATGCGGATTACTACTATCTCTCGCATTACTCCACGCTTCGCCTTGATGTAAGTGTATATAAGTGACTCCTCGCAGTCGTGCTAACAACGAGAGGAATCGACTCTTCAGATTTTAAGGTGCGTGCATCTTTTTTTGCCAGTACGACAGTTCCCTTTCCAGGTGTCGTGAGATGTGCCTCGTGTACTTTTTGAAAGACACTGTGAAAAACAGTTTTCATTCTTGTATAAATACAATTATAAAATGAAGTGTTGAACTTCGAGATTTTGCCTTTCAACCAGAAGAAGACTTTCATATCTTCATCTCTCAGTTTTCTGCATCGCAAGGCAGTCCTGTTTCTCTCTTCAGTCAAGGTTTCTTGAAACTCTCAAATTCGCTTCGTTTCTGTTGCCCCGTCAGATCTTTCAGTCTGAGGCGTATGAACGGCTAGAACTTCATTTCCCGTCACACATTGTACAAAGGGAATTATCGACTTTTCTCTCATGAATAAGTGTCATAGTTCAAGAGGCTATACATGCAGGCTCGATGAAACAACAACAAGTAAAGCCGGACTCGGTTGTGCATCACGACATTGGATTTCTAGGAATCGACTAACTGTCTTGGACGTCTCATTAGGCCCTCGAAAACGGTTTAAAACAGAAAACAGATTCCTCTGTGAACAACACAACTCCCCTTCCCGAGCGTTCTCAAATCGACGAAGTTGTTGACAAAGTGGCGGAGGTTGGAGCGCGACAGCCGCGACGCCTCTCTACATTTTATAAGCCGAAAAATGTCATTGGCTTCGTGTAAAAAACACGCGTGAGAAAAAAGAGTGTCTCTGCATCTTGGAGAGCTCTACGTTCTCGAGTTCTTTGAAACGCGTGACATTGAAGGATTTGCAGTGTCTCTTGTTCTGCCTACCTTCTTCTTTATGTCTTGCCGCAATTCGCGAATTTTCTTGTCCAGGACATCGAGCTGAGAGTTTCGTCGAATCTCTCCTTCTTGCTCAGCATTTGTGTGGAGCTGTCCAGAGACTTTTCCGGAGTTTTCCGTCACCGTCGACTCTGCAGGGACTTTCGGCGTTGCTTCTTTCCCGACGCCCGCTTGCGAACGTCTCTCTTTCTTGTCGGCTGTTAAGGAAACCGGAAATAGCGCGAAGCCACAGAAATAATAGTTTTGCGATAAATGACCGAAAGGTATATATGCGTTTATTCGCTCTGCCATGTTTGTACAAATGTACACAAAAATTAGTACTGAAAGAAATTCAGAGGCTATACACGTTCAGTAACATACTTGAATATACACAGTTGTATATATATACATATATATATCTTTTCGTCTCGAGGTTACAGAAGGTATACACACACGTATTTTCCGTTTGGATTGGTGGTGACATAAATATAAGAGATATACAAGTTCAAGCGTATGCATCGAAATACAAATATATACATATATATACGCATATATATATATATATATATATATGATTAGGTTCCTTTCACATTTCTTCAGCATCCCTTTCCCATGCGAATACCACTATTTCAGGTTTAAGCCTTATAATTACAAGGGCAGATAGGGAGCACTGTGTGTCTGTTTAATAACAACGTTTCGCCCACCATCTGCCGCCAGATATTTCTGGATTTCCTTCGTGACACGGAGCATGTGGACGTCCTTCGTTTTTTCTTCTAGCTCTCTTGCCTCTGCATCGAGGACTTGTTTCTCCCATTCGACCATGACAATCTTCCTGCGGAACTCCTGCGGGTGATACGAAAGAGAAAACGGCAAAGACCTCATGGTCCTCGGAAACATGCACGTTAAGCGCCTTTCTATGTAGCGTGGACGACGCGACTCCCTCGAAGAAGAGATTTTTTCAGATCCCAGTGCCAGTTTTAAATGGAAGAAATCCTTCAAACGGATGACTTCGTCAGTCTCGATTCCGAGTGTGGCTTGTACATGCAGTCAAAAAAAGCACAGAAACGCTCCGTCTCCCTGAACCCTCTATGCGCCAACACAAAGCTCGGCAGCCAAAACAGATACACTTGTTAACTTATTTTTATCGTTCTGTATACGCATGAGTAATAGTCTCCAGTAACGTTTGCCGGGATGCCCTGCCACTGATGTCGCAGGAGAGTTAAAGCTGAAACTGTTCCGTCTATTCAGTATTCATCTTCGTCGGTCTCCTACAGTGTCTCTGAGCGACTTGATTTAGTGAAACCCACAGCGTTAGCTAGTACCTTCTGCCGCAAAAAGGCAGTCACGCAAACTGAGTGACCGCGCATGTGCAGAACGAGAAAGCGAGTTCTCTCTGTCTACAAAGATAAGCGAAAAACTCGACATTTATCTTGTCGTGTAACACTGGCACCCGCGTCTGTTTGTGTGTGCATCGGAGGAGGAAGTAGAAAACATGCTCGTCTCCTTCCTTCCCGTTCCTCCACAGTTCTCCAGAAATCTGCCTTTCCTATGGAACTGTGGACCAGGAAAAAGACAGACACTATCTCCGTTATCATGCACAACATATGCTCAGTCCAAACCATGTGCACACATGCACGCAAACCATACCTATTCACATATATACATACATGTATATATATATATATATGTATGTGTCTCTATACATTTACATATATGTATATATATATATATATATATATATATATGCATATGTGTATAGATGTATTGGGGCTTTCTAGAATGTACACAGTTTCGAGCCACAGTGTTGGAAAAGATACTCGGTTTCTGATCGGACCTTGATCATTTCAAGAATGTCGAGTTTCTGCTTCCCAATCGCCAGAATCGCCTCGTTACACCGTTCAATTGCCTCTTTGTGAACGATGCATGCATCCTCGTACATGTTGACCGGTGCCGGTGAAGAGACTTCAACGCGTCCCTGCTTGATTTCGATGAGAAGTTTAACGTCCATCTCCATCATCTCCAACTCTCGCCTCGCCTCTGAAATTCTCTCAACGAAAGAGGCTTCCAGGGATGCTTCCTGCTGCTGTCTCTGCGTGCATGCACATCACAACGAGTGACACACACAGGAGCTCTTTAACGCACGACTCACACTGAGCAGCCAGTCCATCTAAATTGCCAGAGAGAGAGATACACACATATGCACAGATATTCGTATCTAGTTTTACATACAGACACGCGATGCAAACGAATTGGACGTATATATATTATATATATATATTATATATATATTATATACATACACAGATATATCCACTTTTATCCATATATATATATATATATATATATATATCGACTTTGTTTCCTTTGAGTTACGCTGCCTCACGCTGTATCGTCTCCTGTCAAAGTTCCCTTGATGCGTAGAACTTCTTTCCCCTCTTTTCAAAGCTTTCGTCTCCAAGTTTGATACTGTGGACCGTGTGCATAGAGAGCAGGACGCCTGTGGCGGCACTTTGCCGCTTTTGTATTTTTCAAAAAAAAAGAAGTCGAAACGGTACCTGTTGCAGGCAGCTCAGGTAGCGCCTGCTTTTTTCCAGAGAGGCCGAAATCGCCGAGAGGCGACTTTCCGCCTCACGCTTGTCTTGTCGTGCTTGCAGAACCTTCCGGAGGAAAGTTTCATCAACTCCTTCGGGAACCTGGCGCGAACGCCAAAAGAGACAGCGAAACAGGCAAACAGGCATGCAGAGGAGTTTCCCCCTCTGCGAAGAAGTTGGCGAAGGCTTGAGAGAAGCTGTCTCGTCCAACACTGACTCTTTTACGCAGTGATACGAAACTACCACTGACGACGCATGCGTTCAAACGCCTGTTGCGTCCTTTTGAGCCAGCCGGCAAGTCAGAGTTATTCACTGGGCCTTCATGTAATTCCTCAGAATGCCAAAGTCACTGCAACTTAGAAACGAAAGTGACACACTGAATTCAGAAAAACCGCAAACGCGGGGGGGGGGGGCCAAGTGCATTTCTAGGTGAATCAAACACTCTCCCATGGTCGAAACTCCCCGCTTCTCTTCTTGAAAACAGTTCTTGTGCTCAACTGGAAACCAGGACCCTGTGAGCGCTGTCTCTGCTGCTTTCTATTTCAGTCCATCCAGTTTCGATTCTTTGAGGACCTTGCGTCATGTCTCACCGCAGTGTCCTCTGGAATATCAGGAGACCGTCGCGCTCCTCCACGACAAGATTCGTCTTCCTGTAGGGCGTCGTTTCGACGTTCAGAGGAAGAAGACATCGACGTTGACCGACGGTTTTGCGATTGTTTTCGCCTACCGACAACAGGCAAAAGTCGACCAATTATGCAACTCCAGAAACATTATTGGTTTAACGCGAGTATTGAAACACTGCTTTCTATGACAAAAAGAAAGGCGCTCGGCCTCTAGCAGTCGTCACGCTGTCGATCAACGATGTTCTTTGTGCATGGATTCGATAATGCTGGCTTGTGACGCATGCGCGCCATGAGAGTTGCCGAAATGTATATACGCATAATTCGTTCACACATACACCAATTGTGTACGAGGATAAGGTGACTGCACAGAAATAGATGACGATACACAGATATAAAAATACATTATCTCCCTGCTTGTCGCTTTTGCAGAATTCGATACCTGCAAAAAAACATCACTTCTCCTTCTCTTCAAATAACTCTCCATATACTGCAGTGACTGATACATCAGCAGGGTCGCAACTCTTTCTCTCTCTAAATATGCATATATGTGTGTAGATAGACGCCTGCATCGAGTTCGCCAAAGGCACATACAGAGTGATATATCTCTTTGCTTTTTCAGCATCAAACCCGTTTCGTTTACTTTTGTCTAAAGATCGCCATAAGGGCATTGTACGTTTCTGGAGGAAGCTGTGCATGATGTAGACACGCTTTCAGAGAGGCGACGATCTCCTTCTCGGTCTGTTGAGCATTGCGATGTTGAGTTTCAAGCTGTTCGCATCTCTCTCGAACTTTTGCGACCTCTTCGGTGGTTCTTTTGGTTTGCCGCGAGCAGTCGCTCAGTTCTCGTAGGAGGTCGTCCAGAGAGTTAGCTCGGTCTATGCTCGAGTTCACCCAAACGCAATGGCGAATGCTGTACAGTTCTTCCTTCGAGATCTCTGTCTCCACTTGTCGTCTGCAGCAGCAGTGGAAGAAAATGAAAACGAAACTCGCGGGAGTACGTAAAAAGTGCAGAGGCGCAGTTCGGCCTCGTCGCAGCGGGAACTCACCGCGAAAGAGCTTTAAGTAATGACATCTTCTTAACTCTCGACTTGGGTGTGTGGTACATGGTAAGCAGAGTTGGTTGGCTTTGTTTTTTTCAGTAGAGAAGAAGAGCACAAAGATGATAAGCATCTTCGGATTAAGTAGACAACTTCTTATTTGTTCAAGATGTGAGAACCACTGGAGGGCTGTGGTTCTCACTATTGACGCACATGAGCTCAATTATTCGGTAGTGCAGAAATTCTTTATTCTGTTACAATTTGTTTTTTCCCTCGCGAAAAAACAGACGCCTAACTGCTGAGTAAAGATTTTATTGACATTCACTTTCAGAATACACCGTCTCCTTGCGGACAGGCAGACGCAGCAGACGAAACTGAATAAACAATGAATTCAATTTCCACCCTTTGCGCGATTGTTCTTCCTCCCTTGCTGCTGAAAAAAGTGGTATCATTGCATGAGGCTTCTTTCTGCAAGTGTACATACATGAGAGGTATCAACCAAGCATAGACAGAGAGACCTGGAAAGATAGCCAGGTTGATAAAAGGAATCTTTATCTCCACTTGCGGTCTCGCCTACCGCTGGTCTTGAAGGCGTTTGAATTTATCCTGGAACTTCTGCCTCAGGTCTCGGATTTCTTCTCTGAACAGCCGCGAATACATCCGAGTTGCGTTGCATTCACTTGCTTCTCTCTTACAATCCTACCCCCGCATTATCCACTGCCGTTCCAGACACGATTTTCCTTTTTTCAGCACAAAACGCCGAATGCGGAAGGGAGAAAGCCTTGTGAGAGTATCTGAAGGACGGTGCAAAGTTTTTCTCTTCAACGTTCACCGATCTTACGCAGACATTTTTTCGAAAAATGGTTCCACCCTGGAGTGTGTGGGACGTCTTCTGCTGGAGGCTCTGAGCGAACGTCGAAAGTGACGAGAGTTCTACGCAAGACCTTGAAAGGAGAGATCCCGTCACCATCTACTTTCAAGATGAAGGAAAGCAGAGAAACCGACAAAGATCTCAAGAAGGTTCCGTTTTCTTCTGATCGGACTATCGTTCAAGAGGACTTCTGATCGTTGGAAGAACGCGCCACTGGGGTCCTCCCCAGTTCGTTCCTTTCAAGAATGACCTGCGCAGAATTCTCCTCATTCTTGAATCTATCCTACAGCCTACAGAGTCAGCTGTCACCACTGAGGGTGGACTTCTTTAGAGCAACGCCTCTGCGACAGATGTGTTCTCTTTCTTTCCAGATTTGTGTAAAAAAAAGGCTCACTTCTTTTTTTTCCGTTCGAAAAAAACGTTTTACTATGTTTCAACTCGCTCGACTCGCGTCCCCCTTACTTAACGCGGAGAAGATTTCCCTCCTGCTTCTTCCGGTACGCCTCTTGAAGAGCCGCAAGCTGTGTCGTCTGCCTTTCGAACTCAGCGACCTTCTTCTTCTGAGTCTCCGTCATGTCTTCTGGCTTAACTTCGTCCATCCACGCCTCTCTGAAACCGAACAAATGCAAAGCAATGAGACACAAACATATATGAATATGCAAGGAAATACACACACATTCATATAACGCATGCACCAATGAGTCTATATATTCTTGAGCATGTATATTTCTAAAAACAAGCACATATATATATATATATATATATATATATATATATATATCCACGTATATGCGGATGCATGAATTGACGTCTCCATTAACGCTTGAACAAGTTCAGATGTCAATGCAAATATTTATATATATATATATATATATATATGCAACTATATGTGCAACCGCATGCATGCATGACCCTGTTCATGCTGGAGGATATATGTATATGCATATATATGCGTATATGTACATATGTACCTATATGTACATGTCTGCATGAAAAGGTTCCTGCGCCTTGATGCCAGTGTCGTAAACTGCATGCAGCCGTTTTGTGCGTGTTGACAAGTGCCTACTTTTCAAGTTTTATTTCTAAAACATTCATGTCCTTTTTGCTGTTTAATTGACCATCCATCATCTGTTGAAGAGCACGGGCTGACGCCTCATCGATGCACGCATTTGAATCTTCTTCTTTTCCTTCCTCGTTGTTTTCTCCAGATGACAACCAGGAAGGCACAAAACCTAATTCAGAAAGAACATCCTCCTCCGTAACCTGCAGAGCGACAGCGAAACGAGAGTCGCTCGAATTTATATATATATATTTATGTATGTTTGCTTTGTGTAGGGTTGTCATATCTGCGCACATGGGGAATGTAGTTATCACCAGTATAAGAGATAAATTCTTGAAGATCAGGCGGACTATGTGCAGCGCCTTTTACGGTCCCGCCGGTCGATTTAACAGCGAAGAGTGACTGCTGAGCTTTTGGTTGTTTGTTGCCCTTATTTCACCCGCTGTTCTCCTTTTTCCACAATGGCACAACTGCATCATGCATATATCTATATATATATACATACATATATAACCATCCATGCAGATGTAATCACATATTGATCTTATATATATATATATATATATTTATACGTGCATAGACATATATATATGTATATGCATTTTATGGATGTACATATACATATATGTATATATATATATATATATTGTTACGCGCATATCTCCTGATATAGGCAGATTTATGTGTATTGATACGTCGAGCATAATAGATGTATATATGTACAGATGTATCGATATGGGTATGTGTGTATTGGTGCATATATAAATACATAGATAAATCTATATGTACAGAAGCAAGCTGTGTCTACACATCACTGCTACAGTCAATGGGACTTCGTTTCCCTTTTGCTCTTCTCTCTGTGTATAGGTCTTGCAGGTCTCTCTTCTTCGAATTCCTGATTTACCTTGAGGAGAGCCTCTGGATCTTCGCATGCAGGAGACGTGTATGCGGCGACTTTCTGTGCGCACTTTAATTCTGCCGCAATGGCAGAAGCGAGCTTCGCTCTTTGGTTGATCTGCTCAACAGTTCGTTTCTTGTCCATCGCGACTGCGTCGAACATCTGGTTGAAGGCGTCGCGCAGCTGTACAGAGAATGCGTCGCGCAACTGGACAGAGCGTCGAACCTGGAAGGAGGAGAACTTCTGACGCTTCCGAAAACAAGCCGATACTTTTCTCCTCGGTTTTCCACCGTCAGCCTGCCCTCCCAGGTTTGCCCGCCTTTGCCTGTCGACTGCGTCTGAACGCGTTTTACCGGCTGCCGACAGAGATGTTTGGAGGAAAGGAACCTTTTCAGCGAGTCCTTTGGAGAACAGCCTGTACCCGATGTCTTCAAACGTTTCGCTCGAAGCGTTCGAAAGACGGAGTCTCCAAATTTCAAGAAGCCAGCTCGAAAAGAGACGGCAAAAGCGATAAACAACCGCTGCCGAAGAAGTTCTGGAGAGTGAGGTGTCTCCGCATCCTGGCGGAGTTGTTGTGCGGGAATGCACCACAAACTTTTCAGATAAAGTCCTGTCTGATTTACTTCGTTTACAAGTCAGCGCTCCGTCGATCGCATGCACGTGAGCTTAAACGAGAAAGTGGAGCACCTGCTGTGGCAGAGCCTGTCACAATCTGAACGGAACCGCATCATTCCTCGTTGCTGCTCTCTTCTCCAGACTCAGCTATCCCTCTCGATGTCAATAACTGAGGCTATTCATTATCTGTGACGCGCGAGAGAGACATGCTACGACTTCGCGCATCGACTGCGAAACAAAGAGCTACATATGTCTCCATTTGTTCCAATTATTGTCGGAGGCGTGATATATATATATATAAAACGTATGTACACATATACATAAATATATATATATATATATATATTGTTTTTTTTCTTACTGCAGAAGCTACTTGGTTTAAGAGACAGCTCTGCAAGCGACGCCTGGACATAGAAAGAACCTGTAGAGGGGGGTAGAGCAAAGATCTCAATTCTTTCACATGCTGAAAACGAGGATCATCTTCTGAAAAAAGACCGCCTGTCTGTTCGAGAGCTCCTTCGGTCGCAGTCGTCGCTCCGCTTGCAGAATAGGGCGCCTCTGTTCGGAAGCGGAACAAACAAAGAAACGCAACTGTGCCTCAACAGATCGGAAAGGAGGGCACCAATAAGGAAGACACAGTTTTATTCAACGAGTACGTGTACACTAATCTATCGATTCATTCATGGATCTACTCCCTATCCGTCGCCGGCCTTTGTCTTCCTTCCTCCGTAACCCCCTCCCTCTCTACATCCGTCCCCGGACATGTATAAATATGCATATAATTATGCATATATGCATATATATGCACTCCATATCCCTATTTGCATATATGTCTATATATATATATTCCCTATATGAATAGAAAGATATTCATATACATACATGCTTGTATATACACATATAGATCATTCATACAAACATATATATGTATATATATATATGTGGATGGATCTGTTGCCAAAATTGGTATCGCTGCAGGGAGTGAAGAAGCGTGAGTGGCTCCCTTTTGATGGAAGACGCGACATGTTCCGTTTCGCTTGGACGCGACCTTCTGAGTAGTCGTTTCTTTTGAGTAAGAGCATGCATGAACCTCTGACGAAGGCGACTTCTTTGCGGAAAATTTTTCTGGAACAGTGGCCGCGCAATCGTGCGTTGCAGCGGAAAATTGTTTCGCCGCCCAACGCCGGCGGCTGCGATCAACTGGGTCCTTGCTCGAGGAAACGACTGTCAGACACTGTCAAAATAGACTTACGGCTGTCGCGCTCGACCCAGGCATGGGATATATATTCTTCTTGCATGCGATCGAGCCAGGGCGTCAAAAGAAGCGGTTCCTCCACTTTCATCTGCAACAGAGATTTGTCTGCGACCTCCACCTTTCTCAACCACGCTTTCTCGCGTTTCTCCAGCTTTCTGAAAAGTAAAAAAGACTTGGAGATCAACAAAATCAACAAAAGTCTCTCGTGACTTCCACGCGTCAGACTCTCGCACAGTCTCCTGACCATGTCGTGACGATCGAGAGAGTTCTCACATACATGCAGAAATATCCAAGTCTGAGTCTTCAGTGATAGATATATATATATATATATATATATATGAGTGTGCTTGTTATTGCCGGTTTATAGTTGTATGCAAGTAAATATATATATACGTATATACATATTACTGTATAATTTCTGTTTCCAGACTTGTAGATCTTTGTTCGTGCAATGCCTGCGATCTTCTCACCGGAGAAAGCAGACTTTTTTATCGATTTTCGCTTGCTCGACTGGGACATGCGACACTGAGAAATCTCTGACAAGCTCGGGATTTCCGTCTGCGAGTGACGCGAGTACTCTTCCATGACGTTTTAGCTGTTTCCAGAATTTCTCGATCAAACGGTCTCTGAGAGCCTCGAACGCCAATGCATGCAGCTGGTGCTCCTGCCACAAACGCTGTTTCTCCCTCGCAGCGTCGCCAGCAATTTTCTCTCGCTCTTCCTCGTCGAGGCAGAACGCCTCTCGCGGGAGCGACTCCGCGCTCGCGCGCGTCTGCAGGAACAGAGGAAAAGGATTTTTCGGAAACGCATCAACAAAAAGTCGGAAAAAATGGCAGACAGACAAAGAGAAGAGAAAGAAAGGAATGAAGAGAGGGAAAGAGGAGCGGAGAGAGTAGAGAGCGATGAGAACGGGGGAAGAAACACAGAAGAAAGAAAGAATAAAGAGGAATTGCCTGATAGAGATATAAACGAAGGAGCCATACACGGAGACACGCAGAGACGGAAAAGCAGTAGACCAGTAGGTGCACAGAGGGAAGCGTAACAGACGGACTGAAGGAGAAAAGAAAGAGTAGCAGACTGACAGAGTGAGAGAGAGACAAATGGAGAGGGGAGAACGAGGGACGAGTCCTCAGAGAGAGAAGCAGCCGGGAGAAGAAGAGAAAGAGATACATAAGGAAGAGGGAGAGCGAGGCAAATCCGACAATGCGCAGAGAAGGACACTGCGATTTCAAAGGCACAACATTGGTCCTGTGTACATCGGCAGTTGGTGTCGGCTGCTTCCCGAGACGATTCGTTGGAATTCCTGAGTGATTCTTTCCTCCTGAGCCGATCTTCTGCTTTTCTCCGCCATGAGTGTGTGCGTGTGTATTTGACAGGCCAGTTGTTTCATTACATGCGTTCGACTTGTTTGGGTTTTTCGCACTCTTGGAAAAAACAAGTCCAATCTTGTGTTTTCCCAGCTTGAGCAACAGTTCGCGCAAGATGTCTCCTGAACGGTGGATCTCTTTTCTCTAAATCAGATTTTTTCGGCTGAGAACAGCTGGCTTCTCTCTACCGCTTGCTGCGTTACGCAGGAGGCAAAATGTCGCCCACCTCGTTCTCCGCCACGAGGACGGCCAGAGCCTCTCGAATCTTTCGCATCTCGGCTGCAACCGCTTCTCTGCTTTCCTGACTGTCTTGGACATTTTCGTGACTCGTCTCTTTCGACGTCATGTGAGCCTCGACTGCGGGATCCGGTTTCCAGAGTTCCATGGAGGCATCGCCACAGCCGAGGTATTTTCTCGCGGCTCTCGTCTCTAGCAGAGAGGGAGAAGGTTGCACCCTACGAAGAAAACCGCACTCCACAAAGGCTAGACTGTGCCTCGGCGCCGCGTTGAAACTTCAAAGGGAGTCCTTTGGTCAGCGTCCGGTGTCGAGGCGACCGCGTTGGACGCTTCTGTTTTCTCTTGCTGAAGAATCTCGATCTCCCGGCTTCAAAAAAGCCGTCAAGCGACGCCGCAAAGCAAGTGACTCTGCTCTCTCATGACTCACTGAAGGCGAGAGGAAGAGACCGGCGGACGACACCGAGGGTGGAAGAAACCGCTGAGTCGCGAAACCTGCAGCTGACGACTCACCAAGCGATGGGCGGTGTTCGGTGAACCTCACAGGCGAGACCACAGGGTGTCTGAGCAGCAGAACTCGATCTGTCAGATTTGCTTTCTTGCCCCGACAGGCTACTCTTCCAGATGAGAAGGCCGTCGCGTCCGGCGATCGTCGCCACGAGGAAACGGACATCGTCCTGCAGTGGAAACGCGACAGCGGAGGTCACTGAGATGTCTGTGCCCCCGGCGTCTCCGCAGAGATCTCGAGTCCAGAGAACTCGACAGAGAAGGTTCTTTCGCGTGCGACCTTCTGTTTTTGATGGAGGCGCCTTTTCTGTGGATGTCGCCGCGTCTTTAGCAACGCTGTTCGCCACCGAAGACTCGTCTCCTCCGGAATCGATCTCACGCTGCGGAAGCCGAGGCACGCTGACTGCATGCACACGACTGTGCGCCGATGTCGCCAGAAGGAGGCAGGTGTCTGCGGCTAGAGGAGCCACAGCGGGAGGTGGAAGAGAAGCAGAAGAGACAGATGGAGACGCAAGGCTCCGAAGGAGACTAGAAGCCACTGCGATGCAGCAGAGAGGAGAGGCCGGAGGACTACGAATCAAGGCGTCGAGATCTGTGGGGCGAGTTGTGTCGTTCCAGAGCTGGACAAAGTCGAAGCAAACGATCTCGCCCAGCGCAGTCCCGACGTAGATGCCTTTGGCGACGACGCAGAGGCAGGCGGGGCAGACGTCGAGTTTAGCAGCGCGGAGCAGACACTGCAAGGAAGTGAAGAAAGGAACGACAAGACAGAGGTGAAGACGATGGGGAACGAGCTGAGCTTGAGGAGAAAGCGACGGCGGAACGTATGTAAGAGACTCAGGTCGCTGCGGTCGAGCTGGCTGGCTCCGACGCCGGGAGAAGGAGTAGGGATTCGCGAACGAGACGTTGAGGCCTCTTCACCGCGAACAACGAGGTAGGGTCGCTAGAAGCAGAAGGCGGCGAGAAACAGGGGAAGCGAAGCAAAGAAGAGAGGGAGACAGGAAGGCCAGAGCTTCACGGAAGAGTGCTCTGCTCGGTAGTGGAAGGCCAGCGAGAAGACGCAGACGCAGAAACGAAGTGACAAGGGGAAGGAAAAGAAGGCGAAGGGCACAAGAAGACAGGGAGTTGCAGCAACGCGGAAAGAAGGAAACCGAGAAGGAGGGGAAACGAGAGCGAAGGTGAAGAATATAAGACTCACAGTGTCGGACAGATCTTCGTTTCGAGGAAGGGAGGAGCGAGAGGGAGCAGCAACGAAGAAAAGGACATTGAGAGGCGGTTCTTCCAGACGTAGAATGTTCCCACAGGCGAGGAGCCAGCGTGTGGAGGCAGAGAGAGAAGCCTCGGGGTGTTGAATCCACGCCACGTCTTTTCTCAGCATAACTCGCATTTCATCGGCTTCTGCATGAAGTGACAAACGGTTTCTGCGAGGCCGTCCACGATTCGCATCCTGGGCAGAACGAGGGAGTGAAGAGGAAACAGCGACGACAGCGCAGACAAGCAAAGGCAACGCGAGACATAGCCCAGTGGAGAACGAAGGAAGTTGGTCCACACGGTGCGGCTCGCGCCCTCGAGATTGGGTCGCGAGGAGCGAAAAACGCGAGAAGACGAGAGCCGGAACTGTCCCACCCGCCGGTAGTTTTTTTTGCTTGCAGGCGGACACCGGTGTGTGTCTGCGCCGCCGGAGAAAAACGCGCGTTCCAGCGAGGACAGGCCGAGCATCCTGCGCAGCTCGCAGTCAGGTCGGGCAGTGAGATACATATATATATATATATATATATGAAGACGGACAAACATATCTTCGGAGTCCCTTCACAGGAGACAGAGAGTCGGGAAGTCAAGAAAGATGGACCCCGAGAAGCGGCCGCGACGAAACGCGTTTGGAGACATGTTGTCGTCAACACCTGGCCAGTGTACGTACAGACCAACATGTACAGCCTGCCGCTACCTGCATATGAAGGCCGAGAGCTTTGGGGACTGCCAAGGTGCCGAGGACTACGAGATCTCGGAAGGTGGAAGAAGATAAGCTAGAACCTTCGCATGTCACCCGAAGAAACGCGAGAGTGTCTTCGCTAATCAAGGCTCCCAGAAGAAGAAGCGAAGAACCTTCGTGGTTTTCGACGACTTCTGGACAGACCGCGAGGCCTCGAATGGGTTCCTCCGCGACTCTGGAGAAGACAAAGTCTGCGTCGGAGGGAAAGGTAATCATCCCGTCGATTCAAACAAAAGAGAGGAAACACTGCGAGAGGCAAACAGGCACGACGACAGAGTGGAAGGAAACGCGAGTTTTCCACGGAAGAAGAGTGACGAGAAGAACAGCTTCATGTCCAGGGGAGAGACGCCTTAGCAGCGTACTTGATTTCCTTGACGAGTTCAGAGTTTGCCAAGTTCAGACACCGAACAACGCCTCCTTCACTTCCTGCGAGAATCGCGGAGCCTAGCGCTGCGTGCTCTGCGGTGCAAATACAGCTCAGTCGCGTCGGCAGAAAAATCTGTGACTTCAGGAGGCAAGTCGACTGTCGAAGGGATTCCTTGTTCTCCCAGAAAGACGGGAGGTGCAGTGAGCAAGTCCTGAGCAGGCGAACCAGACAAAGACAGTTCACAGGCAGGCAAGCAGCTAAGACGTCGAGGCAGTTAGTTGGTGGTGTAGTCTTCGGGAACGTCGTATGGCCTTCTCGACGATTGCAGGTAGTGTTGTGGACTTTGTCAAAAGGGTGATGCCAGGCAGAAGAAAAGAAGCGAAAGTCGTCCACGAGAGACGCCAAGCAGAGTAAAAGGGAGAACTTCGAGAAGACAAATGAGTCAAATGAGTACGGGCTCTCGTTGGTAGCTCTCTAGAACATCACCTCGCAGCGCGTTTGTGGAATGAAGACACTCTAGGCTCCTCTACGTCAGGTGAGCGATGGAGGAAATTCTCAGCTTTTAAACACCGAAGAGCGCTTCTTCCTTTCTTCTCGCGTTGGCGGAAACATAACTATGATAGCGAGGCCTCGTACATGGTAACTTCCACACTCGAGGACGATGCGGTCTGTGAGTTCTACCTTATCAGTCCTGTGCTTGTCGCTGTCGTGACCTCGAAGTCTTCAACACCTGGCGCAGATGCTTTTCCTGGGACGTCGCGGACGACGACGCCAACGAGAGGATCGTGAGAGCAAAGTCCAAGGAGCTTCGTCTGCAGACGGATGTTGCTAGAAACAAAGGACAAGAAAACCACAAGACGACGAGAAGAAAGCTCTTGCTCTCGAAGGCTCCCTTTCGAATCACTCACATCCACTGACTTCCATCTCTTCACACCAGTCGATCAATGTTCCTCTGAGACGTTTGTCGACATATACATGGATCCAGCGACTTCCTTATCTGTAGATTTACACACACCCACACTCTGTCTATGCCTGTATGCACCGAATACCTACATCTTGTCTATCTATATCTATATCCATATATATATATATATATAGCATGGAATGCATACGCACTTTATATACACATTTAGATGTCGATATATATACATATATATAAATTATATATATATATATATATTTGTATGTATGCATATGATCATGTATGTGCAATGCACTGATTACGAAAGATGGGGAACTGTTGCCGACGGGGCTGGTAGCAGAGCAATGGAACCTTCCAAGTGTTATGTATCGTCAGCTTTGGATTGTTTGCCTTTTCCTCTTCGTTGTCTATCCGGTACAGAGCGCTCGACGTTCGTGAGTTGGGAAAGAAAAACGGAAATATTCTTTCTCCACTCTTTCTTACGCGAGTTGTGCGATTTCTCCGCCTCTCCCCTCGGGCTGTGCACTTTTTGAGGAAGTTTTTCGGGACACCTCGCTCTGAGAGGATCTCTTTGGAACAACCTGAGGCGAGGAAAGTGTAAAGGAATTTTGAAATGAATCGCATGTTCTTTCGAGAGACGCTTGGTTCAAGCACGCAGAGCGCGTTTCAGTGTTGTTTCCCTCAACCCACTGTTTTCTCGAGTTTTTACTGAAGTCCTGCAAAGGTTCGTTGTCGATGCGAGAAGAGGCTTGTTCGTCTCTGATTTCCAAAGGTAATTTCAACTGGACGTTTTTCTGGAACTCCTGCCCTCCCCGAGTCGATGCTTCCGGACATCTTAAACTCCGGCGCAAATTCTGACGAGAAACAGGACCTGTCTCAACAGTGTGACCTCCCCCCATCCCCCCGAGGTTTGTGTGGGTGCTCCTTTCTTTCCAGGATGCGTCTGTGGAGTTAGCTCAAAGGTCGCGCCTCATTTTCGAAGGTTGCTTCCGTCATGTTTTCCGCAGCTTTATCTCAGTGCGAGAAGCGCGTTTGTGAGACCACGCTGACATGGGAGGGAAACATGCAAGGATGGAAGTCGAAGGGCCATACGGAAGAGCTCGTAAGGGACATACGAGAAAAAGCAAAGGACGCTCGGACTCCCACCGTTGCCTTTGAAGATGGTGAGTTTTCGTTCTCAGTAGACAGCGAAATAAGAACTGCGTGGTGTCGAAGAAGCGAGACATGCTAGTGACAATCGGCCGGCAGGCCACAGCGTTCTTTGCGACATTGGTTTCTGCGCGTCATCGAAGTCTGAGAAATGTCGGTTCGAATAGGGGCACTATCACGAAGAGTGTACACAGGCATTCTTTTCTGCCAAGAGCGAGGAAGGTAGAACGCGACAGCTTTACCTCTTGCAGAACCGAGGACGCATGTGAGAAGAGGGGGGTCGCATTCTTCGTCGTGCAGTAACTTTTGCAGCGTCTCTTACCGACGCCGAATCTTCAGAAACACACGGGAGAGACGATTCCAGTAAAACCTCATCGGCGAGGAGAAGAAGACGCTTCCTGCGCTCAGCTGTCACGACCCTGAGGACGCGAAGTGATGGACAGCTGTCCTCTGCGACTTCTGAAAACTACAGAAAACCTCCGAAAAAACAGGAATCCTTTGCACGAGACGAAAGGCGCTGTGGCAGTCCGACTCCACCTGAATCCGCCATCCGTGGTACACATTGTGAGAGGGAATTCGGACCTTCCTGCAGAGTCGTTTTCTTGGGAGCACATACTACGCGTCGGACTGCTGTGTGTGAGGTGAGGACTAGCCTCTCTGTCAAGCATTCTTCGTCCTCGTCACGGTAGGTGAATCGACAAGGGGAGACAAAGGGGATACAGCGTTTCGTTAACAAAGAGGAGAGGGAAGCACGAAAAGGGGGGAATGTGCAGAAAAGCGGAGGGAACATGGGAGAGATTTTCTCTGCTGACGGAGACAGATTCTTTCGAGGAAGAATGGAAACGACACCAGCAGTCGAGTGACGTAAACAGCTCAACAACTCTTGCTTCGCATGCAGTGGTACGCCGTTGTCGGTGAGGAGCTATCGAAACCAAGCCGCCTTAGGCCTACAAAAAGGTATATCGGCATCCACAGCCACAGTGTCTCCTCAAGGTGATCCATTGACTCGTATTCGTTCCCAGGAGACACATAGTCAAGGACTACAAAACAGGAAAGCGTTTTTTCGGAGACGCGTGAGACAGAGACTGAGAACAACAGACGACACAGACACAGGATGAGGGAAGAGCCTCTCGCTCGTACCCTGCAAGTGTCTTCCTGAGGGGTTTGCGGAAGCGCGAAGGATGCGCTGTTCGCGAGGAGGAACTCGTGGATATCACAAACGCCTCGCTTGCAAGGAAGAAACAGAAAGGCGGAGAGAGACTCTCTCGCTACCGGCGCTCCAAGGAGAGGCTGATGAAGCACATCGGAGGCCACTCGGCTTGTCAAGCGGCGAAGTTCCGAACTGTGCGCCTGGAGGGCCTGCTACGAAGTCAAATCATTTCACCAAAGAAACAAACACTCGACAGGATCTGCCCTCACGCTTGAGGAAGTAGGAGAGACGAAGACAGAACGTCGCCGACGAACACAGGGTTTCTGCCGTTCGTTTTAGACCTGTGGAGGAAGTAGGGAAACCTGGTGTCCGTCGCCGTGTCTCGAGTTCTCTCTTGAGGTCTTTTTCTCTGCCAATACAGATTGATACTGTTTGCGATTTTCAGATGTGAAAACAGGCGTTCACCAATACGACGCAACGCACACAGAAATACCTTGATTCATCTCGGCAACTACCCTAGGTAGTGACTCTTGCAAACCCCTCCCCCGCCTTATACATACACAGATAACACAGACACGGAGATGCGTACAGCTCCGCAGTTACACTTGTATGCATATTTCGAACAATAAATATGCACAGACACACGTATCTATCGATGTATATATCTGTATCTATCTATCTATCTATCTATCTATATATATATATATATCAATCTACCTATATTTGCAAACTCTGTGTCAACCTTTAGGAGTGTGGTGGAGAGCCATGCTTTGGGAAGTGTCTCCTTTTTTCACTGCAGCCCCGGAGTTCTGCTTTCACCGTTATGCGCGTTTTCCACCTGTATGAGTTGCAGAGTTCCCAACGAAGCCAAGGACTCTGGCAAGAGAACCTTTTTTCATTGTGAAGGCCTTCAGCTGCTTCGTGTAGCTTCAGTGCTTTAAGCGACAACTGGACAACTGTGCCTCCCGGGTCAAGGGGAACCTCTGTGAGCTGCAAGTTCCTTCACGCACAGGTGTTTCGGGAGCGGTGCGGTACTGGCTGTCGTCGAAAGGAAGAGTGAACTCCGAGTTGCACTTGGAGAAGAGAACAGAGAGATCTTCGTGACAAGTGACGAGGTAGGGCTCAGAAAACAGCAAACTCGTGACCGTGGAAGAAGTCCGGAATGTCCACAAAAGCTTCGGCGTCGTGACGCCTTTCTCCTCGGCCAGGTGAAACACGAAGCCGAGACCCGTCCGCGATGCGGCGCAGCAGCAGCGCATGTCCTTTTCGCTTTTCTTCAGAGACAAGGAAAACCAAGCGAAAGAAACAATGAAGCAATTCGCTTCTTTTCCAATGGCGTCGACCATGTGGCAGACTGCCTCATTCTTATCCCCGGTCGCAAAAACTTGCACAAATTGCAGAGTTTTGGAGGACCAGTGGGCGACGAGGTTCGGATTAACAGGACATACCGAGAGCTCGCGGGGTCTACCTGAAGAAAAAGTTGAAACCACGGCGAAAATGAAAGAAACAGCGCCTCCGGAGACCCTACGATGGTCAGTGCCACCGTGCTGCGAGTTCCCCTCCATGCTTCACAACTCAGATCGAGGATGAGCGAACGATGGTGACAGCAGAGCGGTACAGCAGTGTCGGAGCGCTGCTGGCCGTGTCGAGCGGAAGCCTGAGTGCGACGAAAGAAACGAGAAGAAAAGCTGCAGGCAGACGAGCGAGACTGGACACAAGTCCTCGAGAAACTCAGCGTCACACAGTCGAGGTAGCAGAGAAGAAAGAGAAGCCTCTCAACCAGTCGAGTCCACACGCAACGAAAACGATGTGTGTAGAGGAGGCTGTGGTGAGAGCCTGGTGTCTACAGAATGCATTTCGTTCTCCGTGTGCGAGTGTTTCGGGAGACGGATGCGTTTCTGATTGGCAAAACAACTGATTACCGAGGCCAGACACGGGAATCTCCGTTTGCGCAATTTCCTCGTCGGTCGCCGTGTCGTAGACAGTGAGAGCAACAGCCGCTGATAGCCCGCATTTCGCAATGAGTTCGAGAGCTTCTTTTCGCGAGTGTGGAGAGCACGAGAGATCTTGACTCTCGAAATCTAAGGCGCTCGGAAAAGCCGTTTCCACGTGGGCCTCTTGCTTCGTCGCCAGACACAGAGAAAGGCAGTACAACCTGCCTCCGCAGGCACTGAAAGCTAGGGCATAGACTTCTCCCGTTGCGAGCTGTTTGTTTTTAGCGCACTGTAGCGCTTTCACAGTGTATCGCCCTTCTCTGTCTCGCGTCTGGACAGACTCCTTTTTCACAAGGAAGATTTGATTTCTGGACCCTGGGTTCCCCGTTTCTCCTCGGCCCACACAGGCGACGAGGCTCTGACGCTCGCAGGCAGCAAAACTCGGGAGAAGCTGGACGGGAACCGATTTTCTCGTTTTCTTATGCGTGTTTGCTTCGCTTTCGAGCGCGCTGAGGCTTCCGTATAGACCGTGGAGGCTGTCGCTGCGCTGACCAGGCACCGAAGCAGAAAAGGACTCTGGTTCAGGCCCTCGCGCGTCTCGTGAGGAATTCGCCGCTTCCGGCTTTTCTTCGCTGCCGACCTCTGGACGACTCCCAGAGGGCAGCCCATGCGGGCGATTCAGCGTAATCGAGGCGTGGATCTGTGAGGAGTTTTCTCTCGTAAAACTGACTAAGCTCTGTTGGCCGGTCTCCACGTCCCGCAGACTGAGAGCGTTGCCTGTGAGAGAACACAGTGTTCTGGAGTCGAGGAACTGGACTGGAGAACGAACAGTCTCCTCCAGATACACTACGGTTGAAAAAAGCCTTGACTTGTCACTCGTTTCTCGCGCTTCTCCCGTCGGGTTCTCGGCCTCCATGCTGACTCGCCTGTTTGCAGTCACCTTTTCGTGTTTGGAGGGGACGCGCTGCTCCGTGCAACAGGGCTTTGTTCCGGAAGTTTCCAAGGCACGTCACCAGGAACTTCTTTCGATCTGGTTCCGAAGCGTCTGTTGGGTGAGGTTTTATTGAGAGAACGACCTCCGTTCTTCGGTGAGGAAGAGTCTAGAACAGACATAACGCAACGGCTCTGTAACGTCTGTTTTTCTCGCTCGTGTTCGTCTGCCCTGGATGAGGGTGTCTACGAGATTTCGGATACGAAACAGGGAGCAAGATGATTGGTTTGTGGAGGGACGTCTCTGCAGGCTTGCAGAAATCGACGCTCTTCCTCGGCGTTTCTTCAAAGTGACGAACAACAGGACTGTTGCCACTTCCCCAAGAAACGGTAGGCAGGGACACAACATGAAACGCTTGGCAAACCAAGGTAAGGAGCGCTGCCTTTTCTAGGCGACAGACACCAAAGCACCGCTCAGAAATGTTTCTGTGGACAAAGACGGCAGAATGCAGATCACCAAAATATGACCCAGTTCGTCAGCTTCTGTGTTGCATAAAAGTCGCGTTTTTTCACTCAAGAAGGCTATCTCCATGGTTGGGGTACACATAAAAACACAGACGAACCGCACTCCTCGAGTCCGTCACATTTCCATGATTCTTTCAGACAACTTGAAACGCAGAGCGCAAGGCTCTCATTCGACACAGCGCGGCAAGACCGGGCCGAACTGATGGCTTTTCTTGTCAGAACAGCGAGAAAGGCCTTTCAGAAACGAACACCCTCTTGCGCAATACACAGCACATGTCCTGTAGCCAGAGAGAAACACGACAGCTATGAAAAGGCACGAGACGAGGAAAAAGGAACGGCAACATAGGCGATAACAGAGTCGAACGGAAAGAAGGAATGTGCCTGTGGGTCCGCGACAGAAAGCGCAACCGGCGCCCGCGGCTTCCACACTTGCGAAACGCGTACACTGTATTTGACTTTGCAATAATGACATAGTCGTTGTCAGCTCTTTTGCGTCATGCACACTCAAGAACAAACGGCCAAAATTCGTTGGAACCTTTGTAGTCTTGAACTGCAGAGAAATGTGCACGACAGAGACGTTCGTGGGCAGTTTTGAGGGAACAAGAACAGTCAAACGCAAGAAAACTCAACGCGCGTAATCCAGGCGTTGACATGCTGAGATTTGAGACTCTGGACATGAAGTTGAAACTCTCTTCTGCGGTAAGTAGACAGATCCATTACGAATGGTGCTGCTCGTCGTTTGTTTCTGTATGCCAGCAAACTGTGTTTCTCTGCTTTCAGATGTGGGCACAGACATACTGAAAGAAAAACTACTCTGCTTCGGTTTTGGCACTGATGCTAAAACGTGGCGGCTACGGTTTAAGTGGACCGTCTGTGCACACCGCCACATCACGCTCGCCAACAAACGAGCATACGGATCCGACGTTAGCGGTTAAACACTATCATTCTTTTCAGGAGGCACAGCGATTATTGATGAAGCAAGGCTCTGTCTTGCCTTGTACTGTCTCGTTAGTAGTTTCGTCTGGCGTGAGTGGAAATGCATTTGGAGTCGTGAACTGCTGAATCACCGGTGGGGTATTCAAAGTTAGTTACAGGGCACTGTAACCCAGTTTTGTGTCTCGGCCGTTGAAACTCACTCGGAGTTCAACCCTGTATTGATCAACTCGGTTCATGAGTAGTACGTTTTATATTCGTCTCTACCAAGCGATCTAAAATCCTGCTGTCTTCCCACTCCAGAGAAACCCGCGTGATTGTCTACACACCGAGGCACTTTCCATGAGAAAGGAAAGAGGAAAAGACCTCAGGGAAGCGCACGTCGCCGACCAGAAGCTGGCGGTTGCCAAGTGTTAGAATCAACTGCGCACGAAACATCGTTATTCAACGACTGGAAAGATGCACCTCTCGCTGGGGAAGAGATGTGTCTGGTCAGAGGTCCAGTGATGAAGGGCGTTGTGTCACTGCGTTTCATATGGAGGTGGAAGGATAGGGTGGGGTTCTTGTAAAAATTCAGTTCCAACAAGAGAGAGATATGCTTGGACTTTCTTCAGTAGCTTAGCTCAAGTTTTACGGATTGGGTCACAAACCTGGAGAAGAAATCTGAGGAAAAACCGCTACACGGTTATAGAGGCATCGCGACTGTGACAGTCACGAGAGTTATTTAAACAGGCCAGCGTAGTGGTGTACCAAACACTGTACTTTTGTACAAGCAGCAGGAGGGAACTGGTAATTGCGCAGCTAAAAATGCCAAAACCGTTTCTTTACGTGCGGCAGCGCCGGATGTGTGGTGAACAGAGAATCAGTACACGAGGCTACCAGGAAGCAGAATCGTTTGAAAGATGTTTCTTTATATTCTTTATGAAACATATTGGAGATCTCTGCTATACCTGAATTTTCAAATTTTAAAATGAACGATTTTTATCATTACACTTGTAAATCTTGGAAACATCCCAATATTTCACTAAACGGTTATCACTTTTTGTAGGACCTAAATATAGCTGTTCTTACATTCTTGCGGTGGAGTGGAATCAGCGCAGAGACTGCCAGGAAGCAGGGACCGATTGACGGAAAAAGTGGGAAGTTGGACGCCTTTTTCATCGGCCTCTTCTGTAAACGGCGAACTGAGAAGCAAATCGGTATCGAAGCTGACAGAACGCCCTGCGTTTCCCTACAGGCACTCTCTCTTACTCAATAAACGTTTCGTCACAGTGGAGGCCGCGTGCTAGCAGCAGCAACTGTCAGTTGGCCGACCTTGGTTCGGTTTTCGTTTACGCTGTTCATTTCTTTGTCAGACGCTTGAGAATTGCGATGACCCCTAAAGGGCTCTGCAGATTCTCTCGTGTGTTGCTTTTTCCTGCACTGCATCGATGACACATCCTCGCTGCGAAGTGTTTGACAAACTGGCTTGAAAGGGAAGATGTATTTTTTTCAGGTGTTTCCGTGTGTTACGGATCCGTTCATCCCTCGCGTCCAGTCCTTTCTTGCATCTGTGGTGCTCCAAGATCTGTCTACTTTCTGCAGGTTGTTCGCACCGCAGAAAACGGAGTGCACGGTGAACCTGGCTTTTGAGCAGAGCGACAACGTTCCAGGTCTGCGCAGAAGCAGGTTGTCTGCG
This sequence comes from Toxoplasma gondii ME49, assembly GCF_000006565.2. Lineage (NCBI taxonomy): Eukaryota > Apicomplexa > Conoidasida > Eucoccidiorida > Sarcocystidae > Toxoplasma > Toxoplasma gondii. The sequence goes on from NC_031480.1 coordinate 6,431,044, forward strand.
ACCTCCACGACTCTCGTGTACATTTGCCGAATGGAACGTTTCTTTTTCTCGCAGACAAACTGCGCACCTCAAAGATGTCCACGTAACGGGCAACGTCTCAGCGTGTTGCACAAGAAAGAAGGTCGGTGCAGTCTCGCACAGCGCAGAACGGTGAATATCCGGTCGACACCCTTTGACGGCTACAAAATGATTGGCGTCCGGAGGAAAGTTTACTGACACTGCGCAAAAACAACCACGGTTCTGTTCAAAGCAACAATTTTTCAAACTCTCGCCGACTCTCTAGAGGAATTGATGCAGTTCCCCTCTGCCACCATATTGGCGCATTTTTAACGAGTTTATTTTCCGCCGCTTCATCCCTCAGACACACCGGTATCTTTTGCATTCGCCAGTTTCTTGGCTTGGCTTGCTTGCGTCTTTACAGTTTTCTGCGTCCGCTTCAACCCCCCCGCTTTGGTCTCTGCTCCTTGCCGAGAAGCCATTTTCGTCTTTACGCAAGCCGGTTGTTCTCGGGCATGTCGGCTAGGTCCGCGCATTTAGCAATTAACACACAAACCCCGACAAACCCGACGACTCGCAGAACGAGCCTCCACTTGGGAGACAGAGGCTCCTTCGGGGCCTCGCGAAGCATGCCAGGGAACATCATCTTTGGAGGACGTCGAAAAAGGCTGAACGTCACAGTGGAGCTGCTCGGAAGAAAACCAGCCTGTGCCCAGAAACAGGACGAGGAGAAGGAAAACGCTTCAGGAAGGAGATACGGACAGACGAAACAAGGAACGCAAACGAAGATGGAGACAAGTCAGCTGCCGTGTCTCTGGGTCTCTCGCGAAAAAGGACAACGGACTCAGAGAGGGTAAGCCTGTAAGCCGATTCCGACTTTCTGGTAGGCGTAACTGGAAAGCCTTCGACTCTCACGATCCCGCAAATAAATTTGTCAAACAATAAAGGAGAGAAAGGCAGACGATGGAAATCGAAACTGAAACTGCTAAAACAAGAGGCGGGTGGAAAACGGTAGAGAATGGTGACTCAGACGACGGTTCGAAAGCACGCACGCCAGACGGTTCGGGGAGGAAATCCGGGCCCTGGTAGGGAGAATAAACTCCTGAAACTCACCAATATCGTGTTGCGTAGCTTGGCTTTTCCATTTCCCCGACTTCTGCGCAGAATCATTTCAAAACCGTCAAAATCCACTGCGGGGCTAGAGCGCGCAAGATCTGCTTCGATTCGGCGTATATTCGGAGAAACGGGGGAGGGTGTTGAAATGAGGTGTCGATCCGGGTGTTTCTGAGGTTCCCGCTACCCTGGTTTAGTAGGATTTAGCAGGCGGAAACTACAGAGTTCGCATCTAAGCTGAAGAACTGATTCTCAGGTGGCCATCGGAAGTCTGTTTTGATTGATTTTTCTCTGGAAACACTCGCTGCATTTAGACAGTGTCTGCTGCTTGTGCCGTAGTGTGTGTGAATGCTGTTGCCAGCTGTAGACGCAGCAAGCGGGTCACTTCTCTCGATCGACTCGCTTCTGTTTTGGCAAAGGATTGCAAGCGACAGAAGCAGAAGCACTTTTCTTTTCCCTTGTTTTCCACCGGAAAATCCTCATCTGCTGGATTGGCGAGACGCGTAGCAGAAGAACGGGAGGTAGATCCGTTTCTGCGAAGGCGAGGAACGAGGGCGGCTAGCACTCGGCGGAGCAGGAAGCGGAGAAAATGATCGCGGAAGAGCGAACGGAGAGGTTTTTCGAAAATCCGATATTTTGTGGCGGATTCCTCAAGGCAGTTTAGACGCACCTCTTGCTGTTTGCGAAGAGGTTCGTGAAGAAAGCAGGAGCATGAAATCCCTTCTGTTTGAACAAGAGGACCAGCGAGAATGCTTCTGAGGCACTCGCCCTCTGGGCGCGCTCTGTTCTCCTCTCTCTCTTCTCGTCTTGTCTGAATCTGCGTATTCCCTTCAGAAAACGGAAAGGACGAAGGGAGACGCGCGCATGCACTGATGGAGAGGGTGACACTCCGCCTTCGTGGTTCCACAGGTCTTCCACGTTTTCTGAAGCGAAAGCATCCTTCTTGTGCTTCTCTCTCTTCCAAGCTCACCATTCTCCGAGCTTCGTCTCGCAGCTGTCTATCTCTTAGCCTCGACTGCCTTGGTGCTCACACCTGAGAAAAGTGAGAGGACACTGCAGCAATCTGCTCGCTCGCTTTCATTTGTCTGTACACCTGAGATTTTCCGTTCTTCTTCATGATGCCGGCGACTCGCAGAAGCGCCTCTCTCCTGGTCTCCGCCAGAGGTTCAGCTGCCCGCTTCCCAGCGTCCAGCGTCTCCTTCCTGCACAAGGGTGCCGCTGGTGTGTCTCGTCGGTTTTCTGCTTCTCTCTCTCCTTTCTCGTGTTCTGCTTTCGTTTCTCCCTCCTGCCCGATGGCTTCTTCTTCTCCCTTTTCGCCTCCTCATTTTTCTTCTCTTGTTTCCTCTCCGTCTTCTCCTTCTGCCGGCTTCCCGCGCTCTGCTTCATCCTCTGCCTCCTCTGCTCCCCCATGTTCTTCGGCGGGTGTGTCCAAGGTCAGCTGCTTGAAGTTGAGCTGCGGCGAGCGCCAGCAAGAGGGAGAGCCCAGTCTTCCTCGTTCAGCTGAAGAGAGGAAGGCTACGAACCGTCGAGAACTGGAGTGCTTGCGCGCTCTCCAGAGCGCCGTAGCTGAGAGGGAAGCAGAAGCCGATGGAGGCTGGACGACTTGGAGGGGAGTCTCGCAAAGAACGTGGAAGCAGAAGAGATCGGCATTGCTTTCTTCGCGCGTTACGGCGGCGATGAGCTTGGAAGAAGAGGACTCGACCAGTGGACCGCGAGGAGACGAGGAAGAGAGAGAAAGGCGCAGTGGTGTGTGTGGAGAGAGAGGGCAGAATGGCGGGGAGAAACTTGGCAGAGTGCAGGGCGTTTCCACGGGCGACAGTGAGAGTCGAACGAGGTGTCGCAGAGGCCTTCATTTTTCTCCTCAAACGAACAGATTCTTCGTCGTGCTCCTTTCGTGTCTTCTCTTTTTCTTGGTGGGAGAAGGTCAGGAGGTATGCCCTCCTTCGCTCCAACGCATGGAGAGCAGTACAGATTTCTTCTTTTTCAAGATCGCTTCTGCTGAAGCCCACACTGCGAATCCCGGTGACTCCTCGAAGTCTCGTCGTCGCTCGCCCCGCAGTTCTCGTTTTACCTCGAAGGCGTCTTCTGATTCCTCTTCCTCTTCTCGCTCTTCTGCGGATTCCTCTTCCTCTTCTCGCTCTTCTGCGGATTCCTCTTCCTCCTCCTCTCCTCTTTCGCCGGCGTCGAGTGCCTCTCCTGTTTCTCCGTCTCATCACGCGGCTTCCTCTTCCTCTCACCCTTCTTCCTCGTCCTCGTCTTCGCTCTCTTCTTCTCCGGATTCTTCGCCTGAGGAAGTGAATGGACTGCGCGGTCGGGCGCGTGTGTGGACTCGCCGCGGAGGCTTGTCGTCTCGATTGCGAGAGTTTCTGTCGGATGCGTCGGCGCTTCGCAGTCAAGAGTCGGCCGCCGACGCCGTTGAAGAAGCTCGCGCGCGGGTGCGTCTGCTCAGCCGGTTCGCTCGGAGTCGACGGCAGACGCTGGAGGCTCTGGGGGGGAAGTTGCGACGGAGCGAGTGGCGAAGAAAGAGGACTGGGATGATGGCGTCCGAGGCGCGAGAGTCTCACAGAGGTCGCGACCTGAACACGCTGGCCGATCGCGAGAAGAAAGCGTTGAAGTCTGCCCTCCTCGCGGCGCAGCTCAGCAGACGCCGCATGCAGAGCATTCAGTCGGAGCGGAGTCTGTACAGCCTGGTCCGGCCGTTGCTCGACGAGTCCGACGCCGCGGGTGTGTATACGGCCAACGAGTGCGTAGCGGTGAGGTACGCAGACTATCCGAAGGAGTTCCCCGGCTACGACATCTCCACGGAAAGCTGCAGGTGCCCGGACGGCTGGCTGCCGTGCGCCGAATCCGACGCGGTGGCGCGCATGTCGGCATGGGAGCCTGTGATTTGGGAAGAGAATGCAGACGAAGGCTGCACGTCCGAGCGCGGGGAAGTCATGCTGGAGCACATGAACTTCTACTCCTGTCCGCAGAGGACGTTCGTCGAGTACACCGGCCCAAGAGACGCGACAATTCGAGATAAACAGTGCAAACGCGTCGCATTCGTCCTCTGCAGAGCCGCCACATCCAGCTGTATCACAGGGCCTTGGTGAGGACTGCAGCAGGCAGAAGACAGAGAAGGGAGACCCAAGAAAAAGAGGACGAGGAAACAGAAACAGAGAGGAGGAAGAGAGAGGAGGAAGAGAGAGGAGGAGAGATGTTGAGCAACCAGAGGGAGAGGAATTGAACGAGGATGCCAGAGGAAGAATGTACGGGAAACAGAGTAGCCAGAGAGCGTGAGGAGAAAAAAAGCACAGAGAAGATGACGAGACAAGAGAACCGAGCGTAAGATGAGAGAACAAGGGGAGAAAGGCGCGCTTTCCCGGTGGTGGCGTGATCGTCTCTATCAACTGGCTGTTTGTTGCACAGTTACTGTAGAAACAGTTTTTTGCTTCATTAAAGAAGGACCACCTTAGAGATTTACTTCTGTTCAAAGGCTGCAGTTCGTCCTGCGCTTTTTTCTCAGGTCAGAGTGGACCAGTTGTTCGGTGCCGTGTGGAGAAGGATATCAGTATCGATGGAGAATTCCCGTTACGGGTGCGTCATCGTCGACGGATAAAGGCGCAGTCACTCAAAGATCTTCCAGAGAAGCATGCGCGCCGTACCACATGGAGGAAAGACGAAAGTGCAATTTAGGCGCCTGTCCAGAGAAGATCACAAAAACTACGTGTTTTTGGACAACCGTGCAGGTCGACAGGTGAGCGAAAGGCCGACATGAATTTGCTCATCGATATCGGAAGGGACGCGCATGTGTCTTTGCAGCTTGTTCTGTTCTTGTCTGCGTCACCGGATCGCCAGATCTCCTCGTAGCCTCACGTGAGCAACTGTCTGTGTGTCTCGCGAAGTCCCTGCCTGTGCGCCTTCTGTCGCTTTCAGTCGCTCCATCTCTCTTAATCTGTATCGTATCTCCACCTGCGTTCGCCTTTTCAAGGCCGTGTCTCTCTCTGTCTCTCTGTGCCTCTTCCCCTGTTTTGGTCTGTACAGCTCTCCCTCTCGCTGCATGCGCTGCTTCTTCCCCTTCCCTTTGCGCGCGCCTCTGTGTCTCTGGCTCGGACTGTCTCAACTCTTCTTCTCTGAGGAGTCTCCTCGTTTGAAAACGCGTCTCCTCGCCTTCCGCCGCTCACCGTGTGCGAAGCTCGCAACCTGGCCTCTGCCTGTTGTCTCTTTCCAGAGCAGAAGGCGCATTTGACGAAGACCAGGGCAGCTGCAAGTGCGGCACCGGAGACGACGCAATCGATCGCGAGGAAGGAGCGATGGTTCCCTGTACACCCGAGGAAGCCGTTGCCTCCATGGACAATTGGAAAAGTCACTTTCGTCAGCACTGCTACACTTCCCTCGGTTTGAGGAGGAGAAGCAACCTCGTACGCAAACGCATTAATCTGGAGTCCACGGAACTCAAACTGCCCAGACAGAGTTGCTCGTCTCTCCCCGTGAACACACATATTTGTCTGTGTGTGTACCATTTGTGTCCTTCTTGACAGATCGATGCTCATTGCTTCCAGGCTGCAGATCATACCAATTCAAGCTCGTGTATTCATGCCAATTCAAGCTCGTGTATTCATAAGAATGCATACATATTGTGTGTATGGATAGTTAGTTGTGTAAATGCATTTAAATCTGTTCGTTTATGTCTACACGTATTTGAGAGTGCATGCAGATGCGTTTGGGGAAAGCGTTTCTGTGCGGCATTTCGGGGGCATTTCCAGGCGGTTTGCCGACGGCTGTCGCAGCTGTTTTGTCTCGCGTTTTTCAGGCTCTTCGCTTCCACTCTTACGGGCATGTTGTGAGGCTAGGACTTCGGGATTTGTGGCATCTGGACTGCACTGGCGGGTGGAGCAAATTCAACATCTTCGAGGCGAAAATGTTCTGCGGAGTAGGAGCCAAGATTCTGTGTCGCTCGAGAACTGACTCCGCACAAGTGCCATTCTCAATGGAGCAACACAACGCAGAGAGCGACGCTGTGACCAGTACGTTGTCGCGAATCTCGAAGAGTCTCTTCTGTGCTCTCCACTGCATGTTCCTGAAATACTCTTGCAACGAAACAGAGACGTGTATCTTCTCAAACAAAGACGGGATAAACTCCTGTCCAACTCATCTCTATATATCCATATATATATCCATATATATATATATATCCATATATATATCCCTATATATATATATATATATATCGATATATATATATCCGTATATATATATATATGTATATATTCATATATATATCCATATATATATATATATATATATATGTATGCATACATGTGTGTTTGTCTAAATACGTAGGTGGACGTGTTTCTGTCTGCGTCCATGCCTATATATGTGACTGTCTCTCTCGCCTGTGTATGTCGATTTCTCTGTATGTGCAAATAGGTGCATGCATGCGTTTCCGTGGATGTGTGTTCCTGTATCTTTGTCTAATCTGGCTGATCTGTCAGCATCTTTGTCGCACAGGATTCACAGCTGTATCCGTCTCTCCGTGTACATGCGCATGGCTGTTTATCGCCGCCTGTGCATCGTTGCGCCCCTCTTCTGCATGCATGTGCGTATTTGCCTATAAGTGGAGATCTGCGTCTCGACGTTTGTTAATGACAGGAGATCTGTCGTTGGCGACCCGAATCGCCTGTCGGCCTCAGAAGGCAATGTGAGTGCCTCTTGACATGTTTGTCGCATGCGTCTTGCCGATCGTATTGTTTTCCTGAAGGACAGGGAAACAGAGTCAGGCCGGATTCCCTATGGTGTTCCGAGAGTCGTTTTCCGTTCTTCTTGTTCAGGAATTTCCATGCTTTTGAAACGACAGCGTCGAGTAGAGGAGGCGTCGCCCCAGGCCTTCGCAGAGGAATCTCTCCTCCTTTCTGAAGGCGGTGTTTCGCACTTATGGATTTCTTTGTTTGCGGGGGCAGTGGCGGCCGTGGTGTTTCTCGTCTGTCTGACGAAGCGCGCTGCGGTGGGAACCTTCCTGCGTTCGAGAGTCTCGACAGCGACGGCGGGAGGAGAGACAGTCTCGGCAAAGGGATCGACGCGTGGATCGAGGAACGCCGGGCGCCGCGTCTTCTCCGCCCAAGCAGTGCGCGAAGCGGTGGAAGAGCGCGTGCATGCGTTTGTGGCTTTCGCGAGGAGCCAGACGACCGCAGTGATCCTGGCAACTGAAAAGTGGATGGAAACAGCTGCAGAAAGAGAGGTGACTCAGGAGATGCAAGGTGTGTCTACTGCGTCTTTGCGGCTGCTGGAGAGAGACTGTAAGGAGCGAGAGGAGCGAGACAGCGCGCGGAAGTCCTGTCCCCAAGAGGCGAAAGGCCTCTTGGAGGGAGAAGAGGACGTACCGGCTCTTCTCGTTTTCCCTGCTCTGAAGACAGCGACGGATCGCGTTGTTCGTGTCGCGCGTTCGACTCTCAGTCTCGAGACTCGCAGCTTTTCTGGAGCTCAAAGAAGCGCTCAGAGACTGTGGGGAAAGGTCCGGTCGATCTTTCTCGCGCGCGGAAAGGAGAAGAGAGATGAAGATTTGTTCTCCGGAGAAGAAGGCGAAAGAGGGCGCATTCAGCGCGGGGGTCCTGCCGCATTCGTCTCTTCGTTGGCTTGTCAAAAAGTCGAGAGGAGACGCGCGAGGCGGGGACGCAGAGAGGGAGACAGCGGGGAAGGTGGAGATTGTGGAGAAGCGCGAAAGGCGAATTCGGGAGTTGCCGGCAGACTCGACTCACTCACTGAGATGGACAGAGACGACTCTTTCGTCTTGTCGGCAGTGGAGGAAAAACTGCTCTTCCCGAGAGGCAAAAGAAACACTCAAGAGAAACTCGCGAGGATCAACAAGGCGGCCCGGACAGCCGCCGTCAGTGCCGTGACACCCGAATCCTTTGGGTCCATGTAAACGCTCACTTTTTGTTTTTCTCTGTAAGATTTGTCGAAAGCATTTCTCCGCTACACCCCACCGTTTGTCAAGTTTGACGCGAACGCCTCGCGTTTCTCCCTGAGCTGGCTTCCGGTTTTTTTTTCGAGCCTTCTTTCCAAAACAGGAGACAGAAGGGTGAGAACGCAGGAACGGCTGAGGCGGATAGACACGCCTGAGCTGGGAGAGAGTTGTTCGTGTTGTGTGGGCGGTTTGCTTAAGTTCTGTAAAAGCCGCGTGCGACAACGCGCCCATGTTTCGTTTTTCTCTCCCGCGCTTGTCTTTTTCTGAAAAAGCCTGTTACAGTGTAACGCAAACAGGCGAGGAGCTGTCTCCGTGGATTTCAATTTTTTTTCGAGACCTCTCCCCCAAAACCTCGCGGAAGAATTCTCACTTCCCCCGACAAGAAGTACCCTGGCCATCCCACCGTGCGCCAACTCTCTCGGGGAGTCATCGTATACAGGTGTATAGAGTGTGAGGATAAACACAAATCGGCGGATAAACACCTATATTCCTCTGAACAGAGAAACAACCGTGTTCAAAAGTATGTATATTGGCATCAACAGATCAACCGAATTATATATATATATATATATATATATATAGCTATATTATGTGGTAGCTTTAGAAAAAAAAGTAATGTATCTGAATCTACAGTAAGGCGTGGATACTGATATGCGGACACAAAGAGGTAGATCAATACGTCTATGTATCCATTCCGAGAAACGTCTGTAGAGAACTATATATACTCACATCAGGCAAGTTCGATAGTTATTCATTTACATGCGTGTATAGAGTATCTATGATATATATATATATATATATACATATGTAGACAGATATTGACGTGGGTACGGCAGATGGATAAAACTCTAATTATCTACGGTGGGGCACTTGTATGTAGAAATTTATACAAACACACAGAGAAATCCACGAGAAAAATGCCTAGTTATATATATATATATATATATATGTCGCTTATATGCAGCTGTGGGAAAAACACGCGTGGGTGAAAGTCTTTGTACCGATTTACAGAGATACACTTTTACGTAGAGATCTGTATACATCTACACGAGTAGAGATGGAGAGAGGTATCTGAGTCAACATAATTATATATATATATAATATATATATATATATATATATATAAATATAAATTTATGATGACGCATGTCGGTACATGCACATGGATTAACAGTGGAGACGACCCTCACGCGATGAGGGAGTGTAGATAGATGCCATTTTGGAAGTAGAAGTTAGGCGGAAGTTTCGATTTCTTCTCAAAAGACCGAGCCTTGGTCGACGAGATCCCCTGGAGGTCTCAGCGTGTAAGAAGGTGGAGGGTGGAACTGTCTCGACCTTTCACGGGCAGGCTTTTTCTGTTTCATCGGTGCGCTTGTATCTTCAGTTCACCTTTGAGTTTTCGATTTTGAGTTCAAATGAGCTGCACTCTCGAACCAATAACTGCTGTCACTGTCGCGTCGAGTGTTCAGAAAACATTTTTTTACGCATCCCTTTTGCGGGTGAAGAAGTCGCTTTTGCGGAACTTCGGTCGGCACTGGACGCGGTCAACATTTATGGGGAAAAGCGCCTCAGGAACGACTTGGCGCAGCTGTACAGACACACCAGGGAGGAAATTGATCTGTGAGCGAATTCGGAGCGAGGCATGTGTGGATGTTGCTCCAGGATTTGTCTCGTGGAGTGTCGTGAAGTGCTCAAGCTTCTTGCAGAGACAGGAGTCGTTTGGGGTGAGAGGAAAAAAAAACTAGAGAAAGTTCTCTAATAGAGCTGTCTCGAATCCGAGCCTTCAACCGCCTTTTCAGCGAGAAAACGCTTACGCTCTTTTAGCCTTCTTTTACAAACTCTCTTTCTTTTAAATTCTCTCTTAGCTTTCTGCCAAACATTCTCTTTGCTCTTTTGTCTCTCAATTCTGTTCTCCCCTTCGTTATCTCTGAAATGGTTTTCCCTTAGCCACAGATTGACACAGATGAACAGATAGACAGATATTGACGGCGATAGATTGACGCAGGTAGATAGACATAGAGAGGCGGATAGAGAGAGAAGGTAGGTAAGGGAGATAGAGAGAGCAAGGAGAGAGAGACGCAGAGCGGCAGCGAGAGCGTAGAAGAGCGTTTGACAGCGGTGTTGAGAGAGAAGAGTGGAAGCGGAGGAAGAGAGGAGGCAGACACGGAGAGGCAGAGTGATCGACGGCGAAAGGAGAGAGAAAAGGGAGAGACAGACGGAGAGCAAGAAAAACCTGTGGGGAGGCCGACGCACGAAACAAGAAAAAAGAGAACAGCAGAGAGGGGAACAATGGGAGAGTGGAAGAAAAGGTCGGCAGGAGCGCGGCAGATCTTCACAGCGGCCTTTCACGTAGCTCAGGTGAAAGGAAAATGAAGGAAGACCACAAATACGAGGGAAATCAAGTAAACAAAAGGGCAAAGGCGAGAGGTGGAGTAAAATAAAGGAAAAAACCTGAAGGACGTTTTTTCAGAGAGGTCGAAGACGCGAAAAAAAGCTCCCTCCGGGAGGGTGTCCTGACCTCCGTGTCTTTTCGCAATAGACTCTCACTCGTTTTTCGTAGTCTAGGATTTCACATCGAAGGAGACAAGAAGACCAAGCCTGTTCTTCCGAGAAGAAAGTAACGCTTTTTCTCCTTCTTCCTCTCATTCTCTCCTTGTGTAGTGCACCACTTCGAGTGTACGTACACTTGACTTCCACGACTCGCCGGCAGCTTGTCACACCAATCGACTGGCGACAGCGTTCACTTTGGCGTTGCTTTCCGAGGGGCGTTTTTCTGCGTTTTTCGAGCGTTTTTTGCGGCTCCTTTTTCTCTTTCAGCATCAGATGTTTTTCGCGAGGAAAGCCTTCCTGGCGATCAGCTTCCGCCTTGCTCCGGAGAACGTCGAATTCGAGTTTCCTTAACCAGCGCTGGAGAAAAACAGGCGCAACGAGGCAAGAGCTGCCAAGCAGGAGCCGCGCAGCTTTTTTGCCCTCCAGCGCTTCTTGCAAGGAAGAGACGAAAACCGCCAAAATCTCTCTTCTTCGTGGCAGGCGCGACTTTCAGAAGTCAGGAAAGAGGCTCCCGCGCTTTTCTTCGAAAGCCTCCCAGCAGACACTCTCGGCTGCCTGAGAAAATCTTCTTCCCTGACGATGCAGCCATGTCTCTCTGCGCCTGTGCGTGGACATTGGGCCGCGGAAGAAAACAAAAAGACGCATATCTTCACTTTCTGCGACTCGCGGCGTTCAAGGAAATGCAAAGATGAACGGAGCAACAGAAAGACGAGACGCTCGATAAGAGCCTCGCCTGCTTCTCTCGTGTCTCGCTAGCTCTGAGAAAGAGAAAGAGAGAGAATCCGTTTTCTCTCCCCCTCTTTATCACTTTCAACCAACGCTTCCCCGTCAACTTGTCATTCGTTCTTCTTCTTCCCATGCCATTTGGGATGTTTCCTCGGTTCTCCTACTCTCTCACCTGCCAACTCTTTCTTCGGCGTCTTCTTCGTCTCCTCTCTGGGTTGCGCGTACCGCCGAGACATCATGGCGTCTCTTCAGTCTCCAGTTTTCGACGCGGCTCTCTGGGAAGTCGATTCGACCTCTGAGAAAGTTCCGTCCGTACGTTCTTCTCATCCTGCTCATCGTTCTTCTCATCATAGGTCTTCTGTCTCTTCTCCCCATCGTTCTTCTGTCTCTTCTCCCCATCGTTCTTCTTCTCTTAATCGTTCTTCTTATCGTAGGTCCTCCTCTATCTCTTCCCCCCATCGTTCCTCTTCTCCCCATCGTTCTTCTGTCTCTTCTCCCCATCGTTCTCCTTCTCTTAATCGTTCTTCTTATCGTAGGTCCTCCTCTACCTCTTCCCCCCATCGTTCTTCTTCTCCTCATCGTTATTCTGTTTCGCCTCGTTCTTTTTCTTCCGCGTCTTGGGCTTCCAGAAGAGGTGAATTCGAGAGGAAGGGAGAGGCGAAGGAGACAGTCTCTCTGGCTGTTTCGTCTCGCGGCCTCTCTGAGTCTCTTCGCGAAGTCAAGCGAACGGTGTCCGTCAGCAGCGCCCTCGACTCGACGACGGCATCTTCGCTGTCACCTCCAGTGGAGGTTTTCGGCCGGTCCCTCCTCTCGGTGTCCAGCTCGATCCCCCAATCAAGTATATCCCCTCAGGCAGCAGCTGCGCTTGACTCTCGAATCTACTTCTCTCCGTTCCCTTTGTCCCCTTCCTCTTCTTCTCTCTCTTCTTCTTCTCACTCCCCATCTCAATCTTCGTCTGCTTCCTCTTCTTCCTCCCCATCTCCATCTTCGTCTGCTTCCTCTTCTTCCTCCCCATCTCCATCTTCGTCTGCTTCCTCTTCTTCCTCCCCATCTCCATCTTCGTCTGCTTCCTCTTCTTCCTCCCCATCTCCATCTTCGTCTGCTTCCTCTTCTTCCTCCCCATCTCCATCTTCGTCTGCTTCCTCTTCTTCCTCCCCATTTCAGTCTTCCTCTTGTTCTTCCCCCTCTTCTTCTGCGTCTGCAGAGAGGGAGGAGTGGATTTGTCGTTTTCCATCTGAGAGTTGTTCTCCCGTTGTCTCAGAGCCGAGAACCACGGGTGAGGGAGAGGACGGCGAGGAAGCAGACGAAGCGCCCCCCGAGGAGAGAGAGCAGAAGGCGACACTCGAGAAAGACGACGAGGATTCGCCGGCGTTTCCATTCTCTCCTCGACAGAGACAGCAGGCGCCGCAGTTCTCAGGTTCTTCTCCACCTGTCGCTTCTTGGAAAGAACACAGACGCGAATTGTTGCGACAGAACTTGTCGGTTCGTCGTCCACGCTTTTCCTCAGCTTTTGAAGAAGACTCCAGCCGCCGATACACCTCAGACCGCCGGCCGTCTTCCTTTTCTTCTCCCTTTTCTTCTCCTTTTTCTTCCCCTCCGTTTTCTGCTTCCGACTTGATCGCGTCTGGCGCCTGCGGCCTCCCGATTTCTTCTGCCTCGCCTTCCTCGCTCGCGCCTCCTTCTTCTACGACGCCTTCCGGAGATGCACCTGGCAACTGCGAGGGAGAAAAGGCAGAAGGGGGAGAGGAAGTCATGCTCGCGAGGTGCAGCGAGCATGAACGTAGGGAGAGACACCGAGCGCAAATCGGACAAGACGAAGAAGAGAAAAGTCCGCCTCGCAACGCTTTTGGAGAGGAAGACCCATGGCGGTTCTCCTCAGCAGGGAGAGGCGATGGGGGGAACTCGGTGGAAGGAGACTTTTCTGAGTTGTCCTCAGCTTCAAATGGGGGTCGCTCGTCACATGACGGCTTGCGGAGACACTCTTCATTCGGAAGGCAGAAAGCGACGCGCCGAAGAGGGAAATCAAAGGGAGAGCGAGAAGAAGACGCAGGTGGAGTGCATCCGGGCAACTCGTCTTTCTCTACTTCTCTTGGAGGTTCGCATGGCGAGACCGCGATAAAAGGACCCCTATGGTCGGACCGCATGAGCCGCCACCGTCGAGCTGTCTCTCTGTCTCCTCTGAAGGAGCCGTCTTCGGCCTCTTCCACGCCGGAGACGAACCTGCGTCGCTTCTTGAAGGCTCGAGAGTTTGAGGCAAGTGCGAAGATCTTGTCAACTCTGTCTCCGTCGGTCAGGATTCGTCTCTTTCTGGATCTGCTCCGACATTTGCATTCTCTCTCGTCTGCGGCTGCAGTTCCCTTTCGTTCGACTGCTCCCGCAGCAAGTCACTCAAAGGCTGCATGTTCTTCCTCCCGTTCTTCGTGCTCTCCACTGTCTTCGAGCAATCCGGACTGCTTGCTCTCGCTGGCGACAGAGAACTTCCTCCTCTCTGCGGAGGCGCTCTCCTCGCTTGTGAAAGGTCCGCGGGAGGCGGCAGAGAAGCGAGGAGAGGCTGAGGGGGGAAGGCGAGAAGCAGAGGAAGAAACCGAGAGCGACGGCGAGTGTGAGCGTCGGGAATTCCTCAGTTTGAAGGAAGGAGAGGACGAAGGAGTGGAAGGATCTATCGTGGACGCCGGCTTTCGCTGTCAGAGCAGTCTCTTGGCATTTTGCCTCCTCGCCCCGGAGATCGTTCAGAACGTCTTCGACGTCTCCCATTTTCCCCTCCTCTTCCCTGAAAACCAAGGTGAAGAAGAGAGGACCCGCAGCCTCTTTCTCTTCTACGCATTTCTGCTTTCTTCGCGGTCCAGAAAAAACAGAGAAAGCTCTCAGGAACACCTAAGCCGGCCTCAGCGCTCTTCCGCATTTCCCTCTTCTTCCTCTTTTTCTTCTTCCTCTTCTTCTTCCTCTTTTTCTTCTTCCTCTTTTTCTTCTTCCTCTTCTTGCTCTTCCAGGTTCTGCGCTTCGCCCTGTGCTGTTGGCGAGGAGGTCCCCGAGAAGCGGAGAGACTGGTCCGCGCGTTTCTTCTCGCTGCTCCTGCGTGAGGCGTCCGACGAAGAGAGGACGGACAGGAAGGTCGACGTCTTCGCTCTCAGAAATCTAGGACCCTCGGCGACGCGCACAGCCTTGTGCCTTCTCTGGAGAGAGGCTCTTGTGGGGGTGCCGACAAGCCTCGTCGACGAAGACGCCGCCGAGACAGACGAGAAGACGCGAGAAGCAGATACGAGCAGGGAGCAGAAGGGTGAAGAGACTGGGAGAAGGGAGGAGAGTGAGGAGGAGGCATTGAGGCGAGGCGGCGAGGAAGAGAGAACAGTGGCTCCAACAGACAGTGGAGACGGGAACGCGAAGAGCGACAAAGAAAAACCTGGAATGAGGGCAGAAGAGCCGGAAGAAAAGGAGAAAAAGAGACTCAGAGAAGAAGCGAGAGCAGCGCATGCGTTGCTCGTCGACGTGTTGCCTGTCTGGGCAGACGACGAATCTATGGTGAGTCTTGAGGTGTACAAAGAAAGTGAATCATGCAACTTTCGAGTTTCATTTCGCGCGCTCCACTTTCAGACAAAAAGAATGCTCCTCTTTGGTCACTCCTGCGTTGGAAGACAAACGTCTACAGAACTCCGCGTCGTCTTCCCCGTCTCCTTCCCCTCCAGCTGTTTGTCCTCCCTCTCTCCGTTGGCTCTCTTTTGCTTACAGGCACCGGAGATGCTGTCGCTTCTCGCCGATGTCTCTAAGCGTTTCCTGGCTTTTTCACAGTCTCTCGCTTCTTCTTTGGCATCGGTACCTTCTTCTTCTTCTTCTCCTCCTCCTTCTCCTCCTTCGCCGTCAGCCTGCGCTTCTCTGCGATCCATCCGTCAGGGGGATGCTTCTCCTGATGACGGAGACGCACTGACTAGGGCGTTTCTTTCGCGAGTAACTTTTCGGAAGGGTCTTTGCGCTCCAGGTCTTCTTCTTCCTCTCGTAACTCTTCAAGCAGATTCAGACAAAACTCTTTCCTCAAGTTTCGCGTCGCTTCTCTCTTCTCTCAGGTGAGTTCAAACGCGTCTTTTTCGAACAATATCAGCGGGCGCTCAACGCGTCTGTCGAATGACACACCTCTATGGCCAGCTGTTCTTCCTGTGAACGGGCACCATGTATCTGTCTTCCTCGACCTGTACTAGCTACCTGGATCACTTTGTATCTTTCTGTATGTTTCTCGAGACCGACTTCAGTCAGTGCCTGCCGACGTAGTCGACTCTGCCCGCGTTCGTTCGCCTGTGATGTACAAACCTGGCCGGATAAAAGAAGACCGATCCAAAGCAGAATGGCACGAAGCCACCATCAATCACATTTGCCCACGACGTCACACACGTATATATATATATATATATACCTATATATATATATATATACATACCTCTATATTTGCATATTCATGTATCCGTCGAGGCGTTTGTATAGGCAACTCTGTCAGTGTGTTTAACGAAGATTTGCTTGTTCAGGAGAAACGTCTGCAGAGACACAGTTAAACTGGCAGAGAGGTTGGCCACAGTTAATGCGTTTGTGGAGAGAGGAGACAATCGTTGTTGCTTGGATGCATACGTTTTGCGGTTCGTTTCGCTTTCGTTTCATATGCGGCGGGGACGCATTTTCAGGCCTCAACCTGTTGGAAAGGGATGCTTTTCTGAAGGGGGTTCGCTTTCCTTTTTTTTCGTCTGTTCCGCTGCCTCGTATCCACTTTCCGTCAAAGAAGTCTCCTTTCAGGTTGAGACCTCGAATTGTGGAGCTCTCGCGCAACATCGCGTTCTGTGTTTGAAACGATTCCACATCCGACGTTTTTCTGATTGTGCAGGGCCTCTCCCGCAGAGACCGTCGAGTTCTGGACGGTGGTGTGGATCTTCGCCATCAGGTGCCTTTCGCATGTTTTCCCCTCTCCCCCTCTCGTTCTCTCTTTCTGCCGCGCCTCGAGCCTTGCTTCGGCCCCCGCTCTCCCTGTCTTCTTCCAGTGCGGCGTTGCCGCTCTTGTCCGGATTCTCTCCCTCATCCTCGCAGCAACTCTCCCTTCTTCTCCCTCTTCTTCTTCCTCTTCTTCTCTTTCTCCCTCTTCTTCTTCCTCTTCTTCTCCCTCGGCGTTTGAGCTTTGTCTGCGCGTCGCATGCTCGCCGATTGAGGAGGCGGTCAGCCTCGCGACGGCGAAGCCAGGCAGAACGAGAGTGGAGACGACGACGAAGAAGAGCGAGGCAGATAAGTCGATCTGCTCTCCAGTTTCCTCGCCACACTCAGATGTGGAGGAGGCGTATGTTGGGCTGCAGCTCTCGACTCCTGCGGAGCAGACGCACAAGGCTCTTTCTCTGTCTCCTCAAATCGCGGACGAGAGCGGTCTGTCGGCACCGATTTCGACCTCGAGTCCGACCGCTTCTCCTGCTCGTTCTGCGTGTTTGCCGCCGTTCTCGAAGCGAGCTCCCGTTTCAGTGGCCCGGCATTTCTTCACTGGCTGCCTCTCAGCTTCTCTGCTTCGCCTGGTGCTAGAAGAAGACCCGTCGCTCTTTACTTCCTCTTGCACTCGACGAGGGATTCAATCGGTCGCTGCGTTGCTTCTCTCCGCGACAAAGGCGATCCAGGATGCTGCAGCAGGCTACACCACCCTGTCGCGCTTCGCCGGCGGAGACGGACAGGGGGGTCGAAGGGAGGAGAGAAGAACCGGAGGAGAGGAGAAGAAAGGCGAGAAAGAAACGAGTGGACGCACAGCAGCAGATCAAGAGGCGGCGGCGAGGAACGACTGGGGCAGAGACTCTCTGTGCTCTTGTGAGGAGGCAGGAGTCGAGGCAGAGAAAAGAGACGGCCTTTCTCTGTCTCAGGAAGCGCTCAACTTTGCGCAAGCGACAGAAGCGTTTGGCGTGCAGTTGATGAAGAAACTGAAGGAGAAAGCAGCGCGGCCAAGAGACAGGCAAAGAAGGACGAGCTCGGGATCTCCTCCACAGTCTCCTGCTGTGGAGGGAGGGTCCTTGGTCCTGTCAGCGAGTCCTTGCAGAAAGCTCCGACAGTCTTCCTCTCCTTCGTCTCCTGCTTCTTCGCCTCGAGCTTCTTCTTCTCGCTCTTCGCGATCACCTTCTCCTCGATCTCGTTCCTCCTTCTGCATGTCACGAATGCCGGAGGAAGCGACGCACTTGGGTTGCTCAGCTGTTGTGGCTTCTCAGCGAACAGAGCGAGACGGCCAGAATCGAAAAGCAGGAGCTGGAGGACGCGAGGACCAAGGCGGCGGTGGTGGAGAAGGGAGAGAAGAAGAAGAGGGGAGCAGGACGCCTGCGGACCTGAAGTCGGGAGGAGCATCCTCACCTTGTGAAGCAGAGACGGGTCGCGGCGATCGTGTGTCGAGGAAGAAAGAAGATTTCTCTGGCTCCCAGTCTGTTGCTGGGAGTCGGACGGATGAAGCAGCTCGAGCGCGGGCAGAAACCGAGACGCGATTAAGGGGAAGTGGAGAAGGAAGACGTTCCGTTGTTCAGGATCGCAGGCGAGAAGAACGCGCGTCAGCTCCCGCGAGCGAGGCGAAGGGGAGCGAAGCAGAGACCGAGAGGGAAGCACCCGGCAGAACGAGGCCCCAGGACGGTGGACATGCAGGCAAGAAGACCTGCGAGGCACTGCTGCACGAGGGAACCGAGGGTGGAACGGCAGTCAAAGGAGCGAACGCAGCGAGAGAAGAGAGAGGTTGGGAGACAGGAGATCGAGGAAGAACGAAGTCGACAAGCGAAAGTGGAGAAGAAAGGAGTGAGGACGAGATTGAGACCCAGGAACGACATGAAGAAGCGATGAATCTGGGAGATCGAGGAGAGCGCCTCACGAATCAGAGACGTCGAGCAAAACACGAAAGCAAAGTGGAGAAACGCAGAAACGTCTCGAAGAAAGAAGGTCGAGACAACCACACAGAGGGAGGCGAAAGAATGTCGAGATCAGGACGTGAACGGCACACTGTCTGCATGAACCAGAGGAGCGAGAAGTCGGGAACCCCATTCAAGTTCTTTGGAGAGGAAACGACAGAGCAAAGGTCGTCGCAGATTTCCTGTCCTCAAATGCAGACACCCGCTGTCGCTACCTCACCTCTCTCGGCTGTCTCTGCACCTCTCTCGGCTGTCTCTGCACCTCTCTCGGCTGTCTCTGCACCTCTGTCGTCTCCTCTCCCCGAGCCTGAGACAGGTGTGGACACAGGTTTCGACGCCGCTCGGCGCCTGCTGTTCCTTCAACAGAGACAGGAAGAAAGGAGATCGAGAGCGGCTGCTTTGGTGGCGGAACGACGCGCGAGCGCGGCTGTGGAAACGCCGGCGTTTCCGCGGCTGGCCGCGCTTCGGCGGAAGCGCGCCGGTGTCTCTCTCGGCGAGGAGACAGGCCCCGCCGCTCGAGCGGTTGCGAGTCTCCTGCTGCGACGCCACTCCCAGCAAGTGTCTCCCGGCGCACAGGCAGCGAAGACAAGTTCTTTTCGGCCAGCGAGCAGAAACGGAGAGCGATCGACGCTTTTTCTCTCAGCCGCTTCGCCACCGGAGCTGTCCCCGTCCGAGGCTTTGCAGAGGGCGAGGCGCGAGCACGGGGAGACCAGGCCCGGTGAAGTGGACCTTGGCGCGGGAGTCGTTCCGGCTCGGACAGGCTCTGCAGAAGGCTCCTGCAGACGATGGCGAGGACGCCGAGAGCCTCCTGGAGAGACGAGCGACGACTCGGAGGCGACGACGTCCGCGGGGAGAGGAGGGGAGGAAGTGACGGAAGAGGCAGAGATGGAGATGCGGCAAAGGATGAGGCGACAGCGACAGAGACGCCTTCTCCGTTTAATGCTTCGCATGGAGCTGAGAGACAGAGAACGAGAAGACGCATGGGCGAAGATCAAACGCGTAGTGCGAAGCGAGGCGGGTGCAGAGGAGATCCGAAAACTCCAGCAAAGAATCCGATCCGAGAGTTCGGACTCTGCTTCTCCCCTGTCAGACGCGTCGTCGGAAGCTCGAGAGAGCGTCGAGACACCGGAGGAGAGAAATCGCCTTCACAACGCTCACAAGAGAACTCTTTCTTCTTCGGATAAGCGAGCGTCGGCGCCGGGGACAAATCCGTTTGTGTCCGCCACCACGAGGAGACCTGGCTCCTGTCTTTCTTTGACTTCTCCCTCTGCCTTGTCTCCTGCTGTGCCCCCAGCTTCTCTGCACCAGCGGAGTGCGTCGGGGGACCTCTCCACTTCTTCCAGGCATCCTTTCAACAGTGTCCGCTTTCCAGCCTCCCCTTCTGAGGAGGAAAAAGGCGCCTCGGGAGAGTCGCGCCTGGCGCAACGTTCCAGAGGTCCTTTGTTCTCCTCAAATCCTTCGTCTCGTGTCGTGGTTCGGTCCTCGTCTAGGCCTTCTCGGTCTTCTCTTTCTTCTTTTCCTCAGTCTCCCTCTCCCTTTCCTTCTCCTGCTATTTCTTCTTCGTTGCCTCACTCTTCATCTCCCTTCCCTTCTTCTTCTTTTCCTCATTCTTCTTCTTTT
Source organism: Toxoplasma gondii ME49 (assembly GCF_000006565.2). NCBI lineage: Eukaryota > Apicomplexa > Conoidasida > Eucoccidiorida > Sarcocystidae > Toxoplasma > Toxoplasma gondii. Next base: position 6,450,877 of record NC_031480.1, read on the forward strand.
CCTCATTCTTCTTCTTTTCCTCATTCTTCTTCTTTTCCTCATTCGTCTTCTCCTCCCCTTCGTTCTGCCTCGGTTGCCCTCTCTGTGCCGTTCTCTGGACCTGGGCCTTCAGTCGACTCTGAGAATGGAGCATCACGTCCTCTTTCTTCTGCGCCTGCGTCTGCCTCGGCTTTCGCAGATTCTCTCGGTTGCTACAATGGAACTTCTCAAAGTCGTCATCAGCCTGGGAGTTCGTCTACCGAAGCGCCGATCTCCTCCGGTGGAATGCCTCTCCCTTGCTCTCTTTCCTCGCCGTTGACACACCCGCCTGCTTCGTTGTCTTTCCATCCTTCTCTTTCTCCCCCTCCATCTGTCCTTCCTCCGCCGTCTGTCTCTCCCCCTCCGTCTGTCTCTCCCCATCCTTCTTTCGCTCCTCATCTTTCTTTCGCTCCTCATCCTCCTTTCGCTCTTCGTCCTTCTCTGCAATATGGAAGTGAGCAGCGTTTTGCTCCTTCTCCGTCTCTCCTTCCTCCTTCATGTCTTGTTTCCTCTCTGTCCATTGCTTCCCCGACGAACGTTGCTGCGCCGTTCTTCCAGCATTCTGGTTCTTCTTCCTCTTCGCTGCCTGCGCTGGCTCATTCGTCGGCGGGTGCCCAGTTCTTTTCTTCCTTTCCTTGTTTTCTCCCTTCTGTTCCCCCATGCGCCGGCTCCCAAGAGATCCCGTCGGCTCCAGCGCTGTGCTGGTCTCCTGGAGTGGAAGCGTCGGACCCCCGTTTTTCAGCTGGCCTCCCGGCTGCTCCGCCGCTCTTCTCTCCAGACGCGAGTCTATCCCCTTCGTTCTCGGCTGCGAGGCGAACGCTCGATTTGCCGGTGCCTTTCACCCTCCAAGACAGCGTCTCCTTCGACTTGTACGCGCCTCGACGCGGACGCTCCGCTCGTCTGCATGCGGCGCCGAGGAAACCTGTGGGGTTGAGGAATCTGGGGAATACCTGCTACTTGAACAGTTTTTTGCAGGCGCTGTTCCTGTCGGACGCGTTTGTCGCGAATGTGTTTCGCTTTTCAGGGAGAGCGCCGTCGCCGACTTCTCGTCTCTCGTGCTCCTCATCTCCCCCGCAGGATATCCCGAATCCTGCGCTTTTGCGGGAGCTGCAGATTCTCTTTGCGCAGATGCTCTTGCTCTCTTGTTCGGATGCTTGCTCGTCTTCTTCGAGTCCCTGCGCAGACGCTTCGTCGGACTCGTCCGGTGCGCCGTCTGCCTCCCTCTCGCCTGCCGCTGTGCTGCGAGTCCTGCCGGCAGAATACCGCGCTCAAGAGCAGCAGGACGTTTCGGAGGCTGCGCGGGAGATTTTCCAGTCTCTGGGTGGACAGGAGGACGCGCTGATTCGATCTGTCTTCGCCGGACAGACCGCGCAAGTCGTCGAGTGTTGCTTCTGCCAGACTCAGAGTCGCAGAGAAGAGGTCATCCACGATCTCGGCTTCCCCGTTCCGTCTCAAGCCTGGGTCGAGGAGAAGCAGCGCGAGACAGCGCGCGCAAGAAGGAGGCTATCGAAAGTCGGATTGAACGGCGTATCGACTGGCTTCGAGGCCGGTGTCTCTCAAGCTGTCTCCTCGGTTCCTGGAGGGAACAGCGGCGCGCGGGGGTACGGCTTTGCCGGCGAAGACCGACGGGGCGCAGCCGACGTCTGGGAGGGTCCGAGCCTGCAGGAGTTCTTCGACGCTCTCGTGAAGAAGGAGCGTCTGTGTGGGGAGAACGCGTACGCCTGCGAGGTCTGCAAGACGAAGAGGGATGCCGTTAAATGGCAAGAAATTGTCTCGCCTCCGGCGCATCTGATTGTCGTCTTGAATCGGTATTCGTGGTCAGTTTTCTCGAACGAGAAGAAGAAAAATGTCACCCATGTTCACGTTGACGGAACGCTGACCATTGGCGTCTTCACCTACGAACTGTACGCGGCGGTGATTCATGCGGGAGCCTCGGCGAACTCGGGGCACTACTACTGCCTGGGAAGGAGGTCCGAGTTTCCTCGAAACGGAGCTGGAGACAACAAAGGAGAGAGCCGACGGTCTGCATGGTTCAAGTTCGACGACAGTCGCGTCACACCGGTCGACGAGGAGACCGTGAACGAAATCAGCGCGGACGACAGGTCGGACGACTCTCCGTACATGCTTTTCTACCGCTGTGTTCAGGCGCCTCGCACATCCACTTGCCTCGTCCCCAAACGCATCTTGAAGAGCGCAGAGCGGAGACTTCAGGAGGAGGACTGAAGAGACACAGGGCGCATGGCAGAACTTGCCTTGGAGCCGAAGAGGGAGAAACAGTGGAGGGAGAGAAGAAGAAGGACCGGTGGAGGCTGCGCAGGAGCAGAAGAAGAGACAGAAAGAAGAGGGAGAGAGGAACTGAGACATTCAGACAGAGAGAGAGAGAGAGAGAGAAGAGGCGCCTCGAAGGATGATATGGAGGAGGGAAGTGCAGGAGAGCACAGGGAGAAGAAGAGATGACCCGAGACCGACTTGGAGAGTCGGGTGAACAACAAGAGTGACATCAACGGAGTCAAGACGAGGGAAACTCCGGTTCGGTGGCCTGGCGAGATGTCGTGATTTGCCGTGTCATTGCCAAGTGGAGGTTCGCGCACTGATGGATTCGTTGTAAAGAAACAGAAAGAAGAGGAAATGCATCGTATGTTGTGTTGTGCGAAGCCGACCGAGGAGACACTTCAAGAACAGGCAACATAAAGGTCGTCAAGTAGTGCTTCGACGTCAAGAAAGAAACAGGGCAAGAATACTCTCTTCATTTTCTCACGGCTTTCGTCCGTCGCCCACCACATTCACGCAGACATCAATGTATACACATGCATATGCAACATGCACATGGATATGCATATTATATATATATATATATTTATATATAGAAACAGTTTTTCTGATAGGGTGAAAGACAAACAGACCGGTCACGTTTTTCCTTGGTGAGAGGGTTCACAGTTGCCTGTAGAGAACAGGCAAAAAGTAGAAGAAAAACTTTTTTCGCGAAAGCGTAGGCCAGGAGAGGGACGGAGCGTCTGGCTGAGGAGGTGCAAAGCAAACGCCGTTCTTACATCGAGAGGACTTTTTTCGATTTTGTGAGTGCAATTATCTGTCGTCTCTTTCCCTCTCTGGACTCGTGTTTCTTCTGCCACTGCAGCGACACCTGCCTGTTTTTGTTTGCTTTTTTTCGCGCCACCGAGAGCTTCGTTTTCTGGGTTCCCCTCTCTGTTTTCCTCTTGCGTAAAGACAGTTCTATTGAAAGTGGAAAGACCTGGCGCGGGAGGGGCGGCCAGGCGAAAAGCCTGAATGGTCAAAAAGGTGAAACAACAGTCCCACCAAGAGAAAAAAGCAACCGGGAACAGAAGAAGAGAGAACAAGTGAGACAGCACGAGAAAGGGCAAGAGGGCGATGTGAGCAGAGTCGAGGGAGACGGACAAGGGAGGAACGAGATCCCAGTGGAGAAGAGAGAGTGCGACAGGAAAGAGGAAGGTAATTGAGGAAAATTCGAGAGACGACGGAAGACGAGTTTTCGTGTCTGTGCCTTGGCTTGATTTATCTTCCCGCTGACGCGGTCTTAGACTGTAGGCAGCTACGTCAGGTGGAGATCAAAGGCGTCAGGCGTTTCTCGGCTTTCTCTTTGTTCTCCTGCAACTTTGTCTGGAGACCTTGCCATTCTCCTCTCCTCGAACGTGCAGCTTCTTCGCTTTGTTTTCGTACGTTTGCTTCTCACATGTTCATCTTTGCTGCGCCTCCTCCTGTCGTTACTCTTTCTCACTGTGGCCGCGCTCTCGCGGGTCTTCTGCTCTCACTGCCCTCCTGTCACAGTTTCAGCTTCTCGAGTTACTTGCGTTCTCGTCACTCCCCTGGCCTCTCGGGAAGCTGATGTCTTTCGGAAAGACACGAAGGAAGTCGGCTGCCATGCTGCTACCTGGGTCGAAGCACTTGTATGCAGTTCCTCATGGTCACAGGTGACTGCGAAAATCTAGTTTTTTTATAAAACAAGGAATGCGTTTATGTTCAAGATTTATGCGTACGTAACGCGTTTCTTATTCGGGACAAGAGTGATGAATGTCGATAATTTTTCGATCACTTCTTTTACTCCAAAAGGGACTTTTGCGTGCTTGCTTCTTCCTCTTTTCGCTGCTGCCTCCACGGTGCGCAACTTCATTCTGAAAGTCTAGAGCAATCCTTGAAAGGTGGAAACAGAGAGAGAAATGGAGACGCAATTCTTCTCCAGCTACCCGTGACAAAAAAGCCGTGACTGTTTTCTGCTTCTTTCTTCCTCCTCTCCCCTCGACCCGAGTGCAGCACAAATGCCCTTACATCCAAGTCGTCTATCCCACATAGTCTCGTCCGCTCTTCACATGCACCCAAACACACAAACTATATCTATCTATCTATCTATCTATCTATATATATATATATATATATATATATATGTATATATGCATATGCGCATCGATACATTGGTGAACATCACCTGCTTATACTTGAATTCACCTGGCTCCAGCTGCCTCTGTGTGTGTCTATAATGAGCCTCGTGACCTCTATCGACCCCTCTGTCGCTGTATTGGCTCTCTATCGCCTTGCCTGCTTCTCCGTCGCCTCCTCCCTCACTTGTTCTCCCTCCCTTTGTCCTTCTGACATTCGATTTCTCTTCTCTACAACCTTCCTCTCTCAGTCTCTCTCTTTTCGCACCATTCTGCCTCTCGTCTTCTTCCTGACACCGTGAGCGAGAGAAGGCGCAGCAGCCGTCGCAGAGAAGCGAAAAAGAGACTGAGACGCGGCAGACGAGTGTGAGAACGAAAAAACGCAGACAGGAACCTGATCGAGTTCGTTCGCAACGTCAACAAGCAGCGAGAGGCCGCCAGACGCCGACGGCAAACATCGAAAAATTGAAAAAAATATGGACACCAACGAGAGGAAACAAGCTCTCTTCTTCTCCCCAAGAGATCGAACCATCCTTTTTCGAGGCACCCCACAATTCTCTTCCGGAAAACCCAGAGGGACAGTCCCTCTTGTCTCTCCATCCATCCTCTGCTCTTCATCACTATCTCTATCTCTCCACACAAATGCATCAGCCACTCTCTCTCTCAAAAGATATTTATATATATATATATATATATATATACAATACTTATACGTATATACACTGTATGCACATACATGAATACATGCCTAACGACTATACAGACGCCCATATAAAGTATATACACGTTTTTATGAACACATACATATCTAACGCATTCATATACATATATGTACATATACATACTATACTTACATTTACGCATATGATTATATATATATATATATATATATATGTATATGTATATATGTATATGTATGTATACCTGTTGAGAGAGCAGAGGATGAGCAAGAGGGATATCGAGACATCGTTGAGGAGCAAGAGCGGCTTTTGCTTGCGTTTACGGCGAGACGAGGACGGCTCTTTGGAAGGACCTTTGCTCGCAGACCCAGCTACAGAAGCAGGCGAACATGGCGAGAGAGGTTAGAAACCAAAGGAAGAGAAAATACTCTTGCGGCGCGCTGAGAAACGCACTCCAGAGGGCATCGACAGAGAAGCCAGTGTACGTCTCTGGCGGCCCGACCTGAATGGTTCGCGAGCTGTACAGACGCCGCGGTTGCATCTGAAGCGTCTCGAGAGCGAGCGGCGAGTGACGCGCAGAGGCCGAGGCAGGCAGCGGAGACGCAAGCCGAAAAAAGCGCGAGAGAGAAGGCTGAGGGGAACGAAGCGACTTCGCTGGCGGCCAGGGAACGTCGGAAGCAGAGAGTGGAAGGCGAGGGGCAGACACCGGAGAAGGCGCGCCAAATGGTCGATGGTCAAAGGGAAAGAAGTACGACGGAGACGAAGAGAGAGAAGAAGAGGGAGGAGAGAAGACAGAGAAGAAAGAGAAAGGAGAGGAGAAGCGAAGAGGGAGAGTGAGGAGGAAGAAGACGGTGGTGATGCTCGCGGCGGCCGCGAGGAGAAGAAGTATGCAAAGGGGGAGCAGAAGCAAGTAGCGTTGAGCGGGGAGGGAAGACGACACAGACGACAGAAGATGAGATTTTCGTAGGGAAAGGAGACGAAGAAAACGACGAAAAACGCGAGCACAGCCACAGGATTTCCCGATGATGCGGCCGCGCCTCGGTGTGCCTTCTCGGCGATGCGGTGCGACAGAAGGAGAAGAAGACATTCGAGAAGACGCAGAGGCAAACACAGAAGGAAGAAAAGAAGAGAAGGAAGAAGACAGAGTCGGAGACGAGCGAGGCCGCTCTCTGCTTTTAGGAGGAACGAAAGTCTCCCTACGAATGTGAAAAGACGAGAACTCTGACATACCGGCAGCACTCCTGTCTCGGCAGCCATCAAGAGAGGAGGAGGAAGAAGAGAAAGAAGATGCAGAAGAGGAAGAAGATGCAGAAGAGGAAGAAGAAGATGCAGAAGAGGAAGAAGAAGATGCAGAAGAGGAAGAAGAAGAGGAATGTGATCCCGCAAGGGCCGCGGATCGAGATAAGCTCAGAGACTGCATGTTGACAGAGAGAAAAACGCTGGAAAGTCAGGAGATAGTGGACAGGTGGAGACACAGTCCAGAAAAAGAGATGAGAGACGGCGCCAGTCCTTTTGCGAGGGACCATGAAGAAGAGAAGAGGGAAGAGAGAAGCAGGGAGACAGTGAAAGGGAAGACGAGAGGTAACTAGGAGAAGAATAGACAAAGAACAGCGCGAAAGGAAATAGAGAAAAAGCAGTTGAGTGTGCGCAGCTGCCTGGGGCGCGGACCGCGAGAGAATAGAGAGTTGGCCATCAGAAGAAGAGTCGAACTCGAGAGGATTTCTCACTTTTTTTAAGTGGAAGTCCTTCACTGGTGCATTTTTTAGACTTCATTTCGAAACAACTCACCCTGAAGCCGACAGATACCAGCGCAAAGCGAGGGCGCTTTGTCATCGACCGGCACACACACACTGTAGAGCTGCCCAGCCAGAGACAAGAAGCGAGGCGCGAAGAGAAGTGCGGAAGTCACTGGGATTCTCCAAATGGAAGAACATCCCCGCCTTTGCCTCTGAGGGAAGAGGCAACTGTCAAAAGGAGGTCTTTACAAGGAAGGAAACAACTTGACTCTCTCCCCGCTTCCTGATCTGCCGCGTCGCATGTCAGCGCGTCTGCTTGGAAGAAGACCTTGTTGCAGAAGTTGCTTCAGCGAACATTTCCTCAAATTTTTCTAGACAAAATTAACAATTCTTTTCCGTGTTTCCTCGTGACTTCTTTTCTTCGTCATCCTGGCGGCGTCTCTCGAGGTAAAGGAACGATGCGAGAGCCGTCTTCTTCGTCGATGCTGGACTGCGACAGCTGTTCGCCTTAGACTCCCGGTCCTCGTTTTTCCCCAAAAGGCAAGAGGAGTTCCGTGAGAAAGATGACAGAGTTCCTTTGTCGTTTCCCTCTTTCATGAATCTCTGCAGTGCCCGAAGCGCCTCCTCCTCTTGGTCATCTTCCTAGCAGGCTCGCGCTGCAGAAGAGTGACTCTGTTCCTCGCCAGTTGCGGAATCTGAGTTTCAGGGGAATGCACTCTTGTTTTGACAATCCTGTCCTTCAGTTCACCTTCTGATGCCGAGAAAACTGAAAACAGAGGCGGCGCATCCGCACTCGCTCATCCGTGGAGCGTTTCGCAGCCGGCGTCTCCGTCAAAATCCAAGGCCGCGCCAGCATCTTGTCAAACGAGGCATTCCGTATAAAACATATGCATGCATACATATATACACATATATACATCTATATATTTATATATTCGTATTTTTATATATTTACATATATATATATATATAAATATGCAGATAAATAGACAATTTGATATATGTATTTATATACATGTGTATGTACGTATGGGAGTCTGCATTGTGCGTATTTGCTTTGAGAGTTCTTTGCCCGTTTGAGGATCTGCAGGCGCTCGCCTCGACCGCTTTTCTGACTTCTCCTGGAGAGCCACCGAGGACGGTTGTTTTGCGGTGTCAGCGGCGGCGCGACTGTCGAAGTCTTTTGACATTTTTAGGGGATCTTCGGAGAACCTCAGCGAGTTTTTGCCAAGCAAAAAGTCCAGGGAAATTGGGGGCGATAGGAAAACCGAGGAGTTTCGGCTCATCTTCCTTACGCAGTTCCTTCGTTCGCCTTCTGGATGTGTTCTGCTCGTCTTGTTTTGTCTCACCTTTGTCCTCGTTTCAGCTTTCCTTTTGTTCCCTTGTTCATCTCTCACTCGAGCCTTCTGGCCGTTTCTCTTCGTCCCCACTCTATCCTTGTCCTTGCATTCTCTCTCCCCTTTTTCAACTGGTTCTGGCTCTCTGCTTTCCTTCGCCTTCCTGCGTCGGTCCAGTCCACTGAACTGCGCCTCCGGATCTCCCAGTTTGCGCCTTTCTGACAGAAAATCCTGAACTCTTGGGCTGCGAGGCTGGCGTCCTTGCCGAGGCACCAGCCTTCCGAGCGAGCCACGGTAGGGGAACTCACGGCGTCGCCTGCGATACCTGCCGCTTCCGCAGTCTTGCGATTTTCCCCTCGCGAACCTCGAGGACTGCGAACGGTGTCTCTTTGGAATTTGCATTTCTGCGCCAGCCGCTCTTTTCTCTCTCTGTCGCCTGCGTTTTCGCTCTCCACCCTTCCTGAACTTCCTGCAATCACAATGGGGCAAACGCAGTCGATCGACCTCTCCGACGACGGCGTAGACGACGTCCAAATCCGGCGACGCGAACGAGATGAAATGCGGACAACGCGTCGTAAAAAGCCTGAGGTATGAAGAAACATTGTCGTTCCGTTGCGCAACTTGCTCTAGGTCTCTCTCGTTGCTCTCCGGCCGGATCACGCTGTCATCCTGTACCCTTCGTGAGCCTCCTGACAGTCCTTTCCATTCTGACTTTCTACCGTGTCTTTCTGAACGCTTTCTGCTTGTTCCTGTTCTGGTTTCTTCTCTCCCGAGTTCCCGAGTCTCCTTCCATCGCTGCAAACGACGTTTGCTCAAAACGACAGTGCCTCTGGGATTCGCCATGTCAGTTCCGAGTCGAGAACACAGTCACCTTTTATTCCATGTCTACATATTTGTAAATATTCACACATATATTTATTCATATATATATATATATATATATATATATATATGTTTGTACATATATTTAGTTGTATGTGCAGGCGCGTACATAAATATAAATTACTTCGTATATTCATATATATATATATATATATATATATATATCGTTAATTGTGTGTTTATGCATAATTATATATGTAGGCGTGTCTATGGATAGCCGGTATATGTGCGGATTCGTAGAGGCGGCTAGGCAACATGTAGAGGTGGAGGTTTCGAAAGATGAGAGAGTGGAGAGCCTCTGTGGACTTGCCTTACTGTGACCTGACGAGGTAGACGAAACGAAGAGCGGCAGGACTTTTGGAGGAAGAGAAGAGAGACCCGACTCGCGGTTTCGGGGGATATTTCTCGGTGCGTGAGAGCGCGTTCGTATGTCTCTGTATGGCTGTGTATTTTTCGATTTGGTTTGCGACTGTTTTTCTTCAGGCAAAGAAGAGACTCGATGCCGTAAGTGAAAAAACGCTTTCCCCTTTGGTGTTTGCGTCTTCGAGTCTCTGAACCTTCCTGTCTTTTTGTTCGCTCGAGCTCGCCAGGTGTACGTACAGCCGACACGTTGTCTCTCGCGATTCGTCTGCGCCTCCATCCGCGCGTTCGTCCCGACAGGTGGTTTCCCTGTGTTTGCTGCTTCTGCTGCTTCTGCTGCTTCTGCTGCTTTTGCGTTTCTCTCCTGCGTCTGCCTCCCGCCTCGGTCTCCCTTTCCCCTGGCGTTTCGAGACCGTTCTCCGCGTTCTCGCGTCTTCTTGCTGGAGCAATCCTTGGTCGAGCGTCGGGCGTTCGTGTCTGTTGGACGTGAACGGATTCCGGCAAAGAGGCGCCAGGTGCTCCCTTTTCCTCCCCAGCTTTCGTTTTTTTCTCTTCATTTCTCGCGGTTCGTCTGTGCGGCTGCGTCTCCGGTACGTTTGAGCCGGCGTCTGTGCATGCGGTCGAACGCTTTCCTCTCCTCCCTTGCTCAGTTCATGAAGCACACTGAGGCTCCAAACCACATTCGAGCGATCCGCGAGGCCGGCCGAGAACGCGAGAAGGACGACGGCGGCATTGAGGGTACTTTTGAAATCGCGGACCTCGTGAGGAAGAAGAAGCCCAAGGAAGACTCGGAAGAATTCAAGGTCAGCCTCCGTCTCCATGTTTCAGTTTCCTTCTCGTCCATTTGTTTTTGTTCGACCTCCCTCCAAGCGTGGGTACTCTCGGCTCTTCCGTCTGCGTCGCTCTGTGTCTCTCTGTCTCGGATGCTTATCTGTGTCTCTCTGTTTCTTCGTCTCATTCGCTCGACATCTGTTCTTCGCGCTGTGCATTTCCGGCGAATTGCTGGAAGGAAATGTCTCGCCGTGTCAACGAGGCTGTGAATTCTCTGTGCGTTGCTGTCGTCTTGGCTACTTCTCAACCTCGATCTGGAGAACGCCGTGGAGTTCACTGTCGAGACGGGCAGGTCTCTCTCGACGAAATGGAGCGTTGGGAGTGAAGAGCTCGACAGGCGAGCGTACCTCTATACCGGGTGATTTTTCATTCAACATCCTGGAGCAAATCAGCTGTCTGCGAAACTCCTGTCTTCCTCGTATTCTTTCACCGCCTTTGTGACCCCTGGCTGCCGAGTCTCCTCATCGCGTTCTTCATCTGCAGTGAACCTGTCAGTGCCGCGCTTGTTCTTCGTCACTCGCCGTTCCATTCTTCGTTCTCGCTTCCTGTTGAAATTTACTTCCTGCCATGGTCGGGTCCTCCTCCACTTTGTTTCGTTTCTTTTTGGCTGGGTGTCCTTTTGTCCTCTCCTTTCTTTGCTCGCACCCTTCCTCTTTGCCTTTAGTGCTTCATTTTCTCTCCTCTCCTCTCGTGCGCCAAATCCCGCATTCACATTCTTCCTGTGACGCATCTCCTCGTTTCTCGTTCTCTCATCTTCCTCTCTGCTAATCTCACCCGCCTCGCCTGGGCTCCTCTCCGTTTTCTGTTCGCCTCGGTATCTCTCTTAGCGTCTCTTCCCTTTCCACCCTGTTTTCGCTTTGCTCGTGTGCCTCGCTTTTCAGGTGGATGGTCCGCTGATGGATCTGCCGAAGTACGAACAGTCTGAGAGTGAGTCGTCTTCCTCAGACGACGAAGACCGAGGACAATACCATTTCGAGATCTCCACTCTGCAGAAAGACGCGCCGCTTGCTGTGACCGACCCCGAGGCTCACCCTGTGATCATCGACGGCGAATGCGCCGTTGGAAAGGAACTGAAACTCCGAGACTGTTCTCCCCTTGCTCGCGACTTCCCGATCTTCAGAGTTGAGTGGTACCTCGGGACCGACATTGGAGACGCTGAAAAGTTCTCCGTCCAATATGCCAGCGAAGGAAGTCTCTCTCTCCCTTTCAGCGTCCCCGACGATTCTGTAGGAAAATATATCCAAGCGAAGGCCTACAGGAATGTCGAAGATCAAGTAAGAAAACAACACTAGAGGCGCTGCACTCATGCGCAGGGTTTACGTTCATGTGCATGTATATATATATATATATATATATATATATATATGGGCATACTCATGTATATGTATATATATATATGTATATGCATGTATAAACACATATATAGACATCTATCTATCTATCTATCTATATATATATATATATATATAAATGCATATATATGGAACTGTGTCAGTTCCTATCCGTCTACCAAGGTGAACTGAGTATCCACTCAGATGCACAGGCAGCCACAGTCAGTCCTTGTAGTATAGATATGTATATGTTTATCCTTGAATGTCTTTGGATCCGGAGGTATATCTGTCTGTGTCTCAGTGTGTTTGTTTGAATCGATTGAATTTGCAGGTGTGTATGTGTCAGTTATACTGTTGCTGTCTGTCAAGAGAGGTTGAGCTTTCTCTGTGTTCGTTGAATTCATTCCTGCGTTTCTTGGCAGGTCTCGTGCCTTGTCCACTTTTTTGTGAATGCGAGTGCGAGGCCTTGGCTGTTCTCAGGCTCAGCATGTGGGTCTGTCGCTTGCTGTTCTCTTTGCCGCATGCGTCGCGTCTCGGTTCGTTCTTCTTTTTTGCAGCTTCACGAGACGCAGCTCGCGAGCGCAAAGGCCGGCGTGTATGATCCACACATTGGGGGACCTCGCCATACAGACTACCTGCCTCCTCCGGGCGTCGTCCGCGTGTGCTCCACTGCGGTTTCCGGTCCATGTTTGATCTCGGACGCATCCGCGTACGTACTGCTCAAGTGCCTCTCGCGGGGCGCCTTCACCTGCGCTGTGAAGCTCAGAGACGTCTGGAAGCGCGACAGCTACGGGGAGGCGTTCGTCTCGCTGGAGGGGAGTCGAGCGCTCGCGAAGAGTGGAAAGAAGCTCCCGGCGACGCTCTTCGTCGACAACGCAGGTCTCCTACAGCTGCGCTACCGCCTGGCAGACGTCGTGAAACTCACAGGCGGCGACGGCAGCGATTTGGGAGTGCTGGGGCTCGACCTCTTTGGCGGCTTGCTCGGTGGCCGTACTCCCGAGGGACAGGCGGGGCTGTGGGGAGACGCCGAAGTCGACGACGCGTCTGCGGCGCCTGCAAAGGTGGAAGATCTCGAGAAGTTTTCAACGAACCTCGACGCGGTTTCTTTTCGACCTTCAGAAGCGCCAAACACAATCGTCGCGGCGCTGGAGTGGCAACCGACAGACGGATCCAAGGCGGGGAAACAAGACTTTTTCAGATTCGACGTCGACCCTGCCGTCGGCCGTGACAACGCCCTCTACGTCCTGATCGGATTCCAGGCTGCTCAGGCGAAAAGAAAATTCAACCAACGGGAATGGGAGACCTATGTGCAACGAGGGAACTTACAGGTAGCGAAAGACCTCGTTCAACGCTACCTCGAAGGCAAGTCCCTATGCCCCAACAATTTCACATCCGGACATATATATATATATATATATATATATATATATATATATATATATATATATGTATACACTAGAGAGTGTGCAGCTACATGTGTACATGTATAAAGATGTGTGTGTATATACATATTCGTCGGCCGCGGACAGAGAATTCTTTCAGCGAGATAGTTCTCGATGTTCCGGAATCTGTCTGGTTTCGCCGGTGATTGTTGAAAACAAAGTCTGACAGTTGGAGGGTGTCTTGGATGCATACGCGAGCCTGTGTGACTTGGTGGATCTTGCGAGATTTCTAAGACGTTTCTCTGTTGACTAGGAGAGACCGACGAGAGAAGTTACGTCAGACAAGGGAGAAGGAAAGGCGCGCAGTTGAACGTTGTCGCTGAGACAGATGGTCTTGCGTTTGTTGTTTGTGTTCAGCAATAACGAGGAAAACAGAGGAAACTCGTCCTGCATTCGAGAGAATGGCAACAACTCCCTGGTCGATTCTGAATGCGCCTCAGCGCCTGACTTAGCTCGTGTGAACTTCGGTTTTTCTGTCTGCTTTTCATCGCTTCCTTGCTTTCTCTCTTCGCCATACAGGCGACATCTCCCGGTTTGTCTGGCCCTTCAGACTTTTCAAGCCACTGCCGCCTGGCACCCCTTTTTCTTCTCTTCTGTTCTTCCCTGGATCGATTGTCTCTGCAAGCGTACAAAAATCACACTTGGTCTACTCCGCCTTCGATGTCGTTCAAAACCTCCCGTTTCCGTCTCCCGCTCTAAAATCCAAAGTCCAAAGAGACCCGAATACGCAGTGCTTGCTCTCGCTATGTAACTGGAATCCAGTACCTATATACATATATATATATATATATATACATATAGACAGATATATATATATATATACAGATATATATATATATATATATATGTAGGCAGATAAATAAAGAGGTGCAGAAGGTGCGCAACATTTCAACACTTCGGAAGTTATAGTGAAGCTCTCGACTTCGTTTGAAAAAAACGTAAACGCACTGGGGAAATCATTTCGCCTTCTTCAAGCGGAACCGACAAGCAGTTGGCGTTTGTCGGGGACGGCGAGCCGAGTTTTGGATTCTGGCGAGATTTCAGGAAACGGAAAACTGTTTTTCCCCGCGCGCCACCCGTTGCAGAGCTTATGAAACGCACGAGCGTATCGAGACAGAGAGCGAGAAAAGCGAAGCATACGTAGACGCGGAGGCCGCCTTAAGGACGGGTGAAAAGGAGCGGAGACCCAAGAGGGAAGGAAAGGATACAAGGAGAGAGAACGCGAGAACGACAGTGGAAGGACTGCTGCAGAACCTCCAAAAGCTCCAAACCACGACACCCTGCCTTCTACGCGGGTCCATTTGAAGCCGTTTTCGTGATTCGACAGTCCGGCAGAAAGCCTTGCGCACAACGAAGATGGAGGCTGCAGACGCGCGTTGGTGTCTCTTGGAAAAAAAGACTTGGGGGCAAACAGAACTTCAGGGGAACCGTCGCAAGAGCCTTTCGTTCAAAAGGGGAAAGGGCATTCTCCCCCATCTAGCGAGTTCACACGCTGTGCCTGGAGCCTCTTTTCCCCACAGCGCATTCAGAAGAAACCGCGAAGGCTAGCAGGTTCCTGCGAAGACGAGAAGGCGAACCGTTTCAATGCAGTGGACTCGCTGACGCATCTGAAAAAACGGAAAACCGGGAGCACCTCGCAATAAGGTTCTCCCCTAGATGCAAAGCGAGGACAGGGGCGGGTCGCTGGAGTGCTGTCTCTCACCGGCACCCACGATCGACGGGAGGCCGGGAGAAGGAAAAGACAAAGAAAACGAAATGTTTCTCCAGCCGCGGTGTCTCCGTCGCTGGCTTAAAGTCCGCAAGCGGTGAGGGAGCGAGGAACGGGGAAACGTGACCAGAGAGGAAAACAGACTGAGAAGAAAGCGACGCGAGAAGAGCGTGACGAGAAAAAAACAAGATCCCCGAAAAAAAAAGATCGGCTCCATGTCAGGGAGCTGAGGCAGAAGAGACTGCTGAAGAGCCTTCTGACGATCGTCGTCTTCTTCTCATGGTCACCAAGTACCGTCCAACGCCTGCAGCGAAACGCAGAGAGGGAGAGCGCGCATGCCACACCGATGTAAACACCCCAAACTGAAGCTTGCAGTGTTTCCGTTACTTTTGTCTCTTGCATATCCGCCTGCGCGAGGCAAGGCTTCTCTCAGAACTTTATTTAGAACATTTTCTGATTCCGCAACGCACCTCCCGACAGCGGCTGCAAACTGAAAGCGACCAGCTCGAGGTCCTCGTGGTGGAGAAGATTCAGTTCCTCGTGGGCCCTGCCGAGAGAAAAAAAGGAAAACAAACGAGGACAATTTCACATCTGAACGAGGACGCAGGCAGGACAGCACAGAGTGGACATGCGCCTTGGCGGGTCGCCTCCGCACCTTCCTTCTCCTGATTCCCTCATTCGCTCCTTTCCTCTTTTCTCTCGTTTTTCGTCCCCTCTCTCTGTCGTTCTCGACACCCTTCTCGTTTCTCTCCCTGTCCTCGTCGTTGGCTCCGACTCGGGCGACTCCTCGCCACTCTCCGTCCTCTATGCTTCACCGTCCTCGCTGGCTTTCTCTCTAGTGTCTCGTCCGTTTCAATTGTCTTTCTCCTTCACTCTTCCGTCCTCCTGTCTCAGTCTCGTTTTTCTCCTGGTTTCTCCTCCTTCGCACTGCCAGAGTCACGCTCTTCCTCAACAGGGTTACCTCCTTTGCGGTCAAGGTTTCGTTTCCTTCGTTTTCTGCTTACGTGGAGAGGTCGACAGGGAGAAGGAAGACCAGTCTCCCGTCGTCGACGAGGAGCCTTGCGGCCAGATTCAACAAGTCACTGACGACCGTTTGAGGGTCGTATAAAACCGTAGGAGAGATATACGTCAAGCGTCTGCACAAATCAGAGCAAAAACAGAGAAAAGGCATTCACACTGCTGGGACAATAACACAGCCGCTGAACAGCCACCAAGGCAATCTACCAAACGCGCTCTTCCACACTTCTGACTTTGAAACGACTCTATTACTGACATGTCTCTCCACGCTCGCCCATTATACAGATATATATGTATGCATATATATATATATATATATATATATATATATATATATATGCAACGAAACCTGTATAAAAACATGTACCCAGCACTTCAAAAAGAACCGGATGCGAATATCATCGAATGAAACATTTGTTGATATTGTCGGTAGTCTGTGTAAGTGCCTTCTTGTTGCTCTAGAGCCATTTATTTATTAACTTGGCGATGCAGCAACTGCATGTTGAGAGACTCGGTTGTGTGTGGGGGTGTCTTCCGCGGGACTGACAGAAAAAGCGTCTGCGGGGAAGTCTAAGGAGTTTAAGAGAAAACGAAGCAGTTTAACCTCGAGAGAAATGAACCAGCAGAAGAGCCTGAAGACTTGCGAAACGTAAAAAAACCTAAACAATGGACTGAGAGACATACAATTGCTAGACCTAAAAACATCAAAGCACAACAAACAGCAAACTCTGAAAAAGGACGGAATATTGGAAAGCATTGTAATAGAGAGAGAATCTCACTCTTCGTTTGTGCGTTCTTGCCCTCGCTTGTGCTTCTGCTGGTGGCCAGACTGCCGTGCACCCGCTCGGATCCCTGAAGAAACCATTTGGAAAAATAAAAAAAAAAGAATATCGACATTTTGGCAACGGGGGCAGGAGCGCCGGCCAACCAGGCAAGAAGACCGAGGAAAAAAGTGACGCGTCAGTAGTCAGCAGCCAATGATCACGGCACTCCCCTTTCATGGTGTGTCTACTGAAATCGCAAGGGCAAGGACAGGCAACCCATTTCACACTCACTGCCGTTTACCATAAAGAACTTTCTCGCTAATACGAAATACCGCCCATGCGCGAGCTGCCGTATTTGAAAGCCTCTCGCTTTTGTTCCTGCTTCTTTTGCTGTTCCTTGTCTTCTCCTCATGCCTCGTCTTCTCGTCCGTTTCCTTCCTCATCTCCCTTTCATCCCTTTGATGCTTCCCGACCCTGTCATCGTCTCCTCCGGTTCTTTTGCTTCGCGTCGATACTCGCAGTTAACTCTTTCGTCCGTTCTCTCAACGACGAAGCACGGTTTCACTGCCTTCTTGGCATATGTCTTTTCATGCGAGCTCCTGCAAAAGGTAGCGCGCGTAAAAAAAAAACTTTCTGTTTCATGGGTCACCGCAAGGGTGCTCATCATGGTCAACGCAGAACGGTGTTCACTCTCCCAAACTCGAATTCGGAGAAATTCCAGAACGCTTTTTCATTGCTCTCGTTCGCCTTCTTCTTCCCCTCCCATGGCTTACCGTAGGGCGGATCGGTGACGATAGCGTCGACCCAAGGCTGGCCTGCAGAGCACCCTGACCTCTCCAAGTATGCGCGTTTTCTTCCGCTCTGCTGCTCTCCCTCGGCGCGCTTCTCCAATGTATGCAAATCGATCTCCGCCGCAGCCTTCGGATGTTCCCTGGCCGGCACGATGGGCGGCGGGAGCCTCCACACCTGAGAATGAGAGAGAACAGCAGAGGACGAAGCATGAGCTACACAGAGGCAAGGGCATCACATATTGAATGCATTGATAATCCACTTGAAGTCTCACAAAAACAGGAAATACCTCCACCAGCATGAAGCTTGAAAAACGCGTGTGGCGCGGGAGCGAGACTGTCCGAGACGCGAAGGAAAAGACGGCGATGGAAAACACAGAGAGGAACTCAACAAAATGCTCCGGCAAGTGCATTTTCGAAATACCCAGTCGAGAGACAGAAACGCACATCTCGTAGCAGATGCCACTATCAAGCGACTATATAGCAATAGGGGGACATACGCATAGATGTATTTGAAATAAAGGATATGACCAAATAGAGGGGAAGTCCAGATATATACAATTACACTAATGTACAAGCATGAATACATAAATATATATATATATATATATATGTATATATATATATGTACATAAGTATATGCATATATATATATATATATATATATATATATACGTAGATGCTTCCAGGTTAAACCGTTCGACTGGCGGAGAATAGGGTGACGAGAAAGCGACGGTCCGACGTGATAGCGGGGCGCGAAGCCGCGAGAAAAGAGGCCTTGAGAAAGAAGTCGCGAGCCACTGAGGAAAAACGCGAACGCGACTGCATCAGGCACCTCCCCGTCCGCGGCCCAGCGAGACTGAGGCAGAAATACTGCAGGTCGGGGAGACAAAAGTTTTTCCAGACAGCCTCCAACGTACCCACGCAGCGTTGTCACCTCGAACGATTTCTGGCCGGGGCAGTCCGTATTCTTGGAAGTTTCGGAAGATGTCTTTCTTCGCTGAACAGAAACCAGCGACAAAACCGCAGTTCCGTTCTTCTCCAACGTAGCCGCGATCTCATTCTTAACATGTCGCTGAGTTCCTTCTGTCGCTTGCCTCACTCCCAAACCTAGGCTGCCATGACCGATTTGGAAACAAGAGTCACCACGAACATGTTTACGACGTCCGAATGCCCTTTCCTCGCCAGTTCTCGTCTGCAGTCTTCTGCTTGTTCGTGGTTTGCACACCCTCCGCGTTTCTCACATCTCCTCGGATTCGCGCTCTACCTCTTTCCCCTCCCCTCCCTCATCTCCCGTTGGTGCCTTTGCAGGTCGCCTTCTGGTCTCGGGGCGCATCAGTCCTTTCTGTTGTTTGCGTCCCCCTCGCGTTGGAAGCTTCCCTTCCTTAGTCTCGGTTTCACCTACCAGCGGAACCTGATCGCATTGCCAGAGCTGGCCTTCACTCGCTTTTTTTTTCTTCCTCGCGTTTTCTCTCGAAGCCGGGCCAGCCGTAAGTCTTACCGTTCGGTGGGTGTTTTATGTGGGGATTCAGATACGCAACGCTGTATCCCTTCAGGACGCGAATGTCGATATCGGAGCCGACGCATGTCGCTCTGAAGACACCGAAGCAAATGAGGCATCCTGTGGCGTCCTGGGCGTTCCCCCACTCGTGAAAACACAGTTCATAACAAGGAGGAGACCATCCACAAGGAACCGACGTCTGTATACATATATAAACATACATATATATATATATATATATATATATATAAATGTATATATATAAATGTATGTATGTGTGTGTCCATACGTGTATAGGAATGTATGTGTGAACGTATAACTGCCGTGTGTGAGTGTCTGGATCAGAGTTGATGATTTGATTCAGCGGCCATGGGAGCAAACGATCCCTTTATGTGGCCAAGTGACGTCAGAAAGTAGCGACCTTTGCAGACCGGCTTGTCGTCCCCAAATCGATAACGGATGCGTCTGAATCGATATATCTACATAAACAAGTATCTGTGCTTGGACAGGGAGGCAGCAGGAACATACAACTACATATATATATATATATATATATATATATATATATTTCCAAGAGTCGCAAAGTGCACTGTTTACAAGGATAACTGTATGAGAGAGTGGCAGACTCCCCATGTACCCCTGCAAGCGTCCAAACGCAGGAGGTCCCGAAGCCGAACGCGTGCTGACTGACAAATGAGCGAATAGTGAGGAAAGGCGAGATGAACCGTCGACATGAACATGACAAACTGGACAACAGAGTCGAAAAACGTTTGACGGCAAGGACATGATGCAGAAGCTACGCGCACCCGTAGTAGGAGGCAGAGATGAGAATACTTCCTGTTCCGACGAACGGATCGAGAACGAGAGTTCCTCTCTTCACCTGCGCCTGCAGGCAAAGCAAAGTCCGATGTTGGGAGCGCTTCGCTTCACCTTCGCTCTTCCCCCTCCTGAAAAGTCGAAGGCCAACCGCTCCGCCGACACACGGAACACAAGTCGCAAAGGGCAGAGACACACTTAGTCTAAAACGCTCACTCTCTCCTGACGCGCCCACAGACGGACAAGACGCCATCCCCCCTCCGTCCACAAGCATCACCACCGACCGAGAAACCTCAGTCGCCTTGGACTCGCAGCTGTTTCAGCGCCTGTCCTTGACGGGCGACCTTCTCAGCAGCTGGGCCTCTTCCCTTCGACCTTCGCTTCCCGACACTTCTTGCTCGCTGCCTCACCGTAGCCCTACGACTCGTGGTCGGCTTATATACGGGCACGGCCTCTCCCGACGCAACTGTGTGCTCCCACGCATGCGAATACCACACAGATACAACCACATGTACACATTCACAAATACATATATATATATATATATATATATATAAATATAGATAGATACATATACATATATATATATATATATAAATATATATATGTATTCCTTGGAGTTCGGTCCTGCAGCTCACCTGATGGCACATGAGGAAGGCGAGTTCGACGTCGAGGGAGGTTGGACCGAGGACGGGTCGGCGAGAAAGCCGCAAATGCCACCACCACGGCTGCGCGGTTTTGTCTGCGTGACGAGAAGCAATTTCGCGGCCGAGAAAAATCCGCAGCGGCTTCTCTGCAGGCCGGTCGCCAGGCTCGGATGCATGCACCCACTCCTGAAAACAGAAGCATTCCGTGCGTCGCTCAAACGGCGAAATGGACGGGAACGTTGGAAGCAGCGATGGTTCCCATCATTGCTCAAGAAAAGAACTCGAGTCCTCTCACACTCGGAGGAACTCGAAGACGCGTGTGTGTGTGTGTCTGGTTGCCCAGCTCTGCTGTGTCGATCTCTCAGACGCGCAGCCACCCGTTTCAATATCGGTGTACGAATTCCAATCTTCATATATATATAAATATATATTTATATATATATATATATATATTTATATATATATGAATACATATACAAACGTGTTTTGTAATGCGTCATTAGTATGGATGCAGGCGTATAAATCGCGCGCTCAGGGAGCTCGGAGTTGTGATCCAGTTTCTTCTTTTCTATCCTGAGAAGGCGCGCAAACCTCTTGGAGCCTGCAGGAGGGACAATCGCAGCCCACAGCATGCAGTCGCCCAGAGAGCTAAGCGCCTGTCTGCGGCGATCCATGAGCCTCGATCAGAAGATGTCACAACTGGTTTTTCACATTTTTTTTATGCATATGTGTGTGTATTTTGTGTAGTAAATAAGGGTGTGTCTTGCATACGTGTAGATCTGTGTGAAAATCTATTCTGTATTTTGTATATTCAGGAAAAAAGCACAGTGTGATGAGAGGAGTTGCGACGGCTGTTGACCGACACCTTGCTGTCCAGATATCGGCTGACGAACCTCAGCAAGGGCCAGGGTGACGTCGGGATGCTCAAGCGAGACTCTTTCTTTGCCCGAAAAAAGAGGTGCAAAGAAGTTCATCTTCTCTCGCTGCTCCTCGACAGAGAGCGACTTCCCAAAGGCCTTCACTCGAAACGACCAGGTCCGACGATCGTTGACGTAGCGTCGAAAAAGCGACAGATTCTCGGGCCGCTGCATCTGCTCCATCACCTCCTCATAAGTCTCCCCCTCAGCCCAGACCTAAAAGACACGAACGAGGACACCGAGTACATTGAAACAAATAACTCCGAGATGACAGAGCCCTCGACCTACGACAGGCCGAACAAGCAAAGGAGAGAGAGACCATCACACATCACACAGATAAATTTCTACAAAATTAGCTCCTGTAACCGGGAATGCACCACTATACCCCTGTGTCGATCATTGTACCTACGAATATATACGCATATATCTTTATATGTTCTTAAATATATTTTTTTATTCGCATTTACCTCTATTTATATTTTTATATATTTACAAGTATATACGCATATATCTTTATATGTCTTTATATTTTTTTATTTACCTTTACCTCTATTTATATTTTTATATATTTACAAGTGGGGGTGCAAATCACAGGTTGCATCATCCACTAAGAATCTGCGTCTTGAAACTTCAGAAGGTACACAGATGATACGTCTGCGCTTCTGCACAGCAGTGACCAGAATTCACACACTCTTTAGACACCTGTAAATACATGCATATATGCATTATATGTTCAATTGCGTTTGCATGCTCAGACTGCGTATGTCCTCAACTCGGGTCGACAGGACTAGGGTGAATCGCAATATTCTCTCTCCACTGCGTTTGCCGAATTGTCAGCTCTCCAGTTGCTCGCATGAAGGCCGTCAATGGCACCTCTTTTTTCGTTTATTTGTATACCGTCTCACGCCTGACAGTCAACCTAAACGCAATGGGCTGACAAGTTAAACGTATACGCACCTCATGCAATCTACATCTGTACCCATATATATATATATATATATATATATATATATATATATATATAAAGAAAAACATGAAACAAATACATGTGTATGTGAATGTACTTATAAATATATATATATATATATATACTTATCTAAATGAATATATCAATTGGAGTTTGACTTGTGGTTCGACGTGGATTGCCAGGACAAACGTCCAGTTGACTTCGAGTCTGTGGTTGATCTCATCCTGCAGTGCCAAGAGACAGGTCGTCTTCGCGGGAGGCCCTGTTTCTTCGGCGCTCACTTCGATGAACGCGCGAACGAGAATGCTCTTTTCCAGGATCCGGCAAGCTGCTTCTTCTGAGGGAAAGTGACAGTAAACGAATTGCTTTCGAGAAGCTTCTTCAGGGCGGCATGCAGCGAGAGGCGCAGCCGGCGCAGGCGCCGAAACAGTCCACGAGAAAGCAGGCGAAGAGCAGGGAGAAGACGGCGGCACCCGGAGAACAGGCGACGTCGGCGGCGAGGCCTCAGCGAGGACGTTGGGGGGTGCCGAAAACGCAGGAAGAGCATTCGGCGCGAGCGAACTCAGCGGCGGAGGCGAGGAAGCCGAGGACGTAGGGAGGAGCGGAGACCCAAATGGCGAGGGCAAGGGAGGCACAGACGGCGAAGAGCACATCGAAGGCGGAGGAGGCGACGGAGAAGCGAGAGGCGAAGCAAGAAGCGAAGCAGGAGGAAACGAAAGAGAACAAGAAGGACCACCGCCAGCAGCTGCGTTGGCGGCAGTCAGCGGGGAAGGCGGATACGAGACAGGTTTGGGCGTTGAGGAAGATTCGCGAGCCTTTTCGCCTCCCCACAGAAACGCCTTAGAGACGCCTTCAGCTTCTGCGAGGGCTTCCAGTTCCTCAAAACGGAAGTCGTTGTACTCGTTATGGCAGAGAAACCAGCAGAGCAGACGGAGCGCCCTTGGCTGACGAGAGTCCTGGGGAACCACAAGGCTCGACGACACACAGCGAGACGCAGAGGCAGGAGCAGGAGAGAACGAGGGAGAAGAGGACGCATGAGGAGGCGGGGGCTGCAGAGCGGCCATGGTGGCGAGAGGCGGGGAGAGAGAGAGAGAGACGCGAAGACGACACAGAAGTCGCTGCGGTTCCAAGCGGAGGACGAGCGAAGCCCAGAGCAGAGAGAGCAAGCGATCTGGTGGACGCGGACGGCAAGAACGAAGCGGCGGGGAAGCGAATCAGAAGGTCCTCCCGCTGTTCGGTTTTCAGAGTGCTGCTTCTCGATGAGGGCACAGAACACAGAAATGGAGACAGGACCAGCAGAGAGAGCCGGCCGACGCGACAAGGTGAGAGAGAGAGGTCCGAAAATGAACAAACTGTAAAAAATCCAAGACTGCAGAGAAAAGTAAAAAATATTCCAAAACTGAAAAGAAAAGCTGTCCAGATGCACGCGCTGTTTCGAAGCTCTCGCTTTACTTCGGCGGTTCGCCTCACGTCACAAGATCACTTTCTTGACAACGACTTCTCTCACTAGTTCTCGCTCTTTTTTCTCTTCTCCGCTGATCGCCAGCGACGTCTTCGCTTCAAGAGATCCTTTTTTCGTCGTCCTCAGGCTTCTTTCCGCTTCTGCTGATGAGTCGCCGCCGCTGTCTGCCGAACTCAAGGAGAGCGTCGCCGCATCTGTGGGGTTGCTCTGGGTCCCAGTTTGACGCGAAAGCAGGGGATCTCTGGGAAGGAGCAGAAAAAAGCGAAACACCGCCAGCTGAGAATGCAGACAAAGACGCAGTAATGGTCCAGAAAATCCTACCAGGCTCATCTCCTGCCGTCTAGCTGTTTTGAGAGCATGTCAAACGCATGCACCAAAAAAGCGCAAGCCCCGGAAAAGCAGGCACGATGCAGCAGATAGAAACAGAGAGAGAAATTCAAGCGTGGAGAGAAGAGACGAAGAGAGTCTGACAGTCACTCGTTTTCAAAGAATTCGATTTCTGCCGATCAACGCGGAGAGAGTTGTCTCGGGGGGAACGGCAGTTTGTCCCTCGAGCAGACTACTCAAGAAAGGCCTTTTTTTTTCTTGCTGCTTCGTGGGCAATTGCTCCTTGTTTCTCTGGGAGAGCTAGCTGTCGTCCGTCGGCCTGTCCTTGGCCTTTTTTTCTTTTTCTTTCTTCGTGAAATTGCCTCCAGTCAACGAAGGCGAATCCTCGCGGCCGCCACCTCTCACTGGGTGTATGTACACCTTCGGGTCCGCAGATATTCGCGGAGCCTTGCGCCTCGCAGTGGACAACGCTGACGTTTTCGCGGCAATCCTTCTCCTCCCGACCTTCTTTCCTTCCCGCTGAATAGATGAGAAGCAATCTGTCTCCTTCATTCTTCCTCGCTTCTTCTCGCCGTGTCTCCGTGTCTCGGTTTTCGGATTCGACTCTCCCTCCCTGCTTCTCTGAAAGGTCTTCGGCTCTGCCGCTTCTCTCGTCGTCTTCTCCCGCCTTCTCGCTTTTCCCTCTCCTTTCTCGCTTTTTTTCTCTCGTTTCCTCTCCATGGCTTCTGTGCGCTCTCGTCCCCGCACCTCTCAACGCGGCGCCGAGCCCTCTGATGAAAGCGCTCCTTCTGCGTCTCTCTCCCCAGATGTCTCCGCTCTCTCCCCAGATGTCTCCGCTCTCTCCCCAGGTGTCTCTTCTTCTCGGTCGACGGTGTCTTCTCAGAGTCCATCGGAAGGCAAAGGCCGACCTCGGGCGCTGAGGAATATGCGGAGTTCACAGAAGTCTGACAGGAAGGAGTTGACAACAACCAGGCCGTCCGGCACTTCCACTCAACGTAGGCTCTCTTTTCTTGCGTTTTTCTGTCGCCTTCAGTTTGCCCTTTGTCTCCTCTTCTTTGCACTCCTTTGACAGTGAAATAACGACACGGTATACCGGCTGCTCTTCTTGTCTGCTGTCTTCCTGCCTGGCTTCTTCGATTCGCGCGTCTCAACTGCGGTGACGCCTTCTGTCTCGTTTTCTGGCTCCGACTCAAGGGCGCTTCTTCTTTCCAGAACAGAGACAGACCCATGGCTGAGCTCTTGACTCCGAGAGCCGTGGACGAGGTGTCTGCTGCAGCGGTGGAGTTTCTCTACAACGATCTGCTTCTTGTAGATTTACACGGAGAAACGCCAGGAGATCTAATAAGTCTCAGACAAGAAGGAGAGGTTAAATGACCCTCGGTCGGCTGTCCCCCCGCATGCTCACTATATGCATGCAGACAGAATGCTCGTCTGCGTGCTCTCTATGTTCGTTCTCGTCTCGTCTACCACCCCTGTCTCCTCCGCATCAATGCATGTATCTCCCGCCTTCTGTATCGAATCGTTCTAGACTTCCTTCTGCTTGTACTAATGCATCTGTACTCGCGTAGATGTATAGTGGTATGCGCCTACTAGAGCGTCTGCGGTCTCCCAGTCTCAGTCTGCGATGCGACAATGCCTCTGAGGCGTTTGTCTCACGCTCGGACTGTAGGATCCGTCTCTGTCCTCCTTCTGCACCTGACCAGATGTCTCCTTTGACCTCTGCCTGGATTTTCAGGAACCTCGTCGACCCTCGGCGTACGCCAGCTCTCGACCTCCGCTTCTGCGTCGTCTGCGCGGAAGCGCGTTCGAGCGTCTTCTCGTTCCTCTTCTTCCCGAGCGAATTCCACGAGACGCCCGAGGAGGAGACTCGCGCAGGTCAGCAGGACCGACAGAGAGGGAGGGGAAGGAAGAGCGACTGCTCTTCTCACAACGAGGCCGCCTGGGAGCAACGGAGCCGACGCCTCAGTGCGCGCCAAGCAGGCCAAGGACGAGACGCGAACAGGAACGAAGACGCGTTCGTCTGCTTCCTCGCGAGCTGCATCCAGCGCGCGCGAGACCGAGAAGGCATCGCCGCTGGAAGAGAAGAGACCGAAGACCGCTGGGCATGGCAGAACTCGCAGCCGGACGAGGCCGAGCAGAGATAGCCAGGAGAGCCAGGGGGGCTCCGAGCGAGTCCGGAAGAGCCGAAAGGAGAAGGAGTTCGGGTGTCTCGGTTCCGACGAAGACGAGACTGCGACTCCGCGCTTGGGAGACAGCGTCATTGACGAAGCTGCTGTCAAGACGATTCTGAAGAGCGAAGTTCCCAACACAGTTTTCAAAGTGAGCGATCAAGCGGATCCTGCGCGGACAAGGATCGCTGGACTGAGACACAGGGACAGAGAGAAAGAGTGAGAGAGAAAGAGGACGCACCGAATGAAGAGGCAGAACGCTTCTCGTTCTGTTGCTACGGCGAAGGAGCCGGAGAGCGATTCGTTTCCTGCTTCTTCGGCGACTCTGACCTGCGCCTTCTTCGCGGCTCATCTGTGCTCCGTGTCTCCTCTTTTCAGCTGTTTTGTGCGTGTGACGTTCGCCCGCTCGCTTTCGTGATCTCTCTGCATGCGTTCTCTGCCTTTCTCTCCTTTTTGTCGATCGTTGCTCTCGGCCTCTGTCGCGAGTTCGTCCTTGCATGCTTCCGGATCCTCGTCTTTTGGTCCGCCACTCTTCACAGTCTGTTGTCCTTCCTCTCTCTCTTGCTGGTTGCCGCTCTTCGTTTCGCCTTTTCCTCACTTTGCGCTTGCTCTCGCTTTCTTTTCCAGGTCTTCTGTACGCACTGCGAACCGAACTACAGTCAGCCGTGGACGACGAGGAGACAGACGACTTCCATGAGCACTGGCTTCGTCACTCTCGATGCGAACGGGAAACAGTGTCTCCTCACCAATGCTCACTCCGTCGAACATGCTGCCGTTGTGCAGGTCAGTCCCGCTCCCCTTACTGATATCTTGTTAACACAGATATATATACATATATATATATATATATATATGTAGGTGTTGCGAATTCCTCTACTTCTACAAACGTCTATATAAATGTGTAAACCCTCTGTAAACCCACATGTTTGAATCTATTCGTTCACACGTACGTATATTTTAGGAATGTTACTTCCACCATACAAAGGTATGTACGCATATATATATATATATATATATATATATATATATGTGCATATATATAAATATATATATATATGTAATTTGCAAATTGTGTGTCGTTTTGTTTCGGTATTCAGGTTCGGAAGAGAGGAGACCATCAGAAGTATGAAGCAGAGGTTCTTTGCATTGGACTCGAATGTGACCTGGCGATGCTGCGAGTCTCCGACGCCGATTTCTGGAAAGGTGCTTAGTCCTGCAGTCGTTCATTCGTGTACCGATTTTGTTTTTCTCTGTTGATTCAGGAATCTCGTTTCATCGTTGACGCTGTGTTTTTAAAACTTCTTGTAACTTGATCTCTCCACTCAACCGGTCGGGTCGTAGCGATCCGCGCGCGTGCTGTGTCGCTGCGTTCTTGTTTCGTTTGTTTCTCTGTCCGATTTCCTTTTGTTCTGCGCTTGTTCCATCTCTGGTCCTTCTTCGCTTTCCTCGTTATTCCGTCTTCCGCTGTCTCTCTTCTTTCTCGTTCATTCATTTGCGCGTGCGGTTGTCTGATTTGATCTTCCCTGAAATGCTTGCATCCCTTTCTTCTTTTCTTCCTTCTGCTCGGTTTTGCGTTGCTTGTCGCCTTCAGCTCCGTACCTTTACTCTCCCATCTTGTCTTCTTTCTTCTCCCGCGTCATCGCGTCGTGTGTCACCTCTTCGGTGTTACTCCTCGTCTCCTCTTGCCTCATCAGAATGGTCTTCTCTTTCGTCTTCCCCTCTCTTATTTTCTCTCTTCTCTCCTTCTCGCTCTCCTTCCCGTCCTTCCCTCTCGCTCTGCAACGTATGTGTAGGTCTGCATTTTTTCTGCATGCTCCTTCTCCTCAGATTTTGTCTTCTTCCCCTGCGCCCGTGTCTTCGCTGCCACCCTCCCGTCTCCGTTTGTTTCGACGTTTTCCTCATTTTTTCCTACCGTTTTCTCCAGGCCTCGGACCGCCGCTGCAGTGGGGTCCCTCTCCTCAACTCGGCGACCCTGTGACGGTCGTCGGCTATCCGCTGGGAGGCGACAACTCCTCAGTCACCCAGGTCAGCAGACACCTCAGAAAGAAGAAGGAGAGAAACGAACAGAACGAGGTATCGCACTTGATGGTGCTCAGGGGAGAAGCAGAAGAGCGACGAGAAAGAAGGAAAAAGAGATAAGCAGAAACGAAGTGGAAGAACAGAGGTAATAGAAGAAAAGAGTGAAGACACGAAAGAGCAAGCGAACAGAAGAAGAGAGAGAAGCCAAGGAAGAGCCAGGAGCGACGACGGAGGAAGAGGAAGAAGAAGCGACAACTGAATCACGGAGTTGTGTAAAGGAGAGGTGACCACAGCATGGACGTCGGAGAGGCAGAGAGGATGCTGCATTTGTCTGCGCGTTTCTTTGTTGATATCTGTTAGTGTGCTTATTTCCTTGTGTATTGGAGTTTGAGGCGCGTTCTTCGTCTGCGTCTCCTGATTGTGGTTTCGACTGTTTTTTGCTTTTTCTTCTCTTTCTGCGCGCCTTGCAGGGTGTCGTTTCACGAGCAGATCTGCAGCAGTACTGTCTCGGCTCTTGCAGCCTGCTTGCGATCCAAATCGACGCGGCAATTAATCCTGGGAACAGCGGCGGACCTGCTCTCAATCGCAGCAGTCAGTGTGTGGGCATAGCCTTCCAGAGTCTCAAGGACGGAGACACCGAAAATATAGGCTACATTATCCCCAGTGAGGTACGTTCTCGACGTCGCGTTAACCGCTTTGCAGCATGAAACTCTTCGTCGTCGAAACAGCCTTTTTCACAAAAAGATGTCCCCATCTTCTTCCGCGTAAAGTCGCTTCTGGCGCCGTCTTCCGTCACCCGTCTCCATCTCGCACATGACTGCAGCCGAGCTTCAAGCAGGCACAAAGAGGGGAGGAGAAGACAGGAAGGGATCACCGTTGACTTTGAGGCAGTGCAACGAACGCGGTGGTTTTTGCCTGTTGCCCACGAGGCGGAGCCCAAGTCACGGAACTGGAAGACACTCTTGAAACGGTGATTCCCCTCAGGGATCGCGGCTCGCTTTGACTTGCTGAATCGAGAAATTTAGAGCCTTGGCGCGCGAGCCTCGGCGTTTCAGTGCTTGGAGTCCCCGCCCAGCGGAAAGTTGACACCTGTCTTTTTTAGGCTTCCCAGCGTTTCTCTCGGACGTTTTGCTTTTCAGTTCACCCGCTCTTGTGCCTTGTCCGTCCCTCTTGCTTGTTCTCAGTCTCTCTTCGTTCGTCGCGTTGTTGGACTTTCTTTCTCTCTTCTTCTCCGCCCTGGTCTCTCCTTTCTCCGTGTGCTCGTGCTGTCTCTTTTCTCCTTCTCTCTGTCTCCTGGTCTGCATTGTCCTCTTTCGCTTCTTTCTGGGTGCGTCGCTCTCGCGTTTCGCTCCCCTTTTCTTCTCCACTTCCGCGTTTTTCTCGTCGACTCGGGGCTGTCCTTCGCAGGTCGTCAGTCACTTCCTGGAGGACTATCGTCGACATGGTCGCTGTCTCGGCTTCGGCGACGGCGGATTCACCTGGCAGAAGTTGGAGAACAAGTCTCTCCGACACTCCCTCTCTCTGAAATCCAAAGACGAAGGAATCCTCATCAAAAAGGTCCGACTTCCGCACCCAAAGACAGTTCTCAACATGCACTCAGATACCCATAAATACGCACATGTGGACATCGTATATGCATGAATACATATATACATATATATATATATATATATATGTACGTATGTATGTATGCATGCGTATATGTATGTATGTCTGTATGGTTGTATGTATGGTTGTATGGTTGTAGGTGTGCATGCATTTACATATAAATGTGTCTCTCTGCATCGGTGTGAGTTTAGATATTGCTTTGTTGCATTTTTGTTCATTTTGTTTTCAGTTGGATGGCGGAGGCCCGGCGAAGGCGGTGCTTCAGAAGGGAGACATTCTGCTGGAGATCGGGGGGAAGAGGATTGCGAGTGACGGCACAGTGGCCTTCAGAAATGGGGAGCGTATTCTCTTTACCTGGATTCTCAGTCAGATGTTCGTCGGAGATCGCTGCTCGGTGAAGTTGCTGAGGCAGAACAGGGAACGCCGAGAGTCCTTCAGCGTCGGAAAACTCAACTTGCTCGTTCCTGCCAACAGCGACCTCCGACGTCCGCAGTACCTGATTGTCGGGGGGCTGGTCTTCGTCCCTCTGTCAGAGCCTTTCTTGAAAAGCGAGTACGGAGAAGACTTCGAATCGCGGGCACCCGTGAGACTTTTGGACAAATGGCAGCACGGTTTCCAGTCGTTTCCAGGCGAGCAGTTCGTTCTCCTCAGTCATGTCCTCGCCCACGATGTCACAGGTAAGACGCCGATTTTGCAAAGTCCTTGCAAGTAGGCGAAACGTCCTTTCCGGTTTTCACTCCAGCTTCGAGCGCAGTGTGGGCGTACATCTGTCTCCCGCATGGCACCCACAACTTCACTCTTGAGTGGGGAACCGCCTCCGACGCAGATTGCCTCGCACAGGGCCGTCGAGCCCGAGAGAGTTCGCGAGAGATTCCGCGAAGTATGGACATGCGGAGGCGTTCTTCTTTCGCGCCTTCCTCCAGGTGGCGGAACTGGCAGAGGCCTCACGTATAGATCAAAGGACTGCTTCGTCCAGCTCTACATCTAAGTTCATCCTTGTTTCCTCGAGCTGCCATGCACCGTGAACAGCGGCGAACTTTGTGAGCGCGTACTTTCCCGTGTGGCGGCTTTTTCCACGGATGCAACAGTGCAGTGTTTTCGTAGGGAGAGAAAACACTGAAAGAGAGAAGGCGCTTCGCCAAGGCCTCCCTTCCTCGTCGATCTGCTGCTTCAGCATGAACATCAAACAAACGTTTGTTCTCTTTCTTCGTACGGGGCGCAAGCGTCCGGTGAGTCTTCGTATTTCTTTGCTTGTGCACCTCCGCAGTGGGCTACGAACATCTCCACAACGTCCAAGTGCAACAATTCAACGGGACAAGCGTCAAGACGTTGAAGCACTTGGCAGAACTGGTGGAGAATTCGACAGAGGAATATTGGAGGTAAGCGGCGACACAGTGGCAGCTTGCAGAGAGGCGCGGGCTTCGTCAGGCTCTTTCAAAAAAAGATTAAAAGGTGGATGTTCCGTCCGCGTCCGCGAAAGTGACACTAAGAACAGGATCCACGAGAGAGAGCCCTTCTCTCAATTCACCCGAAGCTCCAGTCTCTCGTGCTAACACCGTCGACATCACTGCGAAGCACACAAGGTAATATATATATATATATGGAGAAAGAGTAGGAGGATCTAATATATATATGTATATATATATATATATATATAGTTGCAAGGAGAGGCGACTGAATTGAAGGTAGACAAAAAGAGATAGGGAGATAGACAGAGATATCGACTGAGAGGCCTAATGGGTGGAATTAGAGAGACGGATATGCATCGTGCTAGACGAAGAGATAGATCGAGAGAATAGTAGATTGATAGAGAGGAAATGCGAAATGCGGTTTTCTTCGCAGGTTCGATCTGGACCACGACGAAGTCGTGGTGCTGGAGGCTGACGCTGCCCGCAGAGCTCTTCCTCACATTTTGCAGAGGAACATGATTCGCAGCTGCAAGTCGGAGGATGTCTGAGCATCGCGGTTTCACAGGCGCTTAAACGAAAAGAGAAAGACAAAAAGAGGGATGCGCTGACGGTGAAGGAGTGATCACGCTGGTCAGAGAGAGGCAAGCAGAGACGAGGACGTCGAAGGAGAGAAACGGAGAGTCGCGCAACTGCAGAGGCGAAGAGACTTCTGCAGACACGCAGTCTGAATGTGAACGTCCTTCAGAAAGGAGAAAGGGATGTTCCCTGAAGATCACATGCTTCGTCGGGGGTAAAGAGACGCGAGAAAAAACCGTTTTCCGACGAACCATGTTTCGTTCGTCTTCTGGACTGTCTCTGTCGCCTCGGTCCCGCAAGAGTCGAGCCTTCGCTCGACACCCTTTTTTCTTCTGTCGCTCACTCGTGTCTCTGCTCTTGACTTTCTCTGCTTCCACCTCCCTCTCTTCTTCCGCAGACCATGTATAAATATATATATATATATATATATATATGCAGATATTTTTATGTATTTATACATTTCTATTACAGACGTGTATGCGCATATATATATATATATATATATATATATGGGCATATACGAACGTATAGATGTATGTGTCTGTGGACATACATTTGTATGTAGTCGAATCGGCAGATCACGGACCCCAGCGTTTTCTTTTTTTCTGCGTGAAGCACGGAACTATGGATTTCTAGAAGTTCTTTCGGAGCAAGTGAAGTGCTCCAAGTGTCTCCGTACAGGTGAAACGCGACTCGGAACTGTAAAATTCCTTTACAACGAGAATTGCGGAGACCCGAGGAAAGCAAGACAGGGAGGGAGACCGCAGTTCGTTGTTCCTGCAGACCGTCTCACTGGAGTTTCTGACAGTCGTTCCCGACAGCGACGTTCTCGGTTGGCTTGAGAACGTAGTTTCTGTCGTCACTCGTAGTACCAGGGAAAGCAGCTGCTGATCACCAGGTGTGCGTACACCTGAGTCACCGAGTGTCTCTGTGGGTCTGTTGAGCTCTCACGGACCCTGTGTTGTCGATCTTTTCTCGGCTTTCCACGGCTTTTCGTGACAGCGAATTCATACCGAATCGCGAGAAGTGCTCTGAAGTTTGTCCCCCGCTGTCTCGTCTCGCGAGAGAAACAGAGGGAGAATGCATGTTGTTCATTCTGCCGCATCGCTCTTCGCTTTCTAGAGAGACAAGCCTTGAAGTCCGCCACATGCACATTAGACAACGGATGGACGTTTCACCTCCAGCGACAACCATACCATGCATCTCCGCTGCTCCCTTTGAAGCTTCCTTCTCTTGTCCGTGACTCTTCTCCTGTCCGCTTCTGCTTCCTTTCTTCTTCTCAGCCTCGTTTCCTCACATTCCAATGTCGCCTGTTTCTCTGCACAGCCTCTGCTCTTCACTCGGTGCATGCATGTCCTCTGCTGTTCCTCCTTTCTTCCCTGCCGCTCTCGTCATCTGG
This sequence comes from Toxoplasma gondii ME49, assembly GCF_000006565.2. Classification (NCBI taxonomy): domain Eukaryota; phylum Apicomplexa; class Conoidasida; order Eucoccidiorida; family Sarcocystidae; genus Toxoplasma; species Toxoplasma gondii. Next base: position 6,483,996 of record NC_031480.1, read on the forward strand.
GTCTCCTCCTCCGCTGTCAAACGGCTCTCACCGAGTGAGCTGTTACATCAGAGCGCACCCACTCTCTTCCTCCTCTGACTCAGAGTCCTGGAGACAGAAGATGCGGAAACAAAAATGCGAGCACTGAGACACAATGAGCCATCCGTACGAAAGATATTTATGTTTATATGCATCTGTAGACAGACGGATAGATAACGGTAGACGCACATCTCCATACACAAAAAATTATAAGTGTACTTATGTCTGTGCGTGCATGCAAACGATTTTTTTGTGCCCATCGACAGATATATATGTTCATATATATATATATATATATATATATATATATATTTATATATGCGTGTGTCTAATGTATTCCGTCGCTATAAACATATATAGATGTATAGATGTAAACAAGAGCAGAGAGGACTCTACGGCTGTGGAGAGACAACGGGACCTCTGTCGCTTGCTGTGTGTGAACAAGAAAACGAGAAAGAGAGAGGCAAGGAGCTGTACCTCTTCGTATTCGATATCCCAGAGCATAACGCAGCCGAGAATGCGATATGTCATTTCGTGGAACATCTGAGGAAGCAAAAGAACAATTCTCCCGGAACGAAATGCACCGCTCGGTCTCTCCGAACAACGACCTATTTAAGCCGTATCTGCATACATACACTTGACTGTGCATCTCTACATAAATGCTGTATGTATTCTAGAGCACAGACGCCCCCCTCATATAGAATTACATCCATATATATATATATATATATATATATATATATATATATATATATAACCAGAATCGAGCACATAAGAGGGTGTTTATGTATGTATTGACTCTATCACTTGTACGTCAACTGGCTCAACGTGGTATCTGCAGATATGTAGAAGGAAAGACGAATACGCAAGTATACAGGGTGTATCATCTACGAATCAAATACCTCAGTCACGTATACGGATATACAAGTATATAAGCAGATGGATGGATGATGGCAACTATATGCATGTCTCCGATGTATGTGAAATGACAAACAACGGCCGCTGGAAGACACCTCGAAACATGAAAACAGAGAGAGAAACGCAGTGGAGGATCTGGATGCAGGTTTTCTTTTTTTGAGGAAAGCTTAAACTCGTGAATGCGCATATAGTCACATTTGGAAGTCTGGCGAAAAGGCGGCACTTCTCCCGCTTACTTTCGTGACATTCTTTCCGCTCGTTGCAGAGACTTTCCAGAAGCGCATAAACTTGGTCTGCCTGAAAATGGCGCAGGCACACCAGGGAGCAGCAAAGAAGAGGAAGATGCCCGCTGTGAACAAGCGCCGCCTTTCAGATTGAAAGTTGCAGTTCCACGAGACACGAGCAGAAGCGGCGCAGCGACAAGCCTCCCCCCAGCTTGCGGCGAGAAACTACGCAGCCGCTTCGAGCTTTTCGCTGGGGGGCGTTGCCTCACAACGCCTCGGGGAACCGGCGACAGAGAGAACAAGATCCCCGAAAGACGGTGCAAAGGCGCGACGAGAGAAGAAAAGACAGAAAAGCCGCATACGAAGAAGAATGGAAAAACAGGCGCGGGAAACTCCTCAAACTTTCGGTCTCGTTTTTTTGCCTAGGAACTTCCGGAGGCGGGGACATGCGGAGATTACGCTCCTCGTGAGCACCTTGGTGCCTGCCTCAGTTCGCCTTCAACACGGCACTCGACGCCCGAGAGAAGAAACTCACGCGTAAATCTCGGCTTCGTCGATGGTTTGCTGCACCTTCGCTGACGACGGATCGACGTCTGCAGAACATAAGGGAGGCGCAAAACGAGACTCGCGAGTCTTCAGAGCGACGCGGCGCCGTAGCGTGCTGAAGACCTCAACCAAAGAAGTCGAAAAAGAAGAAGGAAAAGAAGGAAAAGAAGAAGGAAACGAAGAAGGAAACGAAGAGGACGCGACAACTGAAGAGAAGACGGGGAATTCAAGATGCGGGGTAGCGACACCGACGCACGAGAGGCAAAAAAGTGAAGCGAGCCGACGGACGGAGCGCTGGGGGGAATCTGGAAGTGGAAGGAGAGCGCAGCTGTCAAGCGGCAACAAGGCACAACTGGAGGCAACACAGACGGACGCAGAGACTGTTCGCCTCTTCACGAAGAATCCCAGACAACTCGTCTGGAGACGTAAGCGTCAACTCGGTGAAGAGGGAGAAGCATCACGATCTTTTAAACAAACACAGACTGCGAGTGTTTCGTCAGCGTTTCGCCAGAGAAGAAAACCGCGGTGCAGCCGTCGAAGAAACGCAATCCGAAACAAAAACAAAGCGCTTCGCATGCATGTTGCCACGGATCTCTCCGTAAGGGAGCAGCCAGAAGAAAATCGAATCTTCTTCAGCTCTGAACGGAAATCCAGGAAAAGTCACAGTTCCTCGCCCACACGTCGTACCATACTTGCTGCCGACGAGGTAGATGATAGGGCGAATGTTCTCCTGCGAACAAGGAACGTTTTTCACTGTCTGTCAAAAATCAACATCTCTGCGAAGCGACGACCTTCTGCGCTTTGACTCTGGCGTCTACGCATGCGGCAGAGAAGGAGCGAAAAGAGGCACCGCCGGAGAGAGAGAACATGCGAGAAGAGAAGAAGAGAAATGAAGGACGAAATGGAAATCCACCTCACACGCAGTGCGCGCATCGCGTTCACTTGGAAACGGAATCGTGGAGACGAAAAAGCGAAAGATACTTTGAAAAACCGAGAGAAACGAACAAAAGACGTCGAACGAGGAGTTCAGTCGAAACCCTTTCTCCCGCGCTTGCAGACAGGTGAGACCCAAAGGAAGAATGGTCGGATGCTGTGTTTACACTATCTACACCAATGCCAATGCGTTCACTTCTCGCCGTCGTTGTTTCCTCTTTTTCTCTCTCTGTTCAGTTACGTGTCTACCGACGTCAATATCTCCATGTATTCGTCTCCCGTTTTATCTGCTTTTCACTTGTTCCAGAACGATCGCATTGGAAATCCTTCTCTCTCTCTCTGATCCTCTCAGCCATTCCTTCTCTGTTTCTCTCTCTATTCGTTCTTCTCCTCGTCCTCCTTCTCTGTCTCGTGTTCTATCGTCTCTGCCATCTCGTTTTTCTGCTCCCGTCTGTCTCCGTCTTCTCCTTCGCAAACACCGCCTCTCTGGCCTTCTCCACAGCCTGTCGCATCTGAGCTGCCACCGCCGCCTTCGTATTGTTTCAGCCTCGCTTTCGCCAGTTTCTTCCTTGTCACTCTGTAAAGGCAAATGCTCGTTTCCGGCGTCCCGGCGCGTCGGTTTCGTCGTTTGCCCTTTGGCCTGTCGGCGAGAGAGTCTCCTTCTTTTACCCGTTTGTATTCTCGAACGCTTTCGATCAAGTCGTAGATTTCCATCGCCTTGTGGAGTGTCGCCTTCCGATTGACATCGAAGACGATGATCACGCCCATACGACCTGGACGAAACGGAGAAGATGCGAGGCTGCGAAAGTGAAGGCGAACGAGCAGCGAGGCGCACCACCCCACAAGAGGCCGCAGACGCAGCGACGGAAAGTCCCCCCGCGGGAGAGAAAAGGACGGCAGCAGCGCAAGTCTTCAGAAGTGGAAAAGAGAACCAAGACACGCCGTCGCGCAGGCAGAAAGAGAGACGAAAGAAAGGTGAAGGAAACAGAACTGGAGAAGCACACGAGCGGCCGAGAAAAAGAGAGGGACAAGAGGCTCACCATTGGTGATCGGAGAGAAGGCCTCGCGAGCGCTGGAAGGGGTCTTGGGGACCTTCCACATGCCGAACGGTGTGAAGTCGGTCACTCCTTTCCCCACTGTCACTGAAGACAGGCAACGGCATCCGAAGAAAGCAGGAGAAAAGGGAGAGAGTCGAACCGACAGCGAAAAAAAAACTGGATGCAAAGCGCGGGCGCCTCGACACTGGCAGAAGGGAGCAACAGCAGGGCAAAATAGTGTTTCTGAGAAGTCCCGCAACCTCGAGGAGACAGAGACAGACGGAGAGAGCAAGATACAAACAGAGGAGAAGAGAAACATGACAGGGGTGCGAAGGCGAAAGACAAGAAGAGAACAGAGACGCGGAAGGCGAGAGGGAGAGGAAAAAAAACAGAATCCGACGCCTAGAGAGCATGGAGGGCAGCTGCCGAACCAGTTGAAACAGGTCTCTGTGGAGAAGCTGTCGACTCTTCTCCCTCTTCACCGAGTTCACTCTGAGAGAGGAGTCGCAGACAATGCCCGAATAACTTGGAAGCCAAAACAGGGGATCACGACGAAGGGAGAAGCTACGAGAGTCTTCCTCGGGTCTCCTACTCAATTTTCGTTTCATCGACATATGTCTCCGGATGTCGCGTCCTTCGTCTGTCCTCCCCACATCGTACGTGTCTTCCAGTTCGAGACACACCGACTGAAGCGCCGAGTCCCCGCCGCCTCCTTCCGCTTCTGGAATGCGACATACTTTGTAAAACAGCCTGCATAGAGAGATAGACAGATCGAGACAGAGATAGAGAAAGAAAGGGCAAAACACAGATACACAGGTAGCTTCATACATGCAGATACAGACAGATGAAACAGACACCGCCAGCCGATCAGGCAGAGGAATAGCCACAGAGCGAGACAGAGATAGAGAAGGAGAGGGGGAAACACAGGTACACGGAGGACCTGAAGCAGCGATGTCCACAAGCAGTTTGTTTAGGGGGGCAGCGAAAGCAATCCTGAGAACTGGATCAGACAGGGACTTGTTGCAGAGAGGAACTTACGTCGGCCATTCAGTGGGGAAGGTCGAGTTCGGTGCGCAGTAATTATTCACGAAAGCGTTGATAAGCGACGTTTTTCCACTCCCCCCGCCTCCGAAGAAAGTGATCCTAAGGATTGGAAAGTTTGCACCGGTCGCCATCCCTCTCTGAGTATACGCGTGTATCTATATGACATACTTATATACATAAACTATTTTCATATGCATCTACAGATGCAAATGTGTATGTGTGTGTCCGGCTGTATGTCGAGATGTATAGACATAGTTCAGTCTCGGGTGAGGAGCAAGAAGAGGCAACAGGAGGTAGAGGAGGAGAGACACAACAGCAAGAGAACAACTGAAGAAGGAGAGAGGGGATGGAACGCAGGGAGTTCTCTGAGAGAGAGAGAGAAGGGAAGATAGAAGAAGGAAGGAACGGTGACACACAGGGAAGCGGAGTACAGCAAGAGTCGAGGCCACTAAGGGGCAAAGAGAGGAAGAAAAGTGGAAGAGGAAGGCGGCAAAGCTCTCGTCTTCTGAACAGTTCGCGTGGACTTGTCGGTGTCTGTCTTCCCAGTGAGCCACTGTCTTTCATCCAGCACTCCGGCATCTCACGTTCCTCTCTTTGTAGGCATCGGGTGTCTGTTCACTTGTTCGCGAAACTGGGAGGGCAAACCAAGGATGTCTGATTCCCAAAAAATCAAATTCGATTTACGTCTCCACCCTTCCACCTCCGTGGCTAGCCAGGATCCTCGACGCCTCCCTTCAATACCACCCTTGTTGAGGATATGCCGTTGCGAGATTCCTCGAGGCCCTTCGTCCTCTTGTCTCCTTTTCTCCTCTCCCGCTTGCCTCTTTTCGTCTGCCCGTCTTTGGTTCTCGTCCTCGATGTCCGGGCGACCCCCTCCCGTCTTTCCCCGACGTCGCCCGTTTCGCATCTGCGATCTCGCCTTCTCGTCTTCTCCCAGCTTCTTGAGGCATCCGGATGCTGCGGCGGCTGTCGCCGAAGAGTGAAGGGAGAGGGGGAAGGCGAGGAAAGCCGGAGAAGTCGAGGGGAAGACCGGAAGAGACTCAACAAGTTATAGTTGAGAAGGTAGTCCCTTGACGCTGCGGCAAAAGGCGAAGGGATACGCGAGAGAGGAGTTGCGCGAAGAAACGAAGGGATGCTGATGTAGGCGAGAGAAAGGTTTCTCAAGGAGTAAACAGGGTCGCAGAAGGCATTTCATCCGGTCAGCTAAAAGTCCCAACGCAGCGCATGCGCGACGCGGTCCGCCGAATTGAGAAGAATTCCAGCCACACTCACTCGGACTTCTTGTTCCCCCTCGCCACAAAAAGCATGCAGTCTGCGGTTTAGAAAGTTATGAAGAAGGTGCGTCGTCTCACAGAGGCTGTTTGCGAAACTCCAGATCGTGGAGGGAGAAGAACGCCCGCTTTGCAGACAGACACCCCAGTGTACATACACCTCAAACTAAGGCTCGCCGCGAGCGCTCCCAGACATCAGAAGTCGCCAGTTTATTTGCGTGCGGCGCGTTGGCCTCTCCGGATTTCTTGTTCCAGTCCGTTACACACAAAACGCCATCAAGTACGAAGAAAAGAGAAGCGACGCAAGTCTTCATCCGCTCGTGGTTCCGCGTTTTCTCCCGGTCCGCGGACCACCGCTGTATAGCGCCGTTGCGCCTCGAAACTCGGGTGTACAGACACCTCAAACACTCGATTCACCGAGAGCGCGGACTTAGAAGGAAGTCGCGTTGTGCTTGAGTTCTCTTGCGTTGTTACAGTCGGAAAGGCCTTCTCCGTATCGCATGTGTCGTTGTCTTCAAAATACAGACGTCAACCGGGAGCTTGCGCCGTCCGCACAGCGCAGATTTCCCGTTTCCTTTTTTCCAGAGGCGCCTAGCGGGATGTCAGTGACCCTGCGAGGCCTCCGACGCGGCAACGATAGGCGGGGTGCAGGTCTCCGCAGGCTCATTTGTTTGTTCTCAGATTTCTCTTCACTTGAATTTTTTTCCGCGTGTGTGGAGTATCCCCGCCATTAAAGAGGCAGAGGCATTTCATCTAAAAACTACGGAAGGTCCTAAAGAACACCGTTCGACGCGGCGGCTTGCCGCAGCGACTCCGCGTGTGCTAGATTTTTTCCTGTCTGTTTTACAAGAGAGGAGTTCCATGCGTTTCGTCGCCCTCATGCGATAGAAAAGGAAAGCCGACGTTTCTTCTGAAGAAGAAAATGACGCTCTCAAGGAAAAAGGCGTCTCCGGGAAACACATGCCCGTCACAACTTCTGTAGGCAGGGTCACCATGTGCTTTTGTAGTCACCCTCCGCACACTTTTTTTCGATTGCGTCGCCAATGGAAACTTCTTTCGAAGCTCGTTTCTCATTGTTTCGGGACAAGTTGAGTGGCCGTCTGATTTCGTGTAAAAGGTGATGCACGCAGGGAAGAAAAGGGCGTTTTCGAAGTATGTCTCGCTCCGTTTCCTTGCTCAAGTGTGTCGGGTTTGGTTCTGGAAATGCGACATACCTGGAATTGAAAAGATCAGAACGTTCTTCGCATTCTTCTGTTGCTGCGGTGCTCCACAAATTGACCTTGTGGGGAGGAGAGGGCGCTGCAGACGCGGAAAGGCGGCACCGTAGAAGGAGAGGAATCGACGGTAAAAAACTCGCCTCTTCACTCGGCTGCGCCGAACATCGACATCCTTTTCCGCTCCACGCAGTTCCTGCTTGGACAAGGAGGCCCAGGGTCTTGTGCATGTGTCTACATTCATTTTCCCTCTGACGTCACCCTCCACCTTTTTCCTTCCTTCTTCTCTGTTCTCTCCCCTCTCTGTTTCTCTCGCGTCGCGGAGCGTTGTTTCTGTTTCTTCTCTAGAGTTCGCAGCAAGATGAAGGTCTTCAAGGTCGCCTCCGCGCCGCCTTGGCAGGATCGACCTCGCCGACTTCTGTTGTCGGGTCACTTCTCTCTGTCTTCCTTCTTTCTCTCTCGAGGCTTCCTTCCTCTCTCCCTTCTCATTCTGTTCCCTTGCCTCTGCTGGTTCGTCCTCTCCCCCTCGTCCCTCTGTTCTTTCGATCCTATTGGATTTGTCTCCTCCCTCTTGTCATTGCCTTCTCGCGCGTTTGTCCTTCTCGCCTCCTTCTGCTCTTTACCATCTCTGTCTTTCTTGTCTTCTGTGCCTTCTCTGTCCTCTGTCTCTGTTTTCTCTGCTTCGCCGGGCTCTCTGTTCCTCGCGTTTTCTCTCATCTTCCTCTCCATGGAAGTCTACACTTTTGCGCGCTTTGCAGCTGCAGTGTCCTGGCTGGAGGATCTCCCCTTTTATCGGCCCACGCCAGATCCGCACTACTTTGCTTTTCTTCTGCGTGCATGCATCCACTACCCCTGCGCGCGTCTGTACTCCACTCTCTGCGAAGAAGCGAAAGGCTGGCAAACAGACGTCGACTCGCGATACGAAGCGCTGAGCGTCTGTGGAGGGTTCAGCGAGAGTCAGAGCGACGCAGAAATGCTGCAAAAACTTCTGTTCGGACCTCGCGGCAAGTCGACGAAACAGGCTCGCGCACTCGAAGAGCGAACGAAGCAATCTTCTCAGAAGGCCGTGCATGCGGTACTGACGCCGGACGAGAGTCGGGAGGAAGTCACGGAAGCAGGCGGGAGGCAAAAAGAGGAGAGCCGCCGCTCGCAGACCTTTCGCGTCTCTCCAGTTCCTTCGACTTGCGCCTCGCATTCCCCCCTGTCTCTGAGTGAGACGAAGTGGAGACTCGCAGCTTCTCCCACAGGCCCTGAGTCTCCTTCGTGTCGCCTTTCCTCGCCCTGGAGTCACTCCTCTGCCTCGCCGTTCGACAGCAGCACGCGAGCGACGCTCTTCCCCACTCCGCGAGATTCTCAGTCTCCTCTTTGTGAAGAGGAAAGCGTCTCAGAGACGAACGACGCGCTGAAATCCGATACAGGCGCAGACTCCACACACGGAGGCAGCCGACTCGCAGCACCCGCAGAAGTCGCCGCAGGGGTCGCTCAGGACGGACGCAGGGAAGCAGGAGCAGCCGCGAGACAGGGAGAGAGGAGAGAGGCGAACCGAGAAGAGGAGGCTGAAGAAGAAACGAAGAGCGATGAACAGAGGAGAGAAGGAGAGAAACGAGAAGAAGAGATCGAAGACGAGACACAAGAAGAGAGAAGAAGTGAAAGAGTGGAGGAACGAGAAAAGATGGAGATCTTAGGAAAAGAAACAGCAGAGAAAGGAGAAGACGCGTTTGTCACACATCCACCTGAAGCTTTAGCCTCGATGTTGTATTACGCATTCTTCACAAGCGTCCAGCCGACGCAGCTCACTGTCAACCTTGTGGCTGCATGGCTACGAGCCCACACTCACTTCCCTCTCTCTGCCTGTCGAGCAGCTATCAACTATCTGCAAGCGACAGGCAGCTTCCACTTTGTCGTTGACGATGAGGTCCAAAGCAGAGAGGCGAGCAAACCTGCAAGGAGACCAAGAAGCGTCCCCTCATCTCCCATCGGTTCGTCTCAAGAGACAGTGTCTCCTCAAGCGCCCGTGTCTCCTTCTCTAGAGGCAGTGTCTTCACAAGAGGCACTGCCTTCTTTCCGAGAGACGTCTGCACCTTCGCAAGAGCAGTCTGTTTCTTGTGGGTGGCCTCTGTCTTTTCTCACGACTTTCATCTCTCGCTCTTCTTCCTTCTTTCGTCGATCCGCCTCTGCGCAGGCTCCTCTTAGTCTAGAAACGACTCCAGGGTGGCTGTACGGCGCAGCTCCGATTCGCCCCCACTACCGGCCCTTGATTCTTCAGCTGTTCGTGAACTTCTGTCAATTTCTCTTCGTCTCGGCCTTGACGACTCTCGGCTTTGTCGCCGTCAGTCCCCGCTGTATGTGCCGCACATGCAGCAGCACCGTCCGCGGCTGCACGCAGCGACGCAAGCCCCGTCCCGAAGCCCTCAGGCGCCCACGCTGCCTCGGTGAGGCGATCCCTTTGAAACGCGAGATGGACGGGTGCCCTGCAGCGCATTCAGTGGAAAAACGGTGTCAGGTGGAGGTCGAGACGGCGTCCGCTAACCGAGAAAACGCACGCAACAATCCGGAAGAAGACGAGGAAGCGACACTTGAAGGCGGACTCAAATTTCTGCGATTCTTCCTTTATCTTCCCCCCATAGTTCCCCCTTCTCCTCCCCCTTCTCCTTCTTCTTCTCCTTGCTCTCCTTCTTCTCCTTCTCCTTCTTCTTGCTCGTCATCGTTCTCTGAGGGACGGCACTCTGCACCTGGCGTCAAGGCGCCGATCGTGCTCATTCACGGCTTTGGCTTCGGCCTGTTACCTTACATTTTGCATGCACTTTTGCTGGTGATTCGCCAGCGCTTCTGGACTCCCGCGGAAGAGCGAAGACCGATCGTTCTTCTCGAGTTTGCGTGGCTTGGCTTGGATGGCCAAGGCGCGCAGCTGATGCGGCAATCGCAGGCAATCGAGGAGGCGAGGGCGCGCGCGGTGAAGAGGATGAGAGGACGAGAAGAAAGCGCGTGCGGCCTGACACGGAGCCCCACAGAGGCAGAGCGCGAACAGAAGGCGAAGGAGCTCCTGGAAGGCCCAGATGCCTCGAAGGCGAGGAAGGCAGACTTCGGCAGAGAAGAGAAAGTCGAGGACGCGCGCAGGAGTCTGAGAGCGTATGCAGCGAGGGTAAAAGAGTCGTCAAAGGAGGCGAGTGAACCCTGTGCCTGCGACGGTGTCGGCGAGAAGGAAGAAGACGCCCATTCTCGGCGCCTACCACCTCCTCTCCTGTGGACAGACATTGTGCCGCTGATGCCCGCGATCTGTCGTTCTCTCGCGGACTTTCTCGAAGATCTCCACCGCGTTCAACTGGAAGATCTGCAGACCGCAATGAGACTCGCGAAACTTCAGAGGCGAGCAGAAGACGGCAAGGAAACAGGGGAACACGGAGAAGCAGGCGCCGGAGAGGAAGAAGCAAGAGAGAGTGGGAAAAGCGCGGCAGGAGAAGATGTTGGGAAGAGGGGAGAGAAGAAGAAAGAAGGCGTTTCTTCGGCTTGGAGACGTGTGAACGAAAACAAGCTTTTACTCACGTTTGTGAGAGAAGACATTTCTTTGCGCAGTCCGGGAGAAGAGGACAGTCAAGAAGCGCCATATCTGGAGAGGCATGGGGTCCAAGTCGACGTCGTTGCACACTCGTACGGAACAGGCGTCACATCCTGTCTCCACATGATGCATCCTTCTCTCCTGAGGAGATGCGTACTTGTCGACCCAGTTTGCTTCTTCCCGAACTGCACGGTCAAGGCGCAACTCGTTCACAGGCAGCCATGGCAAATCCGCTTGCTTCCTCGCCACAGCGGAGCTGAGAGGGGGCATGAAGATCCAGTCGACCCCGGATCGCGAGCCGCAGAGACCGAGGCCTTTGGGAAGAAGGTGGACGGCGCGTTCACGAGAACGACAGGTGTGGGGAGCGAAGCGAAAGGCAGCAGCGGGCCTCGCGTGGACGCCTGCGGGGGGCTGCAGCGCGTCTCCTGTCCCGCAAAGGCGGACCTTCGCACCGATCGAAGAAAAGGCGCGAACCAAGGCGTCTTGGAAGAGGCAGCACGTTCCTGCGAGACTGCTTCTTCGTCGAAATCATGGCTTTCCAGAGTGGATCTCTGCGCTCTGCAGCGGCGCCGAAAGCCATGGCGGTTGACCGCGCTGGCGCCTCTCCTTCGGGTGGCGCTTTTGCATGCAATCGACCGCTTCGCTCTCTTCTTCTACTGGCTCCTGGTGTACAGGGAGCTCGGGACGCGAATCACGACATCCAGGCAGCTGCAGGGTCACGAGTATTTGGACCGCGGCGGCCTGCTGCGTCTCCAAGACCGCTTAATGGTCGTTTTAGGAAGCTTCGACTTGATTTCGCCAGCGGCGCACATCAAGGCGTTCATGGACTGCGTCGCTCCTCGCGTCGAGTGTCTGTACTGCCCAGGAGCACACCACGGCGTCGTCGCGTTTATGCCTTCGGTCCTAGCAACGATCGACAAATTCCTCGCGACCTAGAGCCGAGGGCAGCGCCGAAGGAACGAAGGATCAGTCGCAACTTGCGTGTGTGTATATGGAGAGAGTCAGAGCCCGGAGAGAAATAGAGATGGGAGAAACATTGCAAGGGTGAGAGGCTCGCGGACGCTCGGGATCGGAGCGGAGTTTCACAGAGTTCTGGGAGAAATAGGAAACGCAAGGAACGAAAGGACGGTCTCGGAGTCCCTGGGGGGGCGGTCTCAGGTGCACAAAGAGGTTCTTCTTCTCAAAATATCCGTTCCTGAAACCCACACACTGTAAACACACACCAGCGCCTGCTCGAAGCCGCGGGCGCTTGCTGCTTTCCCTCTATCTCTGTTGTGTAAATCAGGCGGTCTATTGCTCAAGCCTTTTTCCTTTTTTCCCCATGTGCCTCTCTATATTTCGTGCATTCATTCAAATAGAGACGTACATATATAGATGTATGTGTATGCATATGTTCATGTGTGTAGCTCGCACTATGTGTGTGTAGCGCCGTATTTGTTTTGGGATTGTTTTCTGTATTTGTTGATCCGCATTCAGCAGCAGACAGGAGTAAGGAAATGGGCTGCACTAAGGGAGGGTAGGAATGCCAAGCATCCGGAAGAGGTTCTTGTCGCTGTCGTTTAAAAATTTTTTGCAGAAGGCGAAAGATTCGTGTCCAGTGTACAGACACTCGTTCAGTGGTTACAGCAGCGAGAGAACGGGCAAAATAGAACCGATACCGCATCTATGTGGATATATATAGATATTTATTTGTTTTCTCGCAGTGATGCAGTGAGACAAAGAGCGAGATACGATCATGTCTCGAGTCTCAATGCAGCATCCCGTTTTCGTGGGAGATGGAAAACGAAATGCGACCGTCTTTGCCGGTTGTCTGAGACCTTGTTGCGCAAGAATGAAATACATTTTCAAGCCAAACGAGACGCTCAGGAACCTACAGCAAGCGTCATCTCGTTTGAATCTTTAGAACCATACTTAAACATACACTCTTTACCGCCAAGTACCTCTTATTCATATACATATTCGTGTGTTTATGCGGAGATACACGGGTCTGTGTGTCGCCGTGATGACGCCCGAGATAACATGGAAACGAATGTGTCTCTAGTGGTAAGGGAGTGAGATCTCCTTTTTGAGGCGGTTGTTTCTGCTTTAAGTGGGATGAGTCCGGGCATCCCGTGTCGGATGTCTGCTGTACAGTCTGCGGAGTTTTTGTCGCTTCAAACAACGGCTACTTTTATGAAATGGGTTCTGGGGCCTTCGTAGAGGTACATCGACTCTGATAGTCAGTCTGGGGGAGGCCAGGGCAGATTCTGGGCCTTTGGAGAGTCTGTTATACGAAGTTCGATTTTTTCTGTCTTTTGTAATGAAACACGAGCCGAGTCGAAGCACCTGGCACACGCACCCTGGTGTCTCCATTTTCTTCCCCAGCTTTTTTTTCAAAAGTGGTAGCGGTCGGGGATTGTATGGGAGATGTGTCTAAAGGGAGATTCCAAGCCATTAGGCAAGTCCTCGCTTTTTCGTTTGCCGGCGGCACCGTCCCGTTTGCTTTGGTGCAGCATTATGGCCGGTTGCACGCCCTTTTTTATTTCGTTTTTCCAGAGAAAAGCACGAAACACTGCGGCGGAGGGGGAGCTCTCTCACTGGGGGCTGCACTGACATCCAACCTTTTGATCTGTCTTAGGCAGTCCAGCGAGGTGGTGGAGCACTGCAGTCATAAAGAATGTCGTTGTCTGTATCCCGGAAGTCGGGGAGATTTGCACTTCGTTGCGTCAGGAGATCCACTTACCTACAATTTCTGTAAACAGAAATGCGTAGATATGTGAGCATGCACAGGAGCTGCTGTTTGTGTGTATGTACAGGCTGTGAGTTTTTCTCCACAGATGAATGATTCTTAGCGATGAGGTCCCGCGCAATGTTGCATGTGTTCGTGCATCTCTGTTTTATGTCTATCACACCAATAGGGCGTACTCTTCTATCAAGGCGTTTCTGGTTTGACTTCTCAACGAGTCCGCTTCTGCCCCGAAAAGCGAATGCAGGCATCTAGGCGTCTTGCTTTACTTCTGAAAACGATGAGTGGAAAACATCCCGACTACGGAAGAGTTCGTGTTTCTGCCTGTGACTTCCGGAGGACGTCCCGAGGGACTGCAGCCAGAGAAAAACGAGCACAGCGGGAACGGGTCAGTACACAGGTGAAGAAAAGAAAGAGAAGCCAGCGTGGCGCTTCCACACAACACGAGTTAGTTGAGGACAAGTGTGCGGACGCCTGACAGTACAAAAGCGCCCACGGGAAAACGAAGTAGAGGGACATAAATATACTTAGGAATGCATAGGAATGTATAGGCGTGTGTGAAATGATCGGATACGAAGCGAGAACTCCCTAAATCTCCTTTTCTTCAACGGTGAATCTTTGCCAAGTGCACAATGCATTGGCCGCGAGGCAGTCATCACATGCAAGAAACAAAAGGAGATAACAGACACGAACTTGGGATATATGTCTAAGTCGCCGTAGAATCCGTTAGGAAAACCAGAGTTTCCCTGGCTTCACTTCAAGCGTCGTGCCGGATCTACGTGTCGGTCATCCACGAAAGGTCAAGACGTCCGGTAGAAGGTTCGTCTGCGGCGACCAAGTCTTGCAGAAGCCTCACAACTCTGCAAATGAAAACAAAGATGAAACTTCGGGCGGTCCAATCCCCACAGCAGAGCATTTCATTGGAATCCCAGGGAACGGGTTCTTGCCAATACGGATCATAATAGAGTCACCAGGCGTGCGTTCTACCAACAAGAGGACGACTGGAGGTAGGCAGCTTTTTAGCGGAGGTAGAGACTACGAGTTGGGCTATTGCATTAGATCTTGAAGGAGTTGGTTTACCGGATCGAAACAAATCGGCGAAAGCGCGTTTCGACCCATGAAAGCGACACTACAAGGGCTAGACTTCCCGCCCTGAGCAAAAGGACTTTAAGAAGCTCTGCTCTGTTCGTCACAGTGACTCACTTCTGCTGAGACAACAGTTTCTTCAAGACTTCCTCGCGGTCAGCCATAGTCAGTTCGCTGACGTGGTGCACGCTGAGCAACTTCATGTTCGTCTCCACGGTAGACTACAGAAACACCAAGAGGCCAGACTTAGTTACGGTTTGAAGTCGTGTGACCACCATCTGGCAAGGAAAACGCAGGCTGCGAGAGTGGCGTCAAGGTCCTGGTGATAGAAGCAATTTCACTCAGAGTCGAACGCACAAGCATCTCAAAACACCGTTCGTGTTTGTGTTTATATCATACTGCGTTAAAAGCGGTAGTCCAGTGCGTAGGAGAGACTCCCCGGAACCTGTCTATAGATGCGTAGTCACAGAAGACCTCGTACACAAGGTAAAGGCGCAAAAGCCTGATTTTGGCAAACAGGGAAAACTGAATAGGTCAACCTACCACTCTTCGGAGTCCGGCAACCTTCGCGCTGATGTCGTTGATGCTAACAAAAGTATCAGCAAACATTTCACGGAAAAACGACGGTCAAACACATCGGCCAGTGGCTCTCAAACTGGACCTAACGAACCTCTCCTGCTGTGTTAATGTGCCTTTCTCCTGATCGACAATTTTGTGACCGTGTGAAGTTCTACCCGCCGACGAACATAGTTTCTGGGTCTTAACACTTGACACTGAAGAGGGATCGCAAGCTCTCCTGCCATATTTCTTCAAGAATCTCAACCAAAAAGAGCCTTTACCAGAGTCCAAGGTTCTCAATGAATATTCGACGGTTCTGAGGTGTACAAAGACGTGATCACTTGAGTGTCCCTGCAGAATCATCGGATCGAGCTACTGATATGAGCCTTCAAACGTATTAATTTGTGTTTTCAAGTACAGACAAACAATCACAGACAATACACATAAAGAACATGAATAGTGTTTGTTTCCTCGTTCTCGTCATGTCCAATACCCGCCTGTTTCTCTCGCTATTGCGATGTAGCACTGTTCAAATCTCTCCGTTCCCTGGCGCAGTACCCTTACGCTTGTTGCAGAAACGAGACGAGTTCGCTCCTCATGGCTGCTGTCTTGGTTTGTGCATCGCGAAGTTGATGCAGTTCTTTTTTCTGAGCCTCGATGATTCGCTGATACCTTTGGTTCTCCTCACGAAGACGAACTTCTCTCTCTGAAACGAGTGAGAAAACAGCAATTCTTTACGAGGACACCTGGAAAAGAACGAGGAACGGTGTGGCTTTTGTGCCACGCTTTTAAATGTGTGATTGTCCAGTTTTCTGCAGCAATTCTGGGCTGGCTTTCGTTCTTCGATTGAAGTCCGTGTGTGTAGGAAGACGTCTATCTGGTGACGTAGTCGTCGGTTTCCACGGCATCGAAAAGCATACTTTCGTTCCCTGTGCTCACGTCTCAATACACTCGATTCGGCGTTTCGAACAAGTTCGTTTTCGAGTTGGCTTTCGTACCAAAGATCTTGTTTTGTTGCATGTCGGCAATTCTCAGTCTCTCATGCCGCTGTCCGATGCGTCGGCGGCCACTGCCAGGGTGGACAGAAGAGCCAGAGGCGGATGTGCCGCCGTTGTGCGCCGAGGCTGACCAAGCAACAAAGCACTTCCGCCATTTCGCGTCCCCTGCCATTTGCTAAATGCATGCAAGTTATGCAATGGAATGCCGAGCACACTGAAGTTGATTTGAGGGGTCTAAAGTCCGAAAGAAACGTTACCTACGAGTAATTTGTCGATTTGCAAGTTCATAAAAATGCATACAAGCAGAGTTTATATTAACGATCTGCCAAAAACCAAACTTATGGTTAGCAGTTTACGGGAAAACCGAACTCGCGGTAGTACCGACTCGTGTCTACGGACAGAGTCAGATCGATCTTCGTCACGCGCACATAAAGACAGGCAGAGTGTTTTGAGAAGGGATGTTTGAACTCCTCCTTAAAACTTCACTGCAGGTCTGAAAAGCGATACACACTGTGCTGCTAGCCACTATCGTGTATGCGAAAGAACCTTCTTCGTCGCTTTCTCGACAGGCTTGCCTGCAGCAGCCGTAGCACTTTCTCCTTCGGTTCCACATTGAGACAGCTGTGCTCCTGCAGCAGATGTCAAGAATTGTTACATTCAAATTACCAGTGCCTTCCAAAGAAAACACAAACAGGTTTCAAGCATTCTTTCTGGTGCCCGTCGCGGCGTTTTCCCCTCCTGTGACCCTCCTGCGGGTCTTCAGTCTGCCTTGACACAGATCTCAAATCGCCCCCAAACAATCTTCCTTCGTCCTTCCAAGGAGTCGGGAATCCTCAAAAGTGAACATGTTGTGGGAGGGAACTAGCGAACGCCCAACTGCATGCTCAAGAACATGTCCAGTGTAGAGAGTGCTCCAGGATGTACAGACGACTCTAAAAGATGCAAGGTGGGATTTGGGGTTTTGTGAGCGCATGAACAGGCTGTCTTAATACGCATGTACATACATACTTTCACCTAGACAGACAGATGTACAGATAGAAATACGTATAAATATTGATATGCTTGAATTTGTGTAGGATACAAGGTGATGAAGTGCCACGCGCAGATCAGAGGCTCCGGTGTGAAACTGATGTCCGTATGCCTGTATCGTTCCAGACAGTTTCACTGTCTGTCAACATGCTCATTTGATAGTATTTTTTCTTGTCTTTACCCCGTTTCCTCTCTTGCTCGAGTCTTCGCTTCGTCAATACGAGCTCCTTCGCAAGCGCTTCGGCATGTTCCTGTTCGCAGCTTAGTTCCAACTTGAGTCGTTTGTTTTCTTTTTGCTGGCGCAACGAAAACACGGCATTCCAAGGACACCAAAGAAATCTCGCTCCACTGTGGCATTCTAGTTGGCACTGAAAACGCGGTAAAAACGTTCGGGCTTCCAACTAGAGTACGCAGACGCCCTGTGTACTTCAGATTCACTAGGACGCTTTGAATACGAAGATGCGCACGCATTGGTTTTCCACTGCTGCTGGCGATCTACTGTGTAATCCCCGGATTGTACCGGTACATCCATGTCGGTAATGCATCAACCCGAAAAAAAACACCGTTTCGTTTGTGCAACTTTCCTGAAACTCCTTTTGATAGTCTTCTTTTGAATATGATTCCTCGGATAAGCCACAGGCAACTCTTGCTTCTGTTGTGCATTTTCGCTCGCAAAAGAGTTGAATTTCAATACCCTATGGCATTCAGTGTCTGGGTTCTGAGTAAAGACGTGCTCGAGGCGCGGTTCCGACGCACGTCGATCCCTAAGTTGGCCAAGGAGACCTTTTCCCCCTCACAACCCGTTACAGTTCACTTACGAGAGCCTGATTGAGTTCGTCAGAATCTCTGGCAAACTCTTGCGCCGTCTGGACATCTCGAAGGAGAATGCGGTGAAGAGTGCTGATCTCGATGGGAGGCTTTTGTTGCTGACGAAGAGGCAGGGGCACGAAACACGAAGAAAAGCATCGTGCTTCTGCAGAAGAAATGTAGAAGTGAAAACCACTCGGACTGTCGAGTGCCTGTGTGCGTCGACTTCATTTCCACATCCTGTGCCTCAAACACCACGTTCGCCCTTCACCAGTGTACGCTTGACAAGAGGGGAAAACAACGCATTGTGAGTGTCTAGGCAGCGCCAAAAGCAGCAAACCACCTCATGCTGGCTGAGGCACTCGAAAGGTTGTGTCACCTGGATAAAAACTGAAACTGATATTGATGTGTATCAGAGACAAAGGACGCAATGCCGAGACAGCAGGGTTTAGGAAACAGCCCTGCGTTCCGCTTTTGCTTTCTCGACTATCAGAAGGCAAACCTGTGTTCCTATACCGTCGTTTCATCATCGCAGCTACAAGTGTGGTGTCTATTTCTACAGACCCTACGATCTTTGATTGGTGCCATACGTAAATCGCTAGTGATCATCCTACACTAACAGAAAGTCTACGGGCTGCACATGGTTTCCTTCTAGTCGACAGTATCCCCAACTGGTTGTGCATGCTCTTCCAAATGCTATGGATGAACTCCTGTGGCAAACAATGGAACGTCAAGCCTTTCTCAGGCATAGATTGTGCTGAAAACGTCTCGATGTGTGAGAGGCGTTCCCAGATGGTGGCTGTTTTGGGAGAACTCACCTGAGTCGCACGAGCCGACACTTCCAGCACCTCTTGGAGGCTAGGCGCGCCACAGACACAGAATTCCACACACACTCAGTAAAGTTTGATGTTTTTCGGAGGGGTCGGTCGTGTCTGTCATTGCTTTCGTTGGAGGGCGCCACGGTGCTCTGCACAACAAACCAACTGCTGCTGAGTCACATGCTTTACCCTATCTCGCGGACATCTCAACAGATAAGCGCGAGTTCTCGCATTTTCTGAGCATACGCAGTTTCCATTGAGTCGATATGTCGAAAGGCACCGCGGAAAAACAGACACAGACACACGCATATATCCCTGTATAAACATATATATATATATATATATGTATATATACTTTTACAGACACACGAATAGACGCGCGCGCCTGGTGGGAGCAGAAGGACATCCACAGAAAGTGCTACGCGCTGGAGTCGTGCATAAACCTGCTAAGTGTCTCTATGCTTTACAAAAATAACGGAGAAGGCCCGCTTAGTTGCAACATTGGTCGTGTACTTTGCCCACAAGAAACACGTTTCTTCGGTCGCATCTAAATATATATACGGGTTTTCACGGATATGCATGCACGCATGAACGCACATGAATCTATGTAACGCACTGGCATCCAAGCAGTGATCGGGGGATTTGCCTATCTTACTAGAGCCGAAACTGTCGTTGATATTGATCCTCTTGCTCTGTCAGCGACATCGAGACACAAGAGGCATCCAACAACCAACTTCTTCAGTTTTCGCGTCTTCCAAAGGGTTTGAGGGAAGTTGTACGCATAGCCTCCCAGTCGATTTCCCATCCACAGATGCTGTATCGTTAATGCATACACGCATGTTTTTTCAGAGGTGAAGCAGGGAAAGACTCAGACAAAAACATGCAGATGTGTTTATTGCCATCCAAGCGTTCACCTGAAAGCAGCTTCGCGGTGGATTGTTGGACGAGCGAGAGATTATGAAGGATGCTTCCATGGAGCTGGCGAATGGCTTGCATGTGCTTCTCGGCTGTGCAATCTCGAAAATCGACGGTGCTTCTTTCACGTGTAGTGTCGCTCAACGAAAGACCGGATGCCAGGGAGAGAGGTCGGCGGGGAGTGGATTGGAAACGGGTTTGGATGTCATTTGCGAGAGAAATTCGAATGCCAGCAACCTCTGCATGTGACAGGCCGACTCTCCGAGGGGTCGTCGAGGAAGTGGACGCCTACAGCGCAGCACACGTTGGTAGGAACGAGGCCAAAGCAAGAAACGGTGGGGAAAGGACAGATCCTGAAGTCTCAACACTGTAGAGATTTCTGGTGCAGAATCTGGGAGGAAGGCAGACGTGGGAAGAAGGTGAAAAAAGGGGAGGACTCAAAGTGGAAAGAAACCCTTTATGTTCTGGGCTACATCCGCGCTGCAGTAGATGGTAACAATTATTTTTGCTCAACATGAAAGAACATTAATAGGTGTATCAGAATTTCGCAAGTAATTGATTTTGAAGGTTGTTCGGTCGGGCGCAAGTTACAAGACCCCCAAGGAACGGTGTTCGAGTTTTTTTTTCTGCGGTCGTTATGGGATGTGTGTCTGCAGAATTGCCGGTAGTAGAGAGCGACCTAGCTATCTCTCAAATGCAAGAGAAAAAGTAACTGGGTGCTACTCCATGATCGTCAGGTGCTTCTCGCCTTGAAATACCCGCCTTACAGGGCAACTGTCGGTCGGGTCTTGCTGGGGAGAAGCAAGCTCCGAAAGAGCATGTAGCTCGTCGCCAGCTGAGATCGATGACGGTGCTGTCGTGTTACTGACCAAAGAAGGCGCCAAGTTGGAAGGGTGTATTCAAGAGAAGAAAGAAGAAACAGCAGAGGAGGACAACTGTGTTGTTTGTAGAAACCCAGTTCGTGTTTCAGTCTTTCCTCTCGCTTCAAAGTCCACTACGTGACCCTTTGAGTTTCACAAAGCCGTTGAATTCTTGTCTCGGTCGTCTTGTGAAAAGCAAGGGCAGTTCACATCCTACGGTTCACATTTCCACTTTTTCATCCAAAGGGAGGGAAATCAAGCGAGTAAACGTCCTTCGTCACCGGGACGATTTCACCTTTAACGTTAAGAGTTTCTTTTCCATCACGAGTTCCTCCAGATGGAGGCTCCTACCTCTCAAAAAACACATTCTTTATAGACAGGTGGGCATTTAGATATGTTGAGGGTTACCACGCAATACCAAATACTTTAGACAGGTAAATGTTTGTATTCCCCTAAATATGCATGCACTGATGCACAGGATAATACCGGATTTCTTGGGATTCGTTTCGACGGACGGCTGCTAACCTCTACTGAAGCATGGCTTTTTTATGGCTTTCCTCATGTCACTGCGTACAACAGATTGTCTCCTAGTAGGAGGTTGTGCATAGGATAAATTAGTACTCTGAACCCTCGCTGTTAATCGTCCGCGCAATTAAACGATATTGGAATTAGCAGTGGAATATTTATATTTATTGGTCGACATGTTTCTCCTTCCCGCCCTGCGAATTGAGGCGACGTATCCACTTGGTCGTAACCTCTAACGTGTACCCATGAATATATCACGTTTCTGTACGTCAAAAACGTCGCGAGTGTGTTCGACTTTCGCTCATGTTCCCCATCAATGTGATGCTCTCAACGGCACGATGTCTAGTGGGATTTCTATGATATTTCTGCTTTGGGAACTCGTGTTTTTTCAGTTGCTTGTGTCGACAGTTCCTTACGATGCTGGTAGCCCGGAAAGCGCCTCTTCAGTCGTGTTTCTCGTTTTCGCTTCAGCAATTGCGCTCCGCCTTTCATGAACGTTGCTTTCGCCCGTCGAGATCGGCGACTCTTTCGCCGTGTCTACGGCAAAAGTGATTTTTCCCTTCCCACCCAGTGCCCTCGTCTTCCTCCCAAGGGTTTCTTCCGCAGACGCCCCTCCTTGCTTCTCGGCCGCATCGTGTTCGGCGTTTTCTATACTTCTCACCGTTGTTCCTTCTCGGAGATCCTTATGAATGCTTAATCCTGTCTCTATGAGAGGCAGATTTCCTTTGTTTTCGCGTTTACTCCCGTCTTCTGTCTCAGTCTCGAGTGCCGCAATACCGTCCACCTGGACGACAACCCCCGACGGTTCCATATCGGAACAGAAAGTTGGAAACGAACTGTGTCGCCTCTAGATACTTTCCTGTGTACATTTCGTGGACGTGGACACGAATGCGGATAGGGAGATCTTTTGTTTTTCTCAACAATGGAGTAACTCACCACAAAATCAATATAACTCATCGACGATTTGCGCCGTAGATCAGCCTAAGCTGTGGAGGCGCTCGCTTTCTCCCGTCTAGTTTGCAAGCGTTGTGAGAAACAGGAATCAAAGCAGCGAGCAATGCGAAGCCGCAACAGTTGTGGTATCAGGCAGTCACTGCCGCGACACGTGTGAACTGGAAAATCTACGGTAATGGTTGGTCCCCCGACAAGCTGCGAGGCATGCGGTGCCAGTGAGGGCTGTCCACTATCAAATGGGTGAAACAAAGAAAAGCCAAATGTTTGTCAGGCAAGCGCAAATGCCTTTGACGCGTGTTAGAAGTTTCATTCGTACACGGAAAAGCTAAAGCCCCCCATGTCTAGTTGTAGTTTCAAAGAAATGGTTACTAGGCATCCGGCAGGCGCGGAAGTGACCGTTGACGGAACTCGAAAACCGATTGGGTTCCCCACTGCTCCTTCTTCTTTAGACACGCGCTGGCTCTTCTTCGATGCGTCGGCCTTTAAAGAACTGCTGTTGATGCGTTTTCGGAAGTACTATCAAACTTTCTGTTCTGCGCGTGTCACGACACAAGCATCGACAAGTGGGAGTGGACCATCGACCTGTGGGAAGCAAGCACGGGACCCCACAAACAGCAGCGAAATGCTGGCAAGTGCCCGATTTTATCGATTTCTATCCTCAGACGGTACCGTCTGACCTAGTTGCTGACAACCGAAATTCGTTGCTGTTCTGTGCACATGGATTTCCTGCTGAAAGGGCGAGTGGAGGGAACTAGACGCAGCGAAGTGTGTCTTGTCGGAAAAGGTCCGTGGTGAGCCTTGTTCTGCGAAAGATCTGCTTGCAGAAGACAACGGTTTCTACTACTTTAGAGAGGAAAAGCCTGAAGGAGGACTGTGCCAGGTGCCGCGGAGTGTGGTACGAAACGATGCCCACGACGCGGCCGCAGCTGTTTGTGATGGTCGATCACTCAAGTGGGCGTCCGTGGAGGTGTTTATCGCTTGCAAATTTAAATGGGCACAGTTTGAGAAATTGGAACTCTTGCCCAGTGGCAATACACGCTGTAAGTGTGACACCGAGTTCTTCCCCAAAATGCCGAAAAACATAACTGTCCTCCACCCAAATAAAGAACACACACCGAAAGTGGTATTCAGGGAACCGTTACTCCAGCATTCTCTCCACTCTCCACTGAAGAGACAGTGGAGAGGAAAACGTATATATATATATATATATATTGTACGCAGCATGCATATGTGTAGAGAGTGCGTGAGGACTTAGTTACACAGTCACCTGTATATGCGTATATACATGGGTGAGCATGTGAACAGGCATAACTATCGGATTGGGGAGGCCGTTTACGTTTTCTTATAAAAAGTGTCAAACCAGGAAAACATAGAATGCTATTAATTCGTTCTATGCATGTGTGTTTGAGGGGTAGGGCGCTGCATCCGCCCCCCGACAACTCCCCCTATTCCACTTGGTCTACAGTGCATGTGAAGAAGAGACGGCGGCACGCTTGTGAACGCGAGAAGAGTCTTTTTTATTTCTTTTCTGCAGTCTTCAAGTGGAATTTCTCTTTGAGTTGTCTGGGTCATCCTTTTTTCTTCTGTTGAAACTCCGCGGGTGTCGCGCTTCCGAGAACAATCCCCTCTGACGAGGATTCCTCGCTTTTTGCCAGCTCCCCAGTTTCTCCCGCCTTTTCCCTCGCCGCGTCACCAGCGTCTCTCCCCCTGCCTCCTGGCGCCCCTTTGCTCCGGCCCTTGAGAAATCCACTTCTTCCCGGCACGCTGCGTTCTTCCCTTTTCACACCTTCTCCCCCCTCTTCTCTCTTCTCTCCCTTCTTCCCTCGCAACTTCTCTGCGTTGCTTCTTCTTTTTCTATCTCCCTTCTTCTTCTTACCCGCACTCGCGACCCCCCTCACGTTTTCCGCCTCCTCAGTCCCCGCGCCTGCATGCGTCGCCGCTTCCCGAGTGTCCTCGCTCGTTTTTTCACCCCTCTGCGTTGTGTTTTCTCCCTCTGTGTGTCCGTTCTCTCTCTCCGCTGCTTTCTCGCTTGCTGTCGATACAGGAGGCGTCTTCCGGTGCGGCCCGAGAGCCGTCGACGCGTCTGAAACGCGTGCATGCGGCCGCGCGTCCACGCCGGTCGAGGCAGGCTGCGCTTCGCCGCGTTTGTCGTCTCTTTCCTCGCTTTGCAGAGAAGGTCTGTTGCTGTCGTGACCCGCATGCGCAGGGGAGTTGCCGTACGCATGCAGTGACATGTTGATCACCTGCGTGGGGAGCACAGTCTGAACGCGACCCACAACGTCACCCAGCCAACTCCCCCGGTACTTGTGAGAAACAACGATGTTCGGCGTCCAGTCGTAGTCGAGATACTTGACTTTGAACGTTGCCCCGCCGGAGCCGGGAAGAAAACTCGAGCTCCCGGACCGACTGAACAGACTCGCCGCATGCGCCAGAGGACTGCCCTCAATCGTTAACGAAGTCTTGCTCCGCGTCAACAGTTTCTGGAAAAACGTACCAGGCGTGCTCCCGCCGCCGGGTGTAAGTACACCGCGGCCCCGTGGATGTACACCCGGGCCCGCGGGCTCGGAGGCCGGCGGACCCCCGGGAGGCACAGCCGTTGCATGCGAAAAACCGGCTTCTCGCTCGCTATTTGCGTGAAGCATGTGAGGCCGCGGAGACGCTGGACCCGGCGCCGTCGCGTCCTCGCCTTCTCCCGCCTTCTGCCGTCCATGCAGATCCGCCAGCGTGTGGTGGAACGTGGAGGGACATGAAGACACGTGCAGTGGCGGTGCATGCACAAACCTTTCCTCGCCCCCTACGGTCTGGGCAGACGAAACGCGAGCCGCGCGCGACGGGGACGCCTGTGCCGCAGACGAAGAGGCTAGAGCGGAGGAAGAGAGGATAGAAGCCGGAGACGGGAGCTCTGTTTCGCGCATGCATCGTTCTTCTTCGCCGGTGAATCGCGAGAAAGGGCCTGTGTCGATAGCCGAACTTTGAGGCAGAAGAACATCGGCCTTCGCTGCTCGCAGGAGGCTAATGAGGCGTTCTCGCTTCTCGCCATGGAGAAAGGGAAGAAGAAACAATGCAACCTGGGGAGCGGAAACGCGAAAGACAAATCAGTTCAAGAGCGAGATGGACAGGAAGCACATGCAGGAGCAACGGACGGGGGGTTGCGACTCCCTCAGAGATAGAGAGCTCCGAAAGGAACAAGCGAAAACTAGCACAATCGACGTGAAGAACTCGGGTGACAACGCATGCGCATGCACCTGTATCTGTCAGCCAACAGTCAAATCTCGAGACATGGGCACAGAGAGTCGCACGGGGAAAGGGGAGAAAGCAGAGAGAGCGGCGCAACCGTAGTTGAGCGTAGGCACTAGAAAGAAGGCGCAAGGGGATGTATAGAGACGGAAGGCAAGCTCGAGGGCGAGAGAAAATAGAGAAGAGAGGCTGTGTAACGTTTTGAACGACGAACAAAGAGGCGAAGCATGGGACAGGCTGAACGCTTTAAAGACTTCGACCTTTCTTTGAAGAAGGGAAAAGAAACCTACCTTCACATGTGTCGATCCGAAGTCGTTCTCGTACCAACTGAAAATCTTGCTCAACCAGAGCGTCTTTCCAGGCAGATCGACCAGTACGTTCGCGTCAGACTCACAGAAGGCCTCCGCAGCGATTCTCAATTCTTCCTGCGAGGCAAGCACAAACAACGAAAGGCGCAGGCAAAAACATACGCCAGAAACACACAAAAACACAAAACATGCTAAAACAATGATGCATCGACACACCTGAATAGATCCATAGGATATTATACTGTATACATATATATATATATATACATATATAGATATATGTATAGGTATACCTCAGTAGATTCATATGATATACTATTATGTATATAAATATGTATATACATATACACATACTGACACACCCGGAGGTCACGCTCGTGGACAAACTCCACTTTGACTCAGGTCGGCTCGGTGCATGCAAAGCTCCATTTGAAGTAACCGCCGCAAGCAGTAGACAACGACAGATTTCCTCGGTCATGTGCCTTTGCCCACCGCCCGTTTCGCATCCCCCAACATGTGCATTGTTCACTGAAGGCAGTGCCCTTCACTTCTGCAAGTTGTCGAAATCGATGGGTGTGTGTGCTAGCATTTCCCAGCGTATGTTGGGGGAAACACAGTGGCGAAAACTGGATCTTCACCTCAATCGACTCTGCCTCATAAAAACGAACAGGCGGCCCTGACTTGGCGCCGAAGTTGAGAGCGAAGTGGATGCGCGGATCAAACTGAAAAAAGACAAAGTCCAGAAACCCATTCCTCCGGAGAAGGATGGCACTGAAAAAGTGGAGAAGTCCACCACGCTGAACATTATCGTGTCTGCACAAGTCCGCATTACGAAAGAGAACAGACTACCGCCGTTGCTGTCACGATGATTGTGCGAGGGAAATGATCACACCGCAGAGAGACAGTTCTGCTCCAAGAGACGCTGCACCGTCGCAGTGTTGCTGGAAACGTCGACTGGCCATCAAACGCCGCTGGCACAGTGCACAACGAATGCAGAGAAGGCGAATGGAAAGCCGAATCGAAGAAAGTCAAAAAAGCAAGAGAAGAACTGACCGACGCATGCAGAAGCGAGGTCCCGAAAACGCAAGACAGCAGGACGCTCCACCTCACATGCCACCCCCCTGGAAAGAGCGAATCGCAGTTGCGACAAAGAAACGTACGACACGGAAGAAACGAAGATGACGAAGTAGTGAGAAAAGAAGAGGCAGAGAGAGAACAAGAGTCGGAGAAAAAAGGGGAGAGGATCAAGGCCTAGACGCGAGCGAAAAGAGAGGAAGCAAACAGGGGGAAGAAGATGCCGAGAGGAGACGAAGAGAGAACTGAACGCAGAGAGCGAAAAGACGACAAGACGACGACCACAGACACCAAAAAACAGCGCGCCGGGCGAGGTCGAGAAAGAGAGACGCAGAAGCGGAAGAAGAGAGCCATACCTCATTCAAAACAAATTGCAGTCTCTGGTCGCGAAAGCCAAAAGGCTTTGTGAGAGAGTAGCATGCGCGACGGTTGCAGCGAAGAAGGCCGTTTTCGAGTTCATTCAAGGTGAATCTGTAGCCTCCAATGCAGTAGGAGACGCTGGAGAAGAACGTTTTTCGCGACATGCTGTCAGACGGGACTCCAAGCTGAAGAGAAGCAGCATCGAAAGCGGCGGAGTCGCAAAACTGTGGTGGAACCGTAACCGCAGCAGACGCAGGCACTGATTTAGCAGTAAAACGCGTGCATCTGCATCACTTTCCGAAAAAAGCTCTACACTGTTCCTGTGTAGGATTCAACTTGTATTTCTTACGAGCGCCAGAGATGCGACTCTGTAGACGAAGCCCTCGACACAAAGTTGTGTTCTGTTTAAAATAATCCGCGTAACGCATGCAAATCCCTTGCACTTCTTTCTCTTCCCCCGATACAACGACTCAAGACGCAAGACCTGAACGACGCGTAGCTGCAGCGGTGAAAAACAGAGACGATAAGGCTTGAGTTCATGTTGTTTCACTTCCTTCTCCGTGTCTCTCCCCTGCAGCGGCTTGCTTCGGTGTCTTGGGTCCCGTCGTTCCTCCCTGTCTTCATCTCTGCCTCCGCTTTCTCTGTTTTCTCTCCTCACCTCGATGAGTGCGTGCTTGCAAAGGAGGTTGTAGATATTCAGCAGGAAGGCCTTCTTGACGCCTTCGCTCTTCAGATTCAAAAGATCGACAGTCTGCAACTCACAAACTGCAATTTGAAACTCCAGATATCTCGCGTCGCTCTTAACCCGTGCCTGGTCAATCAAACTTGTCTTTGCCTCCTCGTGAGCGGCCTGCACGACGTAAAAAGTGAGCACGCGTTTCACCTGTCCATATATATATATATATATATATACATATATAAAGACATATATATAGATAGGTAGATAGATATATGTGGACGCATACACATAGACAGATACATATATATAGATATAGACAGATATAGAGAAATCGATAGATAGACAGATAGAAATAGTTAGATAGAAATAGATGGATATCAAGTAGACGACTCTTGGAATAGAAGAACATGAATAAAGATGCCATATATATATGAATATAGCAATATATAGGAATTCACCTACATACAAGTCTACATGCACGGATGTAGATTTATGAATGAAGATATCTACTGATGTGCGAGTCGAGGAAAGCGGACAGAATATGGCAACGACGCACTCTGCTGTCCACCGTCACTCTCTCACTCTAAATGAAATAAAAACCTCCGGAATTCAGAACGAATCGCTTCGACCTCTGCGCGCCTTCACCACGGAGGAGCCAACTCACGGCCTGCGCATGTCGCCGTGCATCCCACACACCTCCACAAATATATATATATATATATATATATATATATGTATACATATACGTATATATATATATATGTATACATATACGTATATATATATGCATGTGTGCACTTATCCATGAACGGGGCGACCTGTGGTTGGGGTGAGCGGGTACTTCTTTGGGGGGGGCGCGTTCGTTGCTCTGTCAGTTGTCTAGAGTTGCGTCGTGTACCTCGAGTTCGTCGAAGAGCGTGTAGAGATATCTGACGAGTCCGAGGAGAGACGAAACGACTGGTTTCGTCCAGATGACCGTCCAGTTGAGCACGAAAGGCTCTTGGTGCATTTGGAGGCGACAGAGGAGAGACGGCGAGTCCGCAAAGACGACGAGATGGTCCTGATGAGAGAGTTGAATCACCGAGTGTCTGACGAGGTCCCGCCCAAACTGAGAGGACCAGGAAAGGGAGAAAGGGCAAGAGAGAAAAACTGGGATGGCATACAGAAGAACGCGCCATGTGAGCACGAACGCTCGCTCACCACAACCTGAACGCGAGAAGAGGCCACAACGGCTCTCGTTCTCAGTGCCTCTCAGCTCACTGGAGTCGGCAAACTGGAAAGGTTCGGCGTCTGTACACCGAACGCGTTCCCTAGATGTCTTTCGATCCTTTAACGCTTCCGCGGACGCGCAGTCGGCACCCGGCCAAGAGACCGCCGTCTTCCTCTTCACTGAACGTCTGCCCGTCTCACCTGGACGGCGGAGTCCCGCGAAGGGAAGTGAAGCTGCGAACAGAAGGCATCGACTGCCTCGCTGGCGACGAAGCATTGTTTGTGTGTCCGAAGATAAGCCGTGCGATCGGCGAAAGGGAGAACCACTCGCAGCGTCTTCAAGAGTTCTGCGTAGGTGATCTTCTTCATCTTGCAGTCAGTGTGCGGATCCGTCGAAATCGAGAACTTCCCAGACTTGACGTCTGCCTCAGAAGCCGGAATGAAGAAGGCGCCCGCGTAGAACGGATCTCTGTCAGGAGACAACACAGACGGCCTTCTGCACCCTATAGGACTGCTCCGATCTGTGTTGGGAACGCAAAGAAAGAGCTCTGGAGTCGACAACGGACTCTCCAGGACTGCGTAGCAGCTAGACGGCGCATACGCAGGCTCCGTGGAGAGCAGGAGGAGCAAGAAGGCAGATGGTCTGGCGGCTCCTCTCGAGACATGAAAAGCACTCGTTCACAGACGCACTCATCGCTGAGTTTCTGCAACTTGAGAGACACAATTCAGAATCCAGGCTCGCGAGTTGTACAGTCACATCAACGAACGGCAATGGAGTTTCTACAGTATTTGCTGTCCTGGCATGTGCGATCCTTGTGTTCTTGATGACGGCTGTGTTGTCAAGAGGAAATGCGCAGTTGGTCCACCGCTCTAACGCCCCTGTAGGGTGGAGCTGCCTCAGGCGACGAGCACCAACGTTGGAAAGAGAGACAAGCGGCGAACGGCGAGACTCCAGAAGAAAAGAAGGCACATGAGGGGGTGGACAGGAGAGTCTCCCTGTTCGTCGATTTCGTCTTCTCTTTTCGCAGAGAAAGCGGATGGAGAACAAAACGAACTCGTACCTCTTCTTGAGTTCGTCTGCTTCCTTCGAGGCAGACTTTCTCGGGGAATACGTCGGTGCCTGGACCCTCGGGTCGAGAGGCGTGACGCTGGCAAGGCGAGAGCACGATGCTGGCCATGGAACATGAGGCGAGGAAACCGACCTTCTCGTCGGCGCCTTCTCCGCTTCACCGAACATGTGCTCAGCTCGAAATGAGATTCGTCTTCCTTCTTTCTCTCTCTCCGGCTGCTTCGAGTTCCCCTCCTCACGCTCCTCTCCACTGCTTCTCTTCTGTTCTCGTTCTTCCTCTCTTCGTCCATCTTCTCTCCTTCCCTCTCTCTTCTTCTCTTGTTCGTTCCTACTCTCCTTAGTGCCCTCCCTCTTCTCTTCCTCCCTCTTCTCTTCCTTTCTCATCTCTTCCTCCCTCTTCTCGTCCTTTCTCATCTCTTCCTCCCTCTTCTCGTCCTTCCTCATCTCTCCCTCTCGCTTCGGTTCCTCGCGTTTCTCTGTCGCGCTGTTCAGACGTCTCTCGTCCTCCTCCTCGACCCACTTCCTCGAGACAGAGAGAGTCCAGCGCGAGACAGATGTAGAGCTGGCTTTCGCGGGAGTTGTCTCTTCCGCGCCACCTTCCTCTGAGAAGGGTGGGGAAGCTTCTGCTGGTTTCTTCTCGCCGAAGAGGGCAGAGAACTTCAGCCTTTCTCTCCGGGGCTCTCCGTCCGTCTCGCGGTCTCCGGGCCCCTGCGCCGTGACAGATGCAGTCCGCAGACGCAGTGTGTGGTGTCGCGGAGACCGTCGAGAAAAGCGAGAAGACGGAGTCTGTTTCAAAGTGGAGGCGCGGCGGCCTTCGTTCTCTTCCGACGCTCGACGAGCTTCGACCCGTCCTGCGATCGAACTTCGCTGATACAGCGACAGAGGTGTGTCGAAAAACGGGCGCGTCGCTGGCAAGGAACCTCCTCCTGGTCCCTGTAAGCAGTCGTACTGGAAGAAGGAGGGAGAGAAGAAGACGGCAAAATGAAGAGAGAGCAGAAGAGAGAGAAGCCGAAGGAGACGAAGCAGAAAAGGGAGACGAAGGAAAGGCAGACGACCAAGGAACATTTGAAAGACGAGGGACAAGAGAAATAAGAAGTCGAGAAAGAAGATGAGGAAAAAGAAAGGACAGACACACGAAGGAGCGAATGATGTTGGAACGTGGAGAAGGGGAAACTGCTCATCATGACGCTAGTGTTTCAGGTGAACAGAATCGATTTCGTTCCTCGAGTTGTCGTCGGATTTGTCGTCTGCAGCTTCCCCACTTTCCACTGTTGCTCTGGGTTCCTTTTCATACTAGTCAAAAAAGCATTCTCACCCCCACAGAAACATAAGATCCCTGAGAGACTCTGTGACAGCTGGAAAGACGGAACTTCATCACAAAGTCTGGTCCCAGTCTGTCTTCGTCTTCTTCTCTCTTTCCCTCTTATCCGTCTCTCTCCTGCTCTCTTATCCGTCTCTCTTCTGCTCTCTCATCTCCCCTGTGTTAGTGTCATCTTACTTTCGTTCGCAGTTCCCTCTCGACTTCGCGGTCTTCCCACAAAGACCTGGACACTGCGGGCGCCTGTCTGTACTCGTAGTTGTCGACGGAGCTCGCCAACAGGGTTTCGAGTTCCCCGCTCTGCTCGAGTCTCTGGAGCTCCTCCCAGCCCCCCACTCCAAAGTTGTTGAAGAAAACCTGGGGAAGCAGAAAGCTGCTGGAGAGCTGCAGCAGCTCCTCTCTTCTCTCGGGGTAGTCCGTCAGCGAGATCTCAACAAGCGTCCACTTGCCTGCCTCCTCCTCCACCACTTCGTCCGTGAGCAAGAAACTGTTCTCTCCTCTTCCCCCCATCCTCCCCGCTGGACTCCGGTTCATGCGTCGAAACGACGCTCTCAGGTCCTGTCCGGCCTCCTCGCCTCCACAGGCGACGCGCGCCTCGCGTCCGAAAGAGGCAAAGGCGCCGCCCGTGAATAGGCGAGAAGCAGCCTGGCCGTCACTGCAGCGACGCATTTCTTCGCGGAGGCCGGAGCCCGGGAGTCCGAAGACGCACGCATATGCGGGGTCCCCATAGCAGGGCAGCGAGAGAGTAGGCGCGACGGCATGCGCAGCTCCAGGAGACGAGAAGCCTCGCGTCTCCGTCTTGGCGCGTCCATCTGGAGAGCCCAGGTCGCCTTGTACGCGAATGAGCAAGTCAGAGAGAAGTCGCTTCGCTCGGGCGCATGCGATGTTGTGCGCCTCCGTGAAAATCGTGATCTGGTTCGGCATTTTCAGACTGAGGCAGAAAGGGAACGAGGAAGAGGAGAGCCGCAGAAAAAGATCGCGTCAGCTTCCCAACACCCCCCAATAAGGAACGGCAGAAGAGGTAGGACGCCGGGGGAAGGTGCGCAAGAAGCTGGAACTTGCCCCGTCGAGAGAGACCAAGAACGGCAGTGTGCGAAGGACAAGGGAGATGGAGAGGTTAACGGAGAGGAAGCGTTAGGGGGATAGGACAGAGAGGAGGAAGAGGAGACCACGGCAAACGCGGTGGAGGAAGCGTGGTGAGTCTTTTGTGCGAGAGCCGCTGCGCGGCGGAATGCAAAGCACATCAAAGCAATCTGCATGCGCTGCGGAGAGAAAAAAGTAACTGCGAAGTGAGGGGTCTCGACGAGCAGCCAAACCGCAGAGGGCGGCGAGACGCAAGTTGGTGTGGCGGGGGCAACGAGAGGGAACGGCAAATCTGTCAAGAGATGGTTTCTACGGCGCCTGAAAGGTGCTCAGTCAAGTTGCGAAAAGAGCACAGAAGGCGACGAAAGGCGGTGTACAGGGCCAGGACGGCAGATCCACAGCCGCGGGGGGGGACGGAGGGGGGCTCTCACAGGTGTGGACTCTCCGTAGGTTCCTGATTAAGCGATGCAATGCAGCAGCGAGCAAGATGCTAACGCAAAAATAGAGGAGGGAGAGAGGAAAGAGGAGACGAAGGATCGGCGGAGTGATGGAGGAAGGCGAGAGGCGAGAAAAGGAAGTTGTCTAGCGGGGAAGAAGGCGAGATGTGGGGAGTCAGACGAGAAGCTTTTAAAGAGGCAAGGATTCCTCAGTATGCTGATGCTTTGCGCACGATTTCGTTGCCGAAAAGGAGATGCGAAGGCGTGGAAAATTGAGCTGCAGCGCTAAGAAAGGAAACCGAAGAATGTCGACGAAAGGGGAGAAACGTACACGAACCTTTCCAGAGCTAGCCAACACTCTCACCACGGAACTTCGATACGGAAGTGTGACACGACAAAGAAAAGGAGGAGGGTGGGGTGTTCGCTGCGAAAGTGAGAAAGAATCCGGTTGTTAGAAGACTGATAAAGCCACGATGGATCCTTGCAACAGACTCCCATCTCTCGTTCGCCAACTGGCGTCCCAACGCCGTCGGACTCGGGGTGTATGTACACCTCGCGGATGAGTCTTCTCCCAACTCCGCAACCAGGTGTACGTACACCCCAGAGCTGCTCTGGTTGCCCAGGAGTCGACTCCGAAGAGGTGCCTTTTGAGGCGTCTCTAGCCGTTTGCGTGTGAACGAACTCGGTCCAAGGCCTCTGTCCTTCCCCCGGAGTCTTGGCAGCCTGCGCGTGTCTGGGGAATTGGCGCGTTACGCGTTTTCAAGGCGCCTGCGCGTATCCGCTTGCTGTCGGCCGGCACCAGTAGGAGGAGAGACAGTGCGGAGCGGTTACCGCCGAGTCATGTCCATAAGCAGACGCAGAAGCACGAGTGCGTGTGAAAAGGACCACAATGTTGTCCTCTCCAACTTTAAGTGAAAGAAGTCCTCCTCGTACTTTGAAGCGAGAAAAGTACATATTCTCTGACCCGTCAGTGGAGCCGTTCTCCTGTCTCATTTCCTGCGATTTCTGTGGTCTACAAAAGCGGCACAAGGAAGCCACGACACAGAGGCAGCGGAAGGTCACTTCGTGCAATGACCCGCAACGGCAAGGGGCCGCGCCGGATTTTTTTTCGGAGGCTCGAAGGCAGAGCTGCATGTGTGTTTTCTGAGGAAGCCAGCATTCTGGCTAAAGCGAAGAAAAAATCGAGAAAAAAGAAAAACCTCGCGGCGCTCATATATGCACCCGCGCGGACGACGAGCAATCACCCGTGCACTCCTTTCCTGATGGGCGCACACTACGCGCAAGTCGGAATTTCAGAAGCTCTCTTCGGTGGGATCGAGATTTCAGAAAAACTTGAAGAATGGAGACCTTCTTCAGCAGAGCCGGCTTCTGCGAATGCATTCCCCAAAAAATGTTTTTCTTCTTTCTCCTGACTCTCTGCCGAGCGCCTTGCGCCGCAACTGCCTCGCGCGACAAGACTCAAAAAGAGAGAGAAGTAGCTGCGCAGAAGAGGCGCAAGACGCACTCTAGACAGAAGAGCTGCCTGTTCACGGAAAGGAGCTCTTTTTCTGCCGGGTCTCCTCCAAAAGCAATTCGCTTTCTCTGCAGTTGACAAAAACGAGGACACGACAGCAACGTGTGCACAGCACAGACAGCGCGACGCGCTCTCCCCGAGCTTCAGCTAGGCAGAGCGAGGAGCACCTCTCACCTTTCTCTCAGAGGCTTGCGCTGCAGCGCTTCCGTTCTTCTAAAAGAGAAGAGCGAAATGCAAGAGACAGAAAACAGAAACAAAAAAGAAAGACAAGGGGGAAGTTGAGGGGGAAAGGGAGATGTTTCCCGCGCGCCAGCACCGGCGCCGCCACACCTTTTGACGCGAGTCACCAGCGAGCGCAGGGAAAGGCGGCTTTGGCAGAAAAGGAGGTTTTTCCTTGAGTGAGCAGAGGGATTTCCTTCTCAGAGAAAGGAGGGGGAGAAAAGGATTCTGAAACATCTTCTCGAAAAGAGAACATGCAGCTGGAAAGGGAAAACAGCGGAAAAGAGACCTGGCGAGGTTCGCGCTCGAGTGACCAGAGGCAAACAGCCGGAGAGGCAACGAATTTCGCATGTGTCACACGTCGCGGCCTGCGGTGTACGTACACCGCAGATGTGCTGCCTCTTCAAGTCGATTGTTTTGATTTACTCGAGGAAGAAAGCAGAGAAGCTGCAGGAAGCAGAAATCTGAACGCTACAGGCGCGCTCGCTGATTGATGTCTTCTATTTCTCTCCTGGCTCGTCCCCCTGTTTTCCCCCTCTTCTTCCTGTTCGATGTCTCCTGAAAAGCGAGTTCGAGAGTCTCCTGTGGCGTTCTTCTCTTGAGTAGACACAGAGAGCAGTCGTTTTCTGTCCTTCTCGCGCGCTTTAGTCCGCTTTCGAAGACCGACGCCGTCCTCCGCTTCTCCCCTTTCCCCGTACGAATCGGTTCTCCGCCTCCCTCCCAATTCCGCCGAGAGAAGAGAAGAGACAGAGAGACACCTGCATCGTCCGAGACTCTTACTCTCTAAACTCCAAATAACGGCCGTGTTTCCTTGTCTCTCGCGAAGACAGCTTTCTCCTGATAACGGACGCAGTTCTTCAGTTCTGGAGAACGAGCATCATGCCGCCGGCAAATCCTCCCACTCCCCCTCTGGGGTGTACGTCCACGGAGGAAAATCGAGACCACAGTTCCTCGCTTCGACACAGTTCTTCTCACAAAACGCGTGTTCCTCTCTCTTCCTCTTCCCTCTCTTCTTCTTTTCCGTCGTTATCTTCCTCTTGTTCTCTCTCTTGTTCTCTCTCTTGTTCTCTCTCTTGTTCTTCCTCTTGTTCTCCCTGTTGTTCCCTGGACGCTGTGACGGGGCTGGGAGGGGGGACGCAGCAGCACGAAGCTCTCACGCGTCAACTTGTGCAGGAATTTTTCTCATGTCTTGGACAAGACCTTGCGAGGTTTGAACGAGAAGTACACTACCTCGCAAATCAAATCAAATACCCTCCTCCACCGTCTTCTTCGTCATCTTCTTCGTCGTCACCGTCTCCTTCTACCTTCTCTCCACCGTCTTTGTCTCCTTCTTCTCCCCCTTCTTCTTCCTCTTCTTCCTCTTCCTCTTCTTCTTCCTCTTCCTCTTCTTCTTCCTCTTCCTCTTCTTCTTCCTCTTCTTCCTCTTCTTCCTCTTCTTCTTCCTCTTCCTCTTCTTCTTCCTCTTCCTCTTCTTCTTCCTCTTCCTCTTCTTCTTCCTCTTCTTCCTCTTCTTCCTCTTCTTCTTCCTCTTCCTCTTCTTCTTCCTCTTCCTCTTCTTCTTCCTCTTCTTCTCTCTCTGCGTCACGGCCCTTCCGCGCTCGCGAGATGGTGGCTGCGAAGCTGTTGGAGCAGGTTCTTTTTCAGAGGAAGCAGGCAGAGGCGCACAGACAGCTTTCAGTGGAGGAACTCGTGGAGGCGCTTCGCAGTGTGTTGTGGGCGAACGGCGAGAAGATAAAACAACTTCGAGCGACAGAGCAGGCGACGGAAGACGCCGGAAGAAGCGGAGAGGAGAGAAGAGAAGAATGCGAGAATTGAGAGAGGGCAGACGGCTTTTTTCTGTGACTGTCGTCTCTACGCAGCAGCCGAGAGACAGTCTCCCATGCGAGAGAGATTGTCGCAGGAAGAAGAGAGACACCGTGCTGTTTTTCTGCAGGAATGGACCCAAGAGATTCAAATACAGGAGCCTCTTTGTCCAGTGTCTTGACAGCGTGGAAAGGAAGGCAGGGTTTGGAAACGGTTTGTTTTAGGTTCGCGAGCGCATGTGGTTTTTCAGGCTATGGTGTTTTATGTCACAGTGCCGGGGGTGTTTCGTTCAGAGACTGTTTTCAGAGAGACCCTCGGTCCAGAGGAATCCTCGTTTTCCCAGCTTTTCCAGTGGTTGTACGCCGGAAGGAACAATCGCAAAAAAGCAAAATAATAGCAGCTTCGCACCTGTTTGGTTCTCTGTTCTCCCCTGTTTTTTCTCTCTGTCGTAGCTCTTCTCTCCTCCGTACCCTTGTCCCGCTCTGTGCTCTGAGCCTCTGTGTCTCGCTCGTTCACTCCGCCCTCCTTCTCTTTTACTGGTTGCATTTTCACTGTCTGTCTCCGCGGAAGGAACCGAACGGATTCCTCTTCTTGGCCTGGCAACGAGACAGTCACTGGATGATCGCTGCGTGGCGCTGCACTGTTGCGTCCAAGACTGAAGCATTTGTTTCGTTTCTCTATGCATCGTGGGGACCATTTGTGCGAAAACAACTCTGTTAGATAGAACAGTGTGCGTAGGCAAGCGCTTTCGAGAAGCTGAACTTTGGTCAGTCGTTACAAAAAGATACGGTGCCTAAGCAACAGAAGCTTTTTTCAACAGACGACGCTGTAAGACTCGACCTCGCGAAACAGCGCGGAAGTAGCCTAGACAGAAACAAGACTGAGAAGAGCGCCACAAGGAAGATTCCTCTGCCCATTCTATTTTGGACACAGACAACTTAGTTCTCTCCGACAGCTGTACTGAAAGGGTGGTGGAGTTCAACACCTCGTTGGTCCTCTTGTTCAAGCAAGGCGACGAGGCTGGACGCCCTCGTGCTCCAGGAGAGTTTGTGACGACTCGACGGCTTCTCGACAGTTCCAGAAAGGCTGTTGAAAGGTGAAGAGTATCTACTACTTGGACGTTTTTCGAAGCAGCGAGAGCAGCGTCGAAGACCAAGAGGGGGCGGGGGCAGCAAAGGGTGTAGTCAGTGAAACGCGAGTGTGGGATGTGCGAGAGGGGAGGAGGCAGGCTGACGAAGTGTCGTCGCAGAAACATGGAAATGATGCGAAAGTTTGGTCAACAGACAAAAGGAAAACAACAAGACAAAAACTCCCCACGGGAGACAACACTGGATCACCGGGAATGTGACACAGACAGCTTGAGGCGTCACAGAGCTGGAGAGCGCGCAAGGGAGAGAGAGCTTCCCTTGCGAAAACAACAGAGCCCAAGCTTTCTTCGGATTCGGAAGTCAAATCTTCAAATATTTCCAGGAAAGCAATTCATTACTTGTTTGGCCGCTCGTTTCAAATGGGCCTTCGCCTTCGATTTCGCACAAACAGGACTCTCGCGGGGCACAAGGGAGTGGTGGCTCTGCTGCCCACGCAAGTCTGCAAGTTCCCCTCGCTGCGGGTTCAAATCGACTTTAACAAATCAACTCAACACAAGCAACAAAGAGGCAGGTGACAAATGTGTTTCCGCGGACCGCGCGAAATGTCGACACGTAAAACAAGGGAAAAAACCTAAAAATTCAACGGCCAAGTGCCTCGAAAAAGAGACATAACAAACCGAGCCGACGGTCGAAACCGCAACGGAGTCTCTTCTCCGACTCCCCCAATCTCGGCTCCCGCCTCCCGACCCCCGCCGGCTCCGCGGGTGTACCTACACCCCCCGACCGTCGAGAGCGTGGAGGGAAAAGGCCTTGACCACGAAGAAGCGCGCTGAAGCACCTGAGAAAACAGGCTGCAGCGCTGCCGAGAGAGAGGCCGTCTGTCTCTGACGTTGCTCCTCCTTGTGACCGTTCTTCGGCCCATTCGCGCGCCACGACAAGCCAAACAGAACAGAGGCAGCACACAGCGAGTTCCTCGCGTACGCGCCCAGATCTCCTGGTCTGGCCACACAGAGGAAGTCTGCGCCTCCCCGTAGACAGACGGAACAGGCGTCCTGTTGAGAGAGGTCAGGAAGTACAGGAGAGGAGACACGTTCCACTCCATTTTCTCTCTCCTCGGCGGCAGGTCCTCGCCAGTTCACGAGTTCTTCGTTTTCCAGTTCTTCTTGTGCAGTCTCCAAGCCTATTATCTCCGTTCGCTTTCTTGGAACTCCGGCGTTCCCGCCTCTCACCTCTGCTCGCTTTCTGCTTTGCCTCGCCTCCTCTCTCTTCTTCTTCTCTGCTCAGTACGAGTCTTGGTCGCGGTCTTCGAAGCTGAGGCGTCGCGCGGGGAAGTTGGACCGATGCGCGAAGGGTGATCGAACGTCAGGATCGTGAGACGGGTCGTGGCAGAAGTCGCAGGCGTCGTCTTTCCTGCATCCTCCCGGAGAAAAGACAAATCTGCACGGCCTGCACCTGCGCTGCTCGTGTTGTCGCCGCACTGACGCCCGCCGCGAGGCGGAGCGCCCTCTGCCGCGCGGAGAGCGGGAGTCCGTCCGCCGCCGCGAAAGGCTCCTGGAGTCCGAGCCGCGGCGCGAGCGGCCAGACCGCGACCGCCTGGGGCTCGCGAAGCTCCGCGAGGAGACAGAGGAGACCGACTGGGAGCGCGAAGAGAAATGTCCGCGACTCGAGGACGAAGAGGAGCCGAGCGACAACGCGTCGCTTCTCCGGCGCAAGTCGCGGCGAGTGATCGAGGGACTGTTTCGCGACAAGCATGCATTCATCAGCGTATCCATGTGGCGGCGGTGGTCCTCGTGGTGACAAAAGTTGCAGCTGTTGCCGTACTTGCAGCCGCCGCGAGCAAAGATGAAGTTGCAGGGGGTGCAGCGCTTCTGCGC
The DNA here is from genome assembly GCF_000006565.2 of Toxoplasma gondii ME49. Classification (NCBI taxonomy): domain Eukaryota; phylum Apicomplexa; class Conoidasida; order Eucoccidiorida; family Sarcocystidae; genus Toxoplasma; species Toxoplasma gondii. Next base: position 6,523,303 of record NC_031480.1, read on the forward strand.
ATGGCGGCCGTTGTCGCGTTCGTCCTTCCTCGCGCGCTCCTGCTGAGCCAGTTGGCTGGTGCACAGCGATTCCCACCACGGCCGCGAAGTCCGCGGTGAGCCTTCGCGGCGCGCAGACCGCGATCGGCCTCGCGGCGGCGCGTAGAACGGCAGCGACAGACGAGAAGAAGGGAGGCGACGCTTGTAGCCGGGCGACCGGCTGCGAGACGCGCGCGAGCGTCGGTGCTGAGAAACGCACAAGAGAACACAGAGAGAGACGTCGAGGTGGACCGCGAAGAACAGGAGAAACGGAGACAAACTTGAGAAGGGACTCTGGAAAAGAGCACGAGGCGAAACCCCAGATGGGGGGGAGGGGCTACGTGAAAAGAGACGGACACGAGCTGCAGGAAAATCTTTCGAAAAGAAAAGGATTCTCTTTTTCCCCTTCTGTAGCTGTTAAGTGAAACAGCATCTTTCGCTCTTCTCCCTCTCTCGTAGTCTTCCTTCTCGTTCTCTTCTTTTTCCTCTTCTTGTTTTCTTTGTCCCCTCCCATCTTGTCGCTCTCTCTTCCGCACCCAGGCCTTCGCTGTCAGTGGTACAAGAACAACTCAGTGCGTGTCTCTTCGAAGACGTGGAAGAGAAGACCCTGCAACAGTTTATGAGGGGGTTGGCGAGTTGATGCAGGTAACTTGCATTCGTTTCCAGTGTTTGGATCAACAGAGCTAAAACCTGTACCTCGAGACTGGAATCATATTGTCTAAATTGCACAGTGAAAAACGGTGTGAACGGTCCTGTCTCCGAGATGTGTGTTGACCCGCGATTCTCTCCGCGCTTGCCCTCTCTCAGAGACATACTTTTCTGCGGTAGCGCGACTCATCACTCGATGACCTTGACTCAAGAGAGCTGCTTCTGGAGCGCGACCTTCTTCTTCTCCGCTCGTGTCTCTCGTCTCTCTTCTCGCGTCGACGTTCTCTCGAGTCTTTCTCAGTCGTTCGCCGTCGTTTGCGCTCTCTTTCGTCTCTGCGCGATCTTCCTCGGTCTCGCTTCCCCTCGCCGCGACTGCTTTTCTCTCCTCTCTCTCGGTCGGCACTTCGACTTCTCTTCCTGCCTCTTCGCGCGCGGCGATCTTCGCGCGTGCTCTTCTCTTGTCTCTTCTGGGCTTCTGTCGCAGACGACGAGTGCGTGGCTCTCGAGTTCTCCGACTTCTTCTCTCCCGACCTCTTCCGTCCTCTATTCTTCTCTATATCGCGCCCTTTCTCCCGAATCCTCCGCGAGTCCGCGCGGTGGCTCTCCCTCCCCTCTTCCTCGTGCTCGCTTCTCTTCTCTCTCCTCGTCTTCTTCTCTGAGTGGCTTTTCTTCTCTTCTCTCTTTCCCTTTGGCCTACGGTCGCTTTTCTTTTCCGCGTCCTTCCCTCTTTGCCGCTTGCCTTTCCTCTCTCCTCTCCGAACCCCCTCTGCCTCTCGCGGCGTCTCTTCCACTGACGGAGAGCGACTCAGCTTCTTCACGGCCGCATCCTCTGTGCTGTCTGCCACACAGATATCTTCCTTTCTGTCTTCTTCAGGAGCTTTCTCCGGAGAACCGCCGCGAAAATCAGATCCTGCCTGCTCTCCCTCGCTCACAGAACTGCGACGCGAAGAAGCCCCCGAGTTCCCCCCACTGGAAATGGTCTCTGCCCTCTCCGCCTCTTGCCCAGGGGCTTGCGAAGAAGACCGCGATGAAGAGTCTCTTTTCTCTTCATCCTTGTTATCTCCAGAAAACCGAGACAAAGAACGAGAAGACCCTCGCTCGCTGGCTTTGCTGTTCGCGCCTTCATCGTCCTGTTGTTCTTCGCTGTCGCTCTCTCTCGCACTCGAGCTCGACTCCCGCGAGGCCGAAGACGAGCGCGACTTCATATCTTCTTCTTTCTCTCCATCACTTGCGTTCTCCTCCACGCCTGCGCTCTTGGCAGCTCTCAGCGTGGAACCCACGCTCGCCTCCGACGCCGTTTCCTTCTCGTCTGAATCGCCTTTCTCCTCAGAGGTCACCGAGTCGCGCCTGGAGGATTCGCTTCCTGCCTCAGATTCCGCCTCCTCACGCTCTGAAGACGAACGCTCCGATCCTTTGCCTTCCCCCTCACTTTCTCCCCCACCGTCGCATGTCGGGAGTTCCTCGCTGTGGCGAGTTACTCCGTCCTCCTTCCTTGGAGTTTCCTCTCCACTTCCGCCGCTCTTCTTGCTCCGCGCAGAACAAGAAGAGCGAGAAGAAGATGGGGAAGACGAGCGAGAGGAAGAACGAGCGGAAGAGCGAGAGCAAGAGCGAGCAGAAGAGTGAGAGGAAGAACGAGCAGCAGAGCGAGAAGAAGATGGGGAAGACGAGCGAGAAGAAGAACGAGCCGAAGAGCGAGAGGAAGAGCGAGAAGAAGATGGCGAAGACGAGCGAGAGGAAGAGTGACAGGAAGAGCGAGAGGAAGAGCGAGAAGAGGCTTGGGGGCCAGATTGCTGACAACTGCTTTCGCTGTTGCTTCTGCGGCTGTTTCCATCGTTTTCTTTATCTTGAGAACTTGTACGGCTCGTTGACTGCGAGGAGCGGGAGGTGGATCGCGAACTCTCTCGTTTTTTCTCAGGTTCTTTTGCTTTCAGACTTTCTCTTCCGATCTCCTTCTTCGGGGAGTTCGATACCTGTTTCCTGCTTCGCTTCCTCAGCTCTGCAATCCGTTCCTGAAGACTCTTCCGAGCCGCCTGGGCACTCGACTTCTCCTCTGTCTTTTTTGCCTCTGCGGTCTCCGGCTTCTGCTGGCGCGTCTCTTCTTTCCTGATGACCCTCTTTCGCTCGTCTCTCCCGTCTCTCTCGTCTGTCTCCCCGGGCCGCCTCTCTCCATCGCGTCCTCGCCTCGGCGTTTGGCCGGCAGGAGCGTCAGGTAGAGCAGCGGGTGCAGAGACAAAAACGTCATCATCGGAGCTCGCTTCGCCTTCCGTTAGCCAGTCTTCGTCGTCCGACAGCCTGTCTGGCTGAGTGATCAAAGTCGAGATCGACGTCCAGTCTGGACTGTCCTTCCACGCACACTCCTCCAACGCGGTCTGCAGAGCCATGCGCGACGCCTTGTTCAGCTTCTTCGCCCTGCAAACAGAAACAGCGAACTCCCTGTGTTAAGTCGCGAGCGGTCCGACCAGGCATCGTCTGCATGCGCGGCGTTCGACAGGCGCAGTCCACGGACGAGCTGGAGAGCCGAGTCGCCATCAAGCGCCGCGCGGGGCTGAGTAGTGTACATCCCAGAGCGTCAAACACTGCGGCTGTGCTGGAAATCTTCACTCTTCAAAAGCGGCACTGTATCGTCAGTCAACAGAAAACCGGAATCGAAAGGTCGCCCGCCTCCTCGTCACAAGATGCAATTGCGTGGATCATATAAGACGCATTTGGGTGGACCTTTGAAGACACACTCAGAGACGCAAAAAGGGAACCTTTACGCACAACTGGCCAGACCAAAAGCAACCGTGACGGACATGACGGTACAAACACACTAAGGAATATTTCCCTAGTATATATATATACATATATATATATATATATATAAGTATAGGAAATCGATGAAGGATTTAAAGTTTAGAGGAATGGGTTGTCCTGAACCGTAAACCTTTTTTTTATTTCTCAACAGCGAGCAGGCCCTTCCCCACAAACAGTCGCACGCAGCGGTGAATGACAACTCAGAAGCCCACACAAGGCGTATTCTCGCCTGTCTCTCCACGCTTTCACTCGCGAAAAAGAGTTGTGTGACTGAGCCAGCGCAGGCAGAGAGACAAGACGCAGGCCTCCTTGTTTCTGCCGACGTCTGCACTGAGTTCTTTGGTGGAAAAACTCACATGGGGGCGAATTCGTCGTAAGCGAGGCGGAAGTCGCGAATGTTCGAAGGCTGTGCCCAGTAGTATGTGTTGATGCCGAGAGAGAGAACCTGAAAACGCAGAGAAAATGGGAGTAGCGAATCAACAGGTCAAACCGCGAAAGAACGAGAAAGCCATCGGTTTTCAACGACATCTGATCAACGCATAGACTTCAAAAGCGCTGAGACAGGTAAGTACCTCCGGAAAAAGCATGATCCCATCCCTGGTCTCTCTGCATCGTTGTCTGTTGCCATTTCCCTTTCTGCCCCCCTTCCCCGTTCCGCATCTTCTTCTCTGCTGCCGCCTTCTGCCTTTTTTTCTCTGCATCACCATCCCGCTGTTCTCTCGATCTTTTTCCGTGGTCCATCGCGCTCTTTCTTCTCTTCAACCTCTTCTTTTTCCAGCGAACTTCTGGCAGAACCTACCAAGACCCGGTGGGGACGAACGACGCTTTGTCGAGGCTCGAGGGGCGGATTTAAGCAGGGATCTGTGGGGAGACAGACGAGGCCAGGCCACCAGGGAGATCCGGATTTCTTGAACCAGACGAGCGGTTCTCCCCGCTTCCCCACAACGCGCGAGAGGCACTTCAAGGAGCTCCAGTCAGTCGCCAGCATGGCCGAGGGCTTGGAGAGCGAGGGCAGCGTTGCTACCTTCTTTCCGTGAGTTTTGCGCTCTTCCTTGGCCTCGCGGCGAGGCGAGCGTCTCCGCGACGAGTCTCCATCGCGTTTCTCTTTGTTCTCTCCGTCGCGTTTCTCCTTCTTCTCTCCGTCGCGTTTCTCCTTCTTCTCTCCGTCGCGTTTCTCCTTCTTCTCTCCGTCGCGTTTCTCCTTCTTCCCGCCATCGCGTTTTTCCTTCTCTCTCTCGCGTTTCCCCTTTCCGCGACTCTTGTCTCTGTTGCGAGGAGTCGTCTCTGCGTCCGACGCTGAAGATCGAAGAAATGGACATGCAAAGGAGAGAGAGTGGAGAAAAGAACGGAGACAGAGGAGAGAGAAGAGCAGACAGAGAGAGATCTCGCGACACCCCCTCCTGCCCGTCTCTCGCCATCAAGCCCTCGACTAATTTTCTTCTCAACGTCTCCAACTGGGTGGAGGCACGAGAAAAACAGAAAAGGCATGCAGGATCCCTTTCCCCACTCCAAAAAACAGTCTTCTTCCTCCAAGGGAATAAGGACAGATTCTGGAGATGTTCGTTCGAGTCAGGCGAGAGAAACGCAACCTAGGAGGCAAAGACCGGAATCGGGAGAGTGAAGATGAGACGAAAAACCTACGGCCTCTTCAGTTCATAAAACGGTCAAACGGGGACTTGTGCAGCGGCACAATGCAGAAAAGAGAGACGATACGAAAACAGTCACCTGCAGCTGCGGACTCTGGACTGAGGGGAAAGAGAGAAGAGCTGTGGCGAAAATGTCGCAGAGTGAATGGTCATGTTCACACTTGGTCGGATAAAAGATCTTGTTACAACCCGCTGTTGACTTGACTCCAGAGAAAAGTCGCGTCTACAAACCTAGCACTCCCATTTTAAAAGGTGGAACAAGGAGTTCCTCCTCGACGCGTTCAGGTCGCCTCGTGGACGCTTCGTTGCAGTGGAACGAGAAAGGAGCTCCACTTTCTCTAGTTTCGCGACACACAGGAATGACTGTTGCAGAAACGAAAGCAGAGGCTGAGAGAAAGTCACGTGAGGTCTGCCATGTGTATATGGTTAGAGTTCCACAGGAACCGAGCCGCGGAAATAGGACGAGAGCTCTTTTTTAGTCGGAAAAAAACTGCACAGCGAGGTGAAGAGACAAACAGTGACAAGTGCGAGTCAACATGCGGCATCCGCCAGCTTCTCGGATGTCGATGCACTACTAAAACGGTTCTTACCCTGATGCGTGCTCCTCGCCAGGCGTTTTTTCTCCTCTTCAATGATTCGCTTCGACGGCATTTTCGACGTCTTTCTAAAAAACAGATGGCAAAAGAAGCGACAGCAGACTCCAAATAGAACACCCTTTGATTCTTTTTCGTCCGCGCTGATTAGAAACGAAGGCAAACTTTAGAGAAGGAAGCGAGTGGACACCCGCAGCGGAGGAAAAATCCGCGACAACGGAGGACTGAAATCTTTTCTCCAGTCGTTTCCGACAGAAGAGGTCCGTCCGCAAAGCGCGTACAACCAGACGCATACGTGCATAATTGCTGGAATGCACAGACTCGGCGGGCATATCGATGCCGAAAGGGACATACAACGGCAGTGACATCGGTAGGGAGAATCGGTTGGACGCAGTTGTTTCTGGGAGAGCATCACAGTTGCCGGGTCATCGGCGTTTCCGCTATTGACCCCGCTTTGTGGGGAAGAGAATGGAGGAGTCACTCAATCCTTGTTCCCAAAAAAAATGGTATCCTCCTTGTCTTTTCCTTTCATTCCAGTGGCCATCTTCTCCCGCGTCCCCCGGGAGAAGAGTCCCTCTTCCAGAAATCCCACTTCTCTTTGTCACCCTGGGGTGGCACAGAGGCGTTTCCAGAGTCGCGCCCGCTCGCTTACTTCGAGATTTTCCTCCGCTGCTCTTGTCGCCGGGGCCGTTCGTTTGTGCGCCTCAGCCGACTAACAAATCCTTGAATGGGCGGCAGCGAAAACGCAGAGCGTTGCTGCGAGAAAGTCGCAGCAGCCCCAACGTCGTCCCTGGCAGAGAAAAAGGCGGCCGACAACGGGGCTGAGAGCGCTATAAAAAAAGATCCAAAATGGAGAGGTCTTTTTCACAGAGCTCGCCCGCGGTTTTGCGGTCGGGTGGCTCTCCACTTCCTTGCAGAATTGCAAATTCCAAAGTTTGTGCGTCGTGCTCGTGCGCGGGCCCACCGTTGGATGCATCGCCCAAGTGCCTGCCGCTCTGCCGGGAGAACATGCACCGCGCGAAAAAAAGCCGAAGAGCGGAGACATGGGCAAGCAAGACACAGGGGAAAAGCAGATTGTGTCCTCACCGCAGCATAGCGGTCTTTAAATGCCAAAAAGACAGAAAAAAGCCGGGCCTTCCAGACACAAGGGGAAAATGCGAAAACGCCGAAATCGCGATACCGGACACCGGAACGGCGGGCGATAACGTCTAATATATCGATACAGCGGATTCACGTGGATGGCTGCAAAAACCTGCTGCCTTCGCCTCACGGAATTGGGAGTTCGTCTCACAACATGCTCTGGTACGGTGACAGATACGCTATCTGTTTGGATAGGAAACAAGCTCAAATCCAGGAACTGGAAAAGACGCGCAAAGCAGCCTTGAGGTTGACGCGCTTTGGTGAGGGCTGCTTGCCTGCCTGCCAGATCTGCACGCGAGAACGAGCATCTTTTGACGCTCTGTCCTTTTCTGCGTTTTGCCATGGCCCTCGGCGTAGGCTCGATCACACTAACTTTGACAGAGAAAACCGAAGAAGCATGGACACTTTCCGAGGTGTACATACACCTCATCAGTGACGACCAGGAACCGCTTTTCATCAGTCCCACGGTGGATGTTTGTGTCTGTTCGCTTGGGTCTGTGGTTGCTTATTTCAGTAGAAAACGCCGTAGAGTGCGTTGAACCTCCCCCACGGTTGAAGAAGAAAAGTGGATCTTCGTGTGACTGTGTTTACTCAGAAGCTCAGATGCTCTACACGGATGAAAGCCAGTTCTGGAAGCGGCGCTTTCACCGCTGTTGTGAGTACTCGGGAAGTCGGTACATGTGACACGACGGCTCTCGACAAGAGGATTCTCTAAGGCACGATGATGCCATGGTTTTGAAGGACTATTTTCCTCCAGTGGCTGTGTGAATGCGCTCTCCCGAGTGCGTCCGGGTACGGGTGATGGGGCACCACAAACTCGCCAGTCTGTAGATGATTTTGCTAAAACATGAGCACGTTTCAGTTTGTCACGGTGGCTGCTCGCGTGGTGTTTGCAGACCACTTTCCCGAACTGGAAAAGACAGATAAATGGAGTGTATTCTGGACATGCGTGGGCTTACTAGGAGCGAGTAATTTAGTTACAATTGATGTGGTACAGATGAAAGACTCTTGGACAACAGGCACTCTGACATGTGAGCAAGCTGCTCGCAGGTCTCGGTTTCCTCAGCGTCGAGAAAATGGCTTTCCCCTGGGGAAAAAAACATATCTGCATCTAGGCTGTAGCAACGTGCTCCCACTGCCGATTACGCGGTGTTACTCGTCAATGGGTGATAAGGTTCCGTACCAGCGTTCTACCGCAATTCGATGGACACAGGTCTCATGGTAAGTGCAATTCCAATTGAGGGAGAGGATCCGATCCCTGAAACCCAATGTGTTGTGGGCCTCCGACCCGAAAACGCAACGATGGCTTCATACCGGAAACTGCCTTCAACTAAGACACCGCCGGCCGTCGTATCACACAAAGACAGCGGAAGAATCCCAGTCACAAAGAGTACGGAAGTGAACCTGCTTCGACAGCATGCAATTATTCGTTCGAACGAATCGAAGCATGTTCGCAAGCCGCAGAGGCGACGATTAGATCCATGAAAGCGGCGGTCAGACAATCCCAGATGTTAGGTGAAAAACCATTGCGGGACAGAAACCACACGTGAATGCCCCCCAGTTTCGATTTGGGCGACGATCGAAGAACATCTACAGTCCCTGAATTGCTCGTATCACTAGATCCATCATGGTAAGTAACACTGCGTTTCTCTGACTGTCTACGCCTTAGTTCTTCCCCGTTTCAGAGTTATCTGAAGGTTCCAGCTTCGCGTAGCATTGCTGGACATGTCAACTCAGATGCCCAAGCATGTTTTCCACGGTGCATTTCGGCTTTCAGGTGTCGTCTCCTCCCTCGTGACAGGAACTGCGAGTCTTCAGACATGCCAGCAACAAACTCCCCTGAGCTCGCTGTTAATAAGGGTGATAACAGAACTACGTATGTTGCGCGTACAGCATAACCGATGTGAAAGGGACTGGAGCCAACCTCAGCTCTATCGTCTTGCTAAACGTTCCCTTTCCCGCCAGTGTTCTGAGAGCACGCCATTCTTCCCGTCATCACCGTGTCGTTTGCGTGTCAGCGGCCAGACAACGACGCCGCAGGGTCTGTCACCTTTCGAGGTCAACACAGTGGTGGACGACCACTGCCTTTGTCTAGTTTACCTACCCAAGACCTCGGGTTCTGTATTTGCCGCAGGACATTGCTGGATCTGAGAACTTTTCGTGAAATAGCCTTGCCCCGCATACCGGCGGAACCAGCAGATTTCCCGGTGTGGGCAACGCCTTCTGGCGTATGAGTGACTACAGATCCATCCCTTATTCGATGATCCTTGAATTTTATGTGTCTGCCTTCTCGTAGACACGCCTGCTGAAACATGCATTTGGGTACGCATCTTTCCATCTGCATACCTTGACTGTCCCTGCTCTGTAACGGGGTTTAAGTCTGGTCACGAGGACCTTGAAGAATGTAGACAAGTCTGTTGAGTCCTGTCCCGGCACACTGAGGGGTAGGTCGTTTTCATGTCCGGCGAAAGGCTTGCTTTTGCGGGAGCGTTTCTACAAGGATTAATGCTAATTTTTGCCGGGTCTGGGCCCCCAAAATAGCTGGATTCATCATCGTGCGAACGAAAATGTGTCTGAGGGCAGTGGTGTTGCGAGGCACCCTCCCGTGTGCTGCCACGTCCAACCTTTCTCTGGAAGAGGAACGCTTGGGGCTTCTTTGCCGGACACACATTTTTGCTCCAGCTGTGGCGTTGTTTTTGTCATACATGTGGAAAGCTGACCCTCTGTTTCTCGTCGTCGCGTACAATTTCAGCTGAAATCCTCACTTTGCGCATCTTTCTTTTCGGCGCTTCTTTTCTCCGGCGAGCGTCCACGGGTCGTCCGTCGCTGCCGCTCACTCTTCCCTCCTCACGTTTCCCTCTTTCCGCGCTTCACCGCAGCATGTAGTGTAAGCGACAAGTGCACGATTTTCACGGCCTTTATCGGGTCACCGTTGCGATTTCGGCCGTTTGTACAACTCGCCATCCAGTCCGGTAGAGCTCGATTCGCGTCCCTCGGCGGTTCCGCTCGCAGGTTTTCCATTTCTTTTGGCTTCTCCCGCGCTTTCTCATCGCTTTTCACTTGACAGCGCCCGGGCCGACCGGCTTTCTAGCGTTCCTGTCCGTTCCATGTCTCTCTCCCGCGCTGTTTCGCGACTTTTTTGCTTGTATCCGCCCACTTCCCGTGTGGCAGGAAGCCTCCGGATGTCCGCCGCTCTCCACGTACTTTTCCCCAAGACAACGCCGCTCTTTTAGCGCTCTCCGTCCCCCCTTACGTCGCCGGTGGTCCCGCGAGGCGTACGTTCACGTTTCTGCCTGGCCGCCGCACAGATTCCGCCGACCCGTTCCACCCATTCTCATCGAACGGGGTGCAGTTAAACTACCGACCGCGTCTTTTCTTCAAGGCAGTTCCGCTCTCTTCTTCGTCTCGATGGCACTCTACGAGCCGCCGGGAGACGAGGACGGGTGCCGCGGCGCCTCGTCCCCCGCCTCTGCGACCAATTCCAGTTCTGACCATCTTTCGCGTCTTCTGGAAGGCCCTCTGGAAGCGGCTGAGGCGGCGGCAGAGGCTGCTCGGCTGCGCCCAACGGCGGACAGTGAAGAGGACGAGGTTTCAAACGACGCTGCGCGCCGTCGGTTCCGCAATCTCTCAGAGGAACACATTGCCATCTTGAGCAGCCTCAATCAGAACCAGCTCCTGAAAGGTAGGCTATTTTGACGGTACAGCACCGCTCCGGCGAACGCGAGACACAAGAATGCTCAGTTCCAAGGCGACGCCTTTCGAGTGCAAAAAAGACCTTCCCGATGCGGGGCGTTCCGCCACGACCGTCTCTGCCTCGATTCCGCTCCCATCTGCTCAGAATTCACTTGAGCATTTGCGTATGCTTGTCGTAGGCTCTGCATTTCTTAGAGCGGCCGTCGGGAAGAGGGCTACATGGTTAGACAAGTATCCGGTGGATTCGCACGTGCACGCTGGAGACGTCAGATCCTCGAGTGTGTATTTCCTTCACATGCGACGACGTATATTCCAGTGGTGTGTTTGTCGTCTCCCGTCTGGACTTTTTGTCTCTCGCCCTTGCCTTTGGAGGCTTCCACAGAAGCAACGCATTCCTGCTTCCTGACTCTCTCACCCTCGACGAGTCAAGGTCCTTTTTTCCTGCATCAGTCGCGTCTCTTCTCAGCTTTGCTCGAGTCGAGTCTGTCTTCCCCTCGCTTCTCCACTTCCGTCGCCTCTCCGTGGCGTCCGCGAACGGGCGTTCGGTGTCTTCATGGATCCTTCGTCTTTCTGAGTCCACCTCGAGCATATTGCGAGCGCTGCGGTTCTTGCAGACTTCGTGACATGCTTCTCGGAGGAAAGGCTTCAGGGGAAACTGTTGTTTTGTCTTTTGCAGTGGTTGACCAAATCTGTGAACGGCAACATCCCCTCGATGCCGTCCTCGACAACGTAGCCGCCGATGTGGCTGCCACTGTGCGCAAGGTAAGTTCCCCGTCCCTCTACGTTTCTCCAGAAAATCAACTCATGAACACACACACATATATATATATATAATATATAATATAAATCCATGCTTATACATATATGTATGTATATATATGTATATATAAGTAGGTATTCATGCTTGGTTCACATCGTTTTGATGCATGAAGAAACAAACGTACACTCTGTATCTGGACGTACCCCGCGCAAGACGGTGGGGCGGAAAACTCTTTCAGTTGACGGGTTGTTTGGCTTCGTTCGACGGTGTGCAGCTTCGTCATTCACCTTTTGTTTCTATTTGCGGCTACGCGAGTGTCTCTGTGAGAGTGTCTGTTTCTTGTTTCACCAGGTCGCAGAGCAGCAGCGCCAAGCCGACGCAGACTCCTCGCTGGACGCGGACCAAGCGACGGCTGTCGCTGCTTCAAACTCCTTGAATAAAAGCAACGCAGACCCGTCGTCATCGTCAGACTACTTGCACGTCGCCCGATTCGTTCCTCTTCGACTCACCTTCGAAGGTGAGTTCGCAGAACGCACCCGGTCCGTGACCCCCGTTCCACGCAGGGACCTCCCCGCCACAGACGGCAAAGCTGTCTGCATCGACTGAACTTGAAAGCGCGCCGTGACCTGTCTGGCTCATACTCAAGAACCTCCTCATCCCGACGGTGTGCAGCCGGCGCTCGGCGATCTCAGACACCTCTCCATGCGTTTCTTGGCTTTTTTTGACCGTACATTTTGAGTCGTCGTGGAGGACTGAGGGACGCTTCGGACCCCGGCGTGTACAGCCGAAGCTCGTTTGTCTCGCTTCTTTGCCTGTCTTAACTATATCTCGTTTGTTTTGGTTTTTTGCCTGTCTTAACTATATCTCGTTTGTTTTGGTTCTTTGCCTGTCTTAAATATACCTCGTTTGTTTTGGTTCTTTGCCTGTCTTAAATATATCTCGTTTGTTTTGGTTCTTTGCCTGTCTTAAATATACCTCGTTTGTTTTGGTTTTTTGCCTGTCTTAAATATATCTCGTTTGTTTTGGTTCTTTGCCTGTCTTAAATATATCTCGTTTGTCTTGGTTTTTTGCCTGTCTTAAATATATCTCGTTTGTCTTGGTTTTTTGCCTGTCTTAAATATATCTCGTTTGTCTTGGTTCTTTGCCTGTCTTAAATATATCTCGTTTGTTTTGGTTTTTTGCCTGTCTTAAATATATCTCGTTTGTTTTGGTTCTTTGCCTGTCTTAAATATATCTCGTTTGTTTTGGTTTTTTGCCTGTCTTAAATATATCTCGTTTGTTTTGGTTTTTTGCCTGTCTTAAATATACCTCGTTTGTCTTGGTTTTTTGCCTGCGCCCAGAGCGCGTATTTCTGCGACTCCTGGAGAGCACGCTGGAGGTGTCGGAGTACACTGACAAAATCGACATTCTCTGTGGCGGCAGCAAGGCGCGACGAATGGCGAGAGAAATTCGACAAGTCTGTGCCATTCTCTCCGGCCTCGCTCTCGCGCACAACTACGGTCAGTTCTGCCGTTTTCTTCCTTCTGCATGCAACCAGACATGTCGCCGTCTGCGCAGGACCTTTTCCTTGTCGACACTCTCCACCACAGAGAACCTTCATCTCAGGAAAGACACAGGCATGGCCCCCTGAGTTTGTTCTCTGCGGGTTTACGCGGTGCTCGTCTCTTTTTCCATCTCCAGTGCCCTGTGTCTTCAAGCTTTGAGCGCTGTGCTTTTCACAGTGTAGAGAACGCAATCAAGGACCGCGCCTGCATCGCCTGCATCGCCTGCATGCAGCGTAGCTTCCTCATATGCTGCTGGTTCGCTTTCTTTGCCTCGGCCGTTTTTGCAGAAGAGGGACAGCGGCTCGTTCGGGACCATGACTTTGTGTCGAACAGGGCGTTCTTTCAGACGGTCTTCGAGATCGGGCGTCGCTACAAAATTCTGAATCCGGAGCGAATGCGGAGTGCGTATGGAAAGCTGATTTACCTCCTGATGGATGCCAAGAAACCTGAGGTGCTGCAGCTGCTCCAGTTCGACTGCGTCACCCCTGGTGAGAGCCTCGAGAATGTCGCTTCGACCTGAGCAACCTCTCAGTCTCCGCGGATCTAGCCGTTTTCACTCTCGACAGATTTGTTGTCGTTTTTCCGCGTATGTCAGGGTCTGTGACACGCGATGCTTCAAGCCTTTCTTTTCTTTGGACTTCCTTCAGCATCTGTTCCTTCGGCTGTTTCGCGCTTCGTCGATTCTCTGTTTCTTCGCAGTTCTTTCTACGAAACGCTGTGGAATGCGTTCGTCCATTCACCTCAGTCTTTGCGAATTTGTTTCTTCAGTCAACACGGTCTACTCCCTGCTCGCGGGAAAGAAGAACGGCTTGCAGCTTCTCAAGGATCCTCTCGTTCGCGTCGCCACCATGGGTACCTCTGAAAGGAGTGCCGTGTGTCTCGCTCTTGCTTTCGTCGCTGTCTCTTTGTTTCCTCGACCTCTCGTGTCTCCCCGCCTTCCTGTCTCCTCTTCTGTCTCTGCTGGGTTTTTTTGTTTGTGTTTTGATGGGGGGGAGCGCCGTTTTGCTTGTGCTGGTCCTCTCTGTTACCTCTCCCGCGTGTGTCTGGGCAACGCGTTTTCGCTTGGCGATCGTGAGCTGCTTCTGGCGAAGCGGATCCTAAAGACTCTTCAGCTTCTGTCGTTTTCTGTGTCGTTATGCTTTTGAACGGCGCAGAAATCATGCCGGAGGGAAAGAGTCGCGCCCAGATTCAGAGAGAAATCAAGGAGAAGCAGAACGCAATCAAGACGCTGGCGAGAAAGTATGCGGGACGAGATGTCCCCAAGCACTCTCCAGGATTCTTTGGACTCCGTGAGTCTTCCAAGATCCCTTTGCGTCCATACGTTTCTTTCTCTCTCTTTCTCTCCCTCTCTTGCTCTCTCCTCCACCTTTCCTTTCTCTCGCTCTCGCCCGTCGCCTCCTCTTTCTCCCGAGTCAACGCGAGCAGAAGTCTGCTTGTTGGCTGTCGTCTTTTCAGGCCTTTCTTTCTTTCAGAGATCCGACAGTGGAGGAGACGAGGGGCTTCGCGCAGAGACGGGAGACGAGAGAAGCGACCTTCTGACCCCCGACGAAATTGAGCAGTGTCTCTACTCTCTCGGGGACCACAATACGTATCTCCGATTCAACAGGGAACCTTGCGACCGCATGATTGGGTAGGCGTCTGTTCGGCAAGAGTCTCAGTGGCTTTTGTTTTCTGTCGTCTCCTCTCTCGGCATTCCTTGTGGCGGATGTTGTCAAAGTCGAGAGGCGCACCCATGACCCAGCCTCTCTGGAGATCCGCGCGCATCTGCTCGCTGGTACAGTGACGCGCTGCGAACCAGACATGCGAATGTGATACTTTGAAGGAACCGATGCTCTCGTCTCCTCTCTCGGCGTTCCTTGTGGCGTCTGTTTCTCCTCGATCCACGCGTGCTCTTCCTCGTTCTCTCCCTGCCTCTTCTTCTTTCGACACAGTCCTCTCCTGACTTGCTTCTCGTTCTCCTTGCGCAGCTTCCTTCGACAATACTTCGACCCCTCGGAGCCTGAGGAAGGTTACTCGCTTGCCATCTCTTCGGGGACTGGCGGTGCCCGTTTGACGCATTCTCACAGGTCTGGGAGCTTTCGAAACGACACCACACCTGAGAAGCTCGAGTGCTTTCATAACTGTCTTTTCTGACGTAGCGCAGTAAATCCTCAAGAAATGGACATCCCCGGTTCTGTGTCTGTCGTATCCCTTGCCCGGCGTCTCGTTTGCGCTTTTTCGGCTCGTTTTTTCCAGTCTGTCTCACAGCCACACACCTGCTCTTGGGTGAATCTTCGCCTGCGTCTTGCAGATCACGTTTCCAACTTCTGTCTGTCTTTTTGTCTCCTTTTTTCTTGCCTCCTTGTGACCCGTTCGTTCTCGTTGTCTTCTCCATGAAGCCGTCGAGGGTTCAGTCTCCTCGGCATCTCTCCCTTTCCTCGGGGTCCGTGGTTCGCCTCTTCTCTCGCTGTCCAGACGCCGTTTTCTCGCCGGTGGGAGAAGTCGTTCTTTCGTGGACACAACGTCCCTCTCGTTGCGTCGCCTCTGTTCTGCGTTTCCGCCGCAGTCGCCAGTTCGTCTACGTCCTTCAGTCGCTAACTCTGTGGCGCGAGGTCTGCAGCGAAATGTTTGTCCTCTGGCAAATGGCAGAAGCAGACATGCTCCACAGTGGCAACTGCTATCGCCTCAGAGACACCGGCCAGGGCCTCAACCGGTAAACACAAAAACAAATGCCATTTCGTCTGCAAGAAAACAATGTGAACACCCATTCATACATCTATACATCTATATATTTATATATATATATATATGTATATATATGTATGTATATGTATGTATACGTAGTTGTCTATATTTTTGTGTGTATGTATGTGGATGTGTATTTTCAGAGTGCAAGATTGCCCGCGCGTGAGCAACGCGATGTACGCCATTTTGGAGCGCGTCCAGCGCCTCACCACATCCTGGGTGGGCTCTGCGGTCGTTCATTTGGGAGATCACAATGTCCCGAATGCGCTGATGTTCATCGACAAGTACACTCAGGTAACAGGCTCCGTTAAAAACAAGCTTCTCTCGGCTGCGCGTCCGTTTTTGCGACGACCATCCTCTCAGTGGGAAGCCGCATCTCTTCAAATGCAGAAGCGTTTCTCCTGAGGGGTCCCCTGCGCCCGTGTTCAATAGGATGTTCACAGGCGTTGTGGCTTTTTGGTCCACCCGTCGCCAGGCGTCAGCTTTTGTCGCTGCCCTTCCTTCTCGCTCGCTTCTTCTCTGTTTTCCTCTCTCTTTCTGTCTGTTCCTCGCTCGTCCACGCACCGTGCATGCGCGCCTGTGCTGATGTCCGTGGATCCGTTCGCCGCGCTTCGTTTTCGCCTTTCCGAGGGCCGGGTGTCAGTTGGGAAGAGACGCGCGGTGAGATGCGGCATGTGCGTCTCCAGGTTCCTCGGATTCTAGGACCGTTGGTGCTCTGCCTGGAGAAGTTGCCCGAAGTGTACGAGTCGAAGCAAGCGATGCGGAACTACTTTGACAACCAATTCGGCGGCCTCCACGCCCTGCGGTGCGCCAGCTTTCCTTGAAGCAGTGAATCGAAGGAAAGGACACTGAGGGAGGGGAGAAACGGAGAGAACAGCGCGAAAACCGAAAACAGGGGCAGACGAGAAAGAATTAGACGGGAAGAACGACACAGGAAAGGCGAAGCGCAGCGAGGAGAACAGAGGCAGGAGCGAACATGGAAGGCGAAAAAAAAACGCGGGAGAAAGGAAAACATGGAAGGAGAGAAAAGACGAACAGATCTACGAACGCACGAGAGCAACGTCGAGAGAGCTGTGCAGGGGTACAGTGTGTAGCTGGGCGTTTCTTCGGCTCTTATGTGTGACTTTCTCTCCTGTCTGTTCGAGAAGCAAAACAACTTGTTCTAACGTCGCCGCTTCGAGCGTCAACGCCATTTCTTTTGCCCGTTGCCGCCTCGCGTGAAGCGCCGTCTTTTTTAATGTTTTTCACCTCTCGCCTGCTCTCTCTCTCTCTCTGTGCTCTGGGTATGTTCCGCAGGAAGCAGATTCTGTGCGACTTCTTCAGGCACGCGTTCGACGGAAGTGGAGGAGACAATTTCTTCGATGCAGGCAGCTGTATAGACGGTCGGTTAACGTCGGCCTGGAACTGGTGCTCGACGATCGAGAAGAAACGTTTCTTTCCTGCTTTCTTGCTCACGGGGTTTCAGGGATTCGATGGAAAATTCTGATTGTTTTGTCGACAAAAACCTCAGTTGTCGGCACCGTCCGCAGTGCCTGCAACCTGCGCTTAATGGCTTTTCGAACGACTCGAAACTGTGTGCTTCTTCGATTCAAAGGAACCTTTGGGGGCTCTCCAGGGTCGCCGCAGAGCTGGAAAGAAATCGCGTGAAGGTCTCGGCTTCCTCAGTCCTGGAAATATTCACCGGAGTACCACACGCGATCTCTCACCCCTCCTCCCGCGTTTAGGTTCTGCCCTGCTCGTTTCTGTCGAAAGTTTTTCCTTCTCCATTAGTCCTTCCTGACGAGCGTTTTCCTTTCCACTCGTTTATGTCGATCGTCTTCTTTCTGGCTCCTGTCTGTGCAGATGCTTCTTTGTCTACTCTTGTCTTCATAGATGCGTCTTTGTCTCTTCTTCCCTGTCAAGCTTCTTCCTTCTCTGTTCATTAATGCCGATACTCTTCTTTCTCGTCCGGTGTCTGTGGAGACGCTTCTCGTTCTCTCTCTAGTCTTTCTGCTGTCGAGGTTCGCACCGTCTGTTTCTCTGTGTAGTGTGTTTCCGCTACACATGACGCGCCTTTGTGCCTGGAATCTCCCGTCTTTCTTCACATGTCCTTCGTGCTCTCGACGCCCGCTTCTTAGGTCTTTTTCTTCTGGCGGTCCGGTTATCTCACCGAAACCCACACAGGTTTGTGTTATGCTCGCTTCTCGTGGACTGCTTCTTTCCGGCTTTCGTTCTCCTCTTTCTCTCATTTTCGTAGCTTCTTGTGCACGGCTGTCTCTGCTTCTGTCGTGAGTCTCCTCGGGCATGGAAGGTCTTTCCGCCGACCCCCCAGGAGACAGCAGAGAGGAGAGAGAGCATGGAGGAAGCAGAGAAAAAACGAAGAGCCGAGAGACGCGAAAGGCAACGCGAAGGCACCAGACACAATCGCCACACAGAACCGCACAGAGCACACAGCATCTTTGCTCGAGTCTCAAAGAGGAATCGTAGATCAATAAGACATGTCCGATAGAATCGAAGTCCATTGTTTCTGCCCCCCCCACGGTTCCCGCAGCTCCGCCTGTGGAGTCGCACAGAACCTTCGCTACGTCCTTTCGCTCTCGAGAATAGATTTGAGTCTGCGTTTTAGCTACAGGAGAGTCTCTTGAGGAGACGCGAAACCCAAACTCTTTGCGACGTCTGTCTCACATCGGAGAATTCAGCTCTTTTCCTCTCATTTCTCTCTTCAGTGGGTCGAGACACAAGTGCATGCGCACATTCAAAGATGTCTACAAAGACGCACTGCATGATTCAAACCTTCCCATTGGATTCCCCAATCCTCACCTGAAAGGTTCACTTCCAACGCGCATGTGCGAGACACAGAGATCTCGTGTTGCATGCGGTGTGTGAGGAACCTCGTCTGAGTTCGTCGAACTCCATTCCATAAAGAAATCGCCTGCCGGGACTAGACCGTGAGGATTGTGACGTTTGGTGTCAATTGAAAGTGCTTTGGTCGCTTCCATTGTTTTTTGATTTCTAAGGTTTCTTTATCAGTGATAGACTCTTTCGTTTACTAGATATTTCCTGAAACATGAGAAGACAACGTCCGGCTCGTAACAGAATGTCCGACGCAAAAAGCAGAAGAGAACCGAACTACAGGAGTAGGAGCTTTGATGTGACAGTTGAAAACTGTGCGAGAAACACAACCGACGTCACATGCCTTGATCTTTGCTACAGCAGTACGCGACGTGGAGAACAAGCCATGGAAGACAGCATTATAATTTTCGCCTTCAGTTGTACATTCCGAAACACAGAAAAAAAAGCGCGCATCACCGTGCACACCTGGGATCACGAGCATGTCCAGAGGGAGAAACACACGCCTGAGCGACTAGCCGAGATCTTCGGAAATCAACGAAGCAATAAATTTTCTGCGCTTGTGAACGATATGTGATCGCAACCAATGTGGAATACATTTAAAGTCGCAAACATCTGAAGTGCGATAAAGTGCCTGCTTTGCGGTGAACGAGAAACTCAGCGTGCATTTCTTTGATGCATGCATGCTCGAAGGGCCGCTAGTTGGTGGACTCCAATCCTTCTCCAAAAACTCCCGCAGCACATGTGCAGCTCTCCGACGGGGTTGTGCTCTCATGGTTTCGTGACCTCTTATTTGCTGTGGTCCTCTGTAAAATATATGTATACATATAAACATATATGCATGCAAAGGAGTACGAATACATATATATATATATATATATACGCATTATTACATATATATATATATATACGTATGTGTGTGCATACGTACCATTGTAGAAGGGAAGATGTGTGGCAGCAGCACGCGTTGATATCGATACATACATCTATGTACCGATATAGAAGTATGGAAACATACGTGGTATATACATTTATATATGTATATATATGTATATATATGTATATGAATATATGTATATATATATATAATATAGCTGTGTTTGTGTATATGTGGACGTGGGAAGATGTGGAGCTTCGGCGCATCTACGCGAGATTGAGAAACAGAGATGGTCTCCCCATGTTTCGGAGACATATTTGGAGAGGGCATCGGGGGAGACAAAGGAATCTTGCACTTTTGTTGCATCCCGCTCTCCTGAGTCGTCTGCTTTTTTACGCGTTTTCGGTTCTGCTTCTTCTCTCTGGCGAGCAGGCTCACGGTCTCTCTCTGGAGTTTACCGTGGGACACGTATCTTTTCAGAACAAGGTGAAGCATGTTTGTGTCTGCACGAGCACAGACGTTCACCCTTTTCCTTCTTCCCTCTTTTTTTTTCTTTTCACTTGGACACGACGCCCCCCCAAAGACAACATTTTCTCTCTTGGTCAGCGCGCTCGCTTCGCCTCAGAGGTTTCTTGTTCCGCACAACAGATCTCTCCTCGTCTCGTTCGCAGAAAAGGCGGGGGGTGATACAGTGAACAAAGGCTTTCTCGAGGTGTCTTGCCTCTTTGCATGCAGGATATCTCACCGATCCGACTGCTTCTTTCTCCCTTTCTGTACTGGTGAACACTACATTTGTTGGCGACGAAGACTCCCGTTTCTGCGAGAACAAAAGGCCCTTTACGTTTCAAAAGCGTGCACACAAATCCTCTCTTTCTTGATCGCTTTCCTCATCTCTCTTCTCGTCGATAAGAAGAGACCGCTCTCTGGTGAGAGACTGAGTCTCTCCGGTGGGCCTTCTCCAGAGACAGGTGCGACGGACTGCATGCAAGAGAAAAAATGTTGCTTTCGCTTTTGATTTTCTCTGAGTCAATTGCCCAACTCACAGGATAACCCACCAGGCGCCCCTTTCCGAACGTCTCTGCTGGCTCTCGTTCGCTCTCCTCTTCGTCACATTCTTCTTCATCATCTTCGTCGTCCTCTCCATCAGCATCGTCTTCTCTTCCCTGTTCAACATACACTTCTTCGTCTCCGTATTCCTCTTCATCAGCCTCGTCTTCTCTTCCCTGTTCATCATACACTTCTTCGTCTCCGTATTCCTCTTCATCAGCCTCGTCTTCTCTTCCCTGTTCATCATACACTTCTTCGTCTCCGTATTCCTCTTCATCAGCCTCGTCTTCTCTTCCCTGTTCATCATACACTTCTTTTTCATAGTCTCCTCCGTCGACCTCGTCTCCCCTCGCGGCTTCGTCATCCACTTCTTCACCTTCGTATTCTTCTTCTTCTTCGGTCTCGTCATCCTCTTCAGTTCGTGTGTATTGCATGTTGAGGAACTTGCCAGTCGAGTCTATCCCAGAGCAGGAGCACTGGAGAGAAGTTGTCTCGTCTTTTCGCGCCTCTGACGGGTCTCCAGCTTGGCTCTGGAAGGCTTTTCGGGCATGCGCTTCTCTGCGTGTGTCTTCCTCGCCTCTCTGAAACGAGTCTTGCCCGCGACTGTCGTGTGGTTTTTCGATCTTTGCATTCGCTTCGCGCTCCAAACTCTCCTCTTCGCGAGGAGACAGAAGGACGGCTGCGGGAGGACAGGGGCGAGAACGCATGAACCTTTGAGGCAAGGTTGAAGGTCTCACGTAGCGCTGTACGAGCGAAGTCCCCCAAGAGGCACTGGAGTCAGAGGAGAGCCTCTGCGTCAGCGTTGAATCTTCCGGTTCTTTTTCCAGGAGTAACACCGACGAAGAGCACTCCACTGCGTTTCTTGCCGCCACCCTAACTTCCAACAAGGCTTTCTCTTTCCCCCTCTTCTCCACATTCGCCGAGGACTTGCCCTCCGTCGAGCCTCCAGGACTGCTTCCTAGATGGCGCTCTTCTCTCTCTTTTTCCCCTCGTTCTCCCCTCTCTTCTCCGCGGGTCTGTCGCTTGACCGCGAGGCGAGTTGAGCGCTCCAGAGTAGAGGTGACTGCATGCGCGGTCGGGTGTCTAGACACCTCACGGGCCTCGAGGGGCGAGTGATCCGCGGAGGAGAGAGAGAGCGACAGATGCTCGGTGGCGATCGACGGACAAGAGGAGATTTCTGCAGCTGCATCTTCCACGTGTCTCTGGTCGCCTGGCGGATACAGAGAGAAAGCATCACCATTTGAAGACTGAAACGCTTGGGGAGGCCCAAGATCCACTGATGCATGCACTGAAAGAGAAGAAGGTTCGCTTCTCCCTCCCTCTTCGGCACTCGCGACCTCTGTCTCTTCCCTCGCCACTCGACTCTCCTCAGCCTTTTCGCAGACAGGGGAGACAGCTGTCTCTCCCCCTCTCTTGAGGGAAGGCGAGGAGGAAGAGCGAGACTCTGATGAGGAAGCAAGAGGCTCTGGAGACGCGGGTCTGTCCAGTTCCCAGCTCATCTTCATTTGAGCCCAAGCGACGGACGCTGCAGGCGTCACGGTGCGTGTGTCCAGAAAAACATTTGAGGCAGAAGAAGATGAAGAAGAAAGCGAAGACGAGGAAGCTGGAGACGCAAGAAGTGAGGACGAAGAATGGGAAGAAGACGTCGAAGAGGAAAGCGATGAGGATGAAGGGGAAGAAGAAGTAGAAGAGGAAAGAGATGAGGAAAAAGAGACTGAAGTGACAGAGGTAGAAGAGGAAAGAGATGAGGAAGAAGAGACTGAAGTGACAGAGGTAGAAGAGGAAAGAGATGAGGAAGAAGAGACTGAAGTGACAGAGGTAGAAGCGGAGGAAGGAAGACATGTTGATTCGCCTTGGTCTTTGATCGACACAGGTGAACGCGGAGACTGCGGAATGTTCATCGAAGCCGGACGCACGAAGTAGAGGAGTGAAGCGGAAGGCGCCGACGGAGAGGACGACGAGAAAACAGAGACCGAATCAGTGTCCACGACGCTTGTCTCTCCTCTCTGTCCTCCGGGGACAGTGGAGGCGACCGGCGAGTTGGAGGACGCAGAAGAGGAAACATACGACGCAGCGCGGGAAGAGGAAGCTGCACAAGACGAAGACAACCCACCCGAGGAAGAGACACCAGAAGAAGAAGCGACAGATGAAGAAGAAGAGGACGCGACAGATGAAGAAGAAGAGGACGCGACAGATGAAGAAGAAGAAGCGACAGATGAAGAAGAAGAAACGCCAGATGAAGAAGGAGAAGAGGAAGCGCCAGATGAAGAAGAAGAGGAAGCGCCAGATGAAGAAGAAGAGGAAGCGTCAGGTGAAGAAGAGGACTGAGAGACGGCGCCAGGGGACGGAGAAGGGGTAGGATTGGAGACAGACGCTCCAGGAGAGCGTCCAGAGGAAGCGAGATTCGCAGGAGTCGATCCGGAGCGCTGGCGAGAAGTCGAGGGCGTCGAGACGACGTCCCAACGCAGTCCATTCAGAACCTCGAAGCGGCAAAGCGGACAGCTTGTGTGTTCCTGTGGAAGAGAGAAATCGACTCTCGAAAAAGTTTGAAAGAGAAAAGTAGAGGACGAACGCGATCCAGGTGACAGCAAAGCAACGAAAGTGACGAACGCGAGCACGGACGAGGAAGCGGTACAGAGGGTACGGAGGTGTCTAGACAGCCCACAGCCAGCAAAGACAGTAGACGCGGCAGCGGATGAGAGCAGCACAAGAGCAGTGGGCGTTTTTGAAGAAAGCAGCTACTCCTGCACGATTTCTTGAGCGCATCAGAAGAGAGAGAAAACGTGGACTTTCTCTAGATCTCGACGTACTCTTAGCCACCGTTCGACGCACTCCGAGTGGAAAGCGTGAAGACAAGGGAGGCGGCGAAGTCTGAAAAAAACGCACAGCTCTGTCACGACCGAGTTTCAGACCTCGACGATGCCTGCATGTAGGTGAACTGTGATCGTTCAACGCGCGAGCACGCTCCGAACATGTGAGGATGGCGGGGAGAGAAAAGAGGAAAAGCAACGAGGTGGACAAAAACTCTACTTTTCCAAGGACTGTCACGAAAACGACCGAAACAGAAGGCGAGAAAAGCAAGGGGACAGATGGCAAAAAACCTGTGCCTCCAGCCCCAATTCACTCAAGGAGGGAACCGTAAATCTTGGTTTGCGTGTCTCCGCCGATAAGCAAGTAAATCCGTCGGTATTCTCAACTTTCCCCTTGCCTCTCCTCCCTATATCGCTCGTGAAGCGCGATTTCACCTTCCTTCGCAACTTCGTTGCTGTCTTTGCTGCTTCTCTGTTTGCTTTTTTTCCTTCTCGGTTGTCTTCCGTCTGTATCTTGCTTTGCTTCTCTCTTGTCTTCTGCGTTCTTCTTTGCTCTGCTTCCCTCTTTGCGTCTGTTGCTGCGTCTCACCGCTCTGCGTCTTCGTATTCCATTCGGCAGATGGGGCACTCGCGCAGATCTTCGCGCATGCGGGCTCCGAGTCGTGAATCGAACGCCTCTTCCGGAAGCCACTGCAGAACGAGAGAGAAGACAAGTGACACGAGAGTGAAGTGAGACACGGCAAGAAGAAGAAGGATCGAGGGCGAGAGACGGGGAAGGACGAGCAGCTGGGAACAGGACCCGCAGAGAGACCAGCAGGGACAACTCCGCGACTGAAAGGTGGAGATCTCGAGGGATCCACGAAGCAGAGAGACGAACGCATTCCGGTCACACCCCACATCCCAATGAACGAGACACAGAAGCTCACCTTTCACCCCAAACGCCTGAGCGTTATTAGCGCTCGAGGCGCGAAAGCCAGGCTAGCAAACTCCACTCACACTCGATCTAAAGACCTGCTGCTCTGTCAAGAACGACGCTTCGAAACGCTTTGCGTACCTGCAGAATTCTCGGAGAGAGTCCCCGCTGTTGGCTCTCGACGTCTGCATGCGCACCGGGAACCAAGGCATGGCGCACATGCACAAACTGCTCCGGTGGGTGGCTCTCGACGACGACGGAACCGTCTGATACGACTGTGAAGGCAGGGAGGAAGGCGACTGGGGCGAAGTCGACCCCGGAGCCTTCGCCTGCGTCCTCGGTCGCCACAACTCCCCTGTCTGTCAAGGCTCCCCGCATGGCACTCCTCTGCGAAGCCACTGGAAGGAGAGAGAAGCCGCCTTCCTGGTTGACGAACATGCGCTGGACCTGGCTCAGCGGAGCCTCGCGACTTCGGCGTTCCTCTCCACGACTCGTCGCTGGGTCTCTCGACTCGCGACGTCGAGGCTCCGCATGGTCGCTCGCCTCTGCGTGGGCAGCGAGAACTGCATGCATGTGTGTCTCCTGCAGGTGTCTCCAAGGCCCATCTGGAAAACCGAAGAAGGGGTAGAGAAGCGCGCCGAGGCTTCGAGGCTCCTGCCTGTCGGGGACGCTCGGCGACGCCTCTGAGCTTCTCACGTCCGCCGCGGAGGCCTCTGGAAAGGCCTGGGACGCGACAGGCGCTGGGCTCCACCCTGCGCCTCCCGCGAGGCGGGAGAGAGTTGAAGCGCCCGAGGCAGACATCACAGAGTGTCTCCGGAATCGCGACGTTCCCCCTGAGGGCTCGTAGACACGTTGGGCCACCGCACCAGGTCCGCTTGAAAGAGCTACTTGCGTCGGAGCAGGTGGAATCGAGTTCCGCAAAGGCGCCGTAGGGTGAGGGACATTGTGGAGACTCGTAGTCTCCGCAGGAGGGCGAGGCGAGACAGAAGCCCCCTGGGAATGACCCCCGATGATCCCCAGAGGGCCCCGCGCCTCGCCACTGCGTCGCCGCGATGCATGCGACCGCTGACGAGAAGACGCCTCCCGCTCGCGACTGTTTCTGCGGCTCTCCCCGCGCCCTCCTGTCTCTCCGGACTGTCTCCGCGGGTCCTCGCGGCTCGCCTCCGCCGCCGCCAACAAAGCCGCCGCCGGCGTCTGCATCTGGATCCGCCGCCTGAGGATCCGAGCCCCGTGTGCATCCCCTTCTGTATCTCTGGGCAGGCGTCTCTCTCGACTGTCGCGAGTCTCCGAGGAGACCTCCGCCAATCGAGGAACAGACTCTGCGGGGACGACAGATAGGACGCTAGGATCGCGACCGTCCTGTCTCGCGCCCTCCTCTGAAGCCCCACCGCCGTTTGCCCGCGCCTCTGCTGCGCGAGCGCACATCTGGCGCCTGTCCTCCACGCTCTGGAAGTGCAGAGACGCATGCAGAGGAGCCACAGAAGAGGAGAGAGAAGTGAGAGAAGAGGGGACTGGCCGATGGGAGATGAGACAGAAGGCGGGTCCAGAAGGAGAAGCAGAGGCGTGGATGAGGCCGCTGGACATACCTAGGCCGAGAGGCGGCAATGGGGGGAGGGAGGAAGACACATGGTTTTGCTCGTGGGGAAGTCTGGATCGGGACGGGTTCCTCACCCGACCGCTTGCGTGACTTGCTTGCGCGGAAAGCGCAGAGTCAACAGACACCCGCCGCGATCGCAGAGTCCCTGAAATAGAGCTGCCAGGTCCTGCAGACAGACGCCGGTTCCCCTCTCGGTCTTCGCTCGCGAGGCTCCTGTCTCTCACGGAGTCGCGCGCCGAGGATCGGCGGACGGCGTGGCGAACGAGCTGACCGTCATTGCTGCGGTCTCGGGGGCCTTGTTGGATGACTGGGAAAACCGGAGATGCGACAGCTTGGAGGGCGACTTCGTGTCGAGTTCGCGAGCAAATCGAGTTGCTGTGCGAGGCGCAAGCCGCCGACCTGCGGCGCCGACCCCGGTTGACTTCAACGAACTCCAGGGGGGTCTGCAGAGGCGTCCACACGACCTGCGAGTCGAGGCGAGAAGCGCGAGCGCCTGCGTCTTCTCCGGCGCCCGTCGAGAGCCTCCGAGACGCCTCAGTGCTGGGGGGAGAAGCCGAAGAAGCTGAGCGACGGCGGCTCCCGTCGCTGTTGCCGGACTGTACAGACATCTGCCGGGTCGGGGCGACGGCCGCAGGCGCGAAGGAGAAACCCACGGACGCGCGCCGGCCAGGCAGAAGTGAGGTCGAGGCGACTGAGTCTCCGGAAGACACGATTGGCTGCGTATAGGCCGAGCCGCCGACGCTTCGGCGCGAGACGCCCCAACCACTTGCATGCGACGCGTATGGAGCCGCCGATGACGCGTTGCTTTGTGCCTGGAGACTGTTGGACCTCACAAGAGTCGCAGAGGATGCGACAAGATGCGCAGAAGCGACTGAGGCGAGAGAGACTCCAGGAAAGGAGGAAGAAGCCGTAGGCTCGAGGGAGGAAAGAAACGCAGGATACGCGCTTTCTGCCACCACCGTGGAGGCCGGCTGCTCGGAAGCCGCCGCTGCGTGTGAAACGCCGGCCACCGGCACCGTCGACATGTAAGCTACAGGAAGCATTTTGAAAATGAAAGGGAAGAGAAGGAAGGGGAGGCGGACGCCGAGAGAAAGACGGAAAAACAGTAGAGTGGAGAAAGGCGGAAATAAGAGACGGGAGCAGAAGGCCAGATGACAGACGTGGAAGAGAGAGGTGCAAACAGCGAGATCCGAAAGGGCACTTGAAAACAAGGGAGACTGGAAGAAAGAAGGATGCACACGAGGCAGAGAGGAGGGAAGCTCAGGCGCGAAACAAATGGAATATTTCTTCAGGAGACAGCTCCAGATTGACGGAGTGGATGGTTCTGGCGAAAGATTCGCCAGTAAAGTTGAGGTCTCGATGGAGACTGGGATGCAAAAAAGATCACTTGGAGGCGGAAAATGACCTTTCGGTCGATGCAGGGACCGCCACTACGTTTTTAGCGCACCTCATCCAGAGAAAAGCGCTCCACAAACAAAACCTACGCTACAAGAAACCAGGTACAATCACAGTATAAATCATGACAAAATCGAGAAGGGCTCCCGCCAACACGGCGGAAAAGGACGAGGATTCATTGTGGCCGCGCCGGACAACAGAGTCGCTATAAAGAGTTGACTCTCGGAAATCACTGTGCGGCAGAAGCGGCGTTGGAGAACAAATACATGTGTACAAACAAAAGTGTCGGCACGAAGACACCCTACAAAAGAGACGGCGATAAATGTGTTCGATGCGATTCACGTGGCTCCACGAGCCTCACTGAATTCCTGCTCTTGAAAGTCGACGTTAGTTGACCGCAGGAGCCCAGGGGTGTTGCAAAACTGCACGACGAAACTCCACGCGGTGAAGAATGCGCCGCAAACAAAAGAAGCTCGTTCAAATGATAATGCATGCTGAGCAACTACGAATGCACCCCAGTTTCGGTATAGAAACGTGCTGCTACTCGAAAAAGGATGTTGAACACGAACGCGAGTCGGAGCTGACACACTGCAGCTGTACATACACCTCAGACACGACTGTGTCAGTGAGCCGCAGGACTCGCCGCAATTTCGCCCGAAAATGACACGAATTCCAAATGAAAGATCGCGGCACACTCAGGGCAGACTCGGGTTCCATCGACTGCTCCGCGGAAAATTCGACGAACGGAGAGACAAAACCCGAACTTTCGCGTTGGAACGCGCGTGCACGGAGCGCCTGGCGCGTGCAGTGTGACCCGCGCACACGCACGGACATCTGTGACTCGTTGGAGAAAGGCGGAAATCAGCCTCTAAACGCAGTGCTCTGCCCGCCTTTTTAAAAGAAAGAAGCACTATTCAAGCCCGCTAAAATATAAAGGGGTGTGAAGAGAAGATTCCGCGACGCGAAGCCGTGAAACCCAACGCTATTTCTGCTGTTGCACAGAACGAGGTACCGACACCGCGAGCAAGCGTCGTTCCAGCACCTGCGCAGCTTTGAGCGCTGCGGCACCTTCGGGCAAGGTCTGGCGTGGACGGAGTTTTTCGACTTCCCCACCCGCCGACAGAAGGTGTTTGCGGATTATGTTCACTGCTTTCTGCCTCCGTTGTTTCTCCACGGCGCGAATGCAAAGCAAGTCGCTCTCTCGGGCAAAGAACCTTCGTGTGGGCCGCGCGACTGCGTGATTGGTGTAGAAAGCCGTGTTGGCCTCGACTTGCGAGCGCAACAGCAGAGGGACGACTGTTCCTGCGAAGCCCAGAAAGAACGGAAAATGCGTTGGCCCGATGCGGCAGCACAAACGTCATGGAGATTCACAGCTGAATTCTACATTCTCGTGCAGAAACGTTGGACGAGTATGCGAGCACGTCTCGCTATCTTTTCTCAACCTCGCCGCTCGCGACACGGCTGCCCAGATCAGCCAGACGGCTCGGACGCATGGCAATCTGCGACGCAGAGAGTGACCGATGCCTCTCTGCTTCTCGAATTCGCAGTTCCGGCCTTCACACCCTCGAATCCGTCGGTTTGCACGTGGCCTGTCTACGAAGAAGTGTCAAACCTCCAAAAACCGGAAGTGAAGATCTGTTTCGTGGAAAAATCTCGAATATTCAGAGATGCCCACGACCACGTATACGGCACTTGTTTGCTTGAGGCGCGTTCAAACTCTCCGTCCGCCTCGTCTGTTGAGACTGGATTCCAAAATCGACAAGGCTGGTCTGGTTCTTAGAAAACTTTTCCCGTCAGCAGTTCTCTAAAGAGTCACGAGCCCTTCCACTCCTGTGTGCCGAAACACGGAAAACCCACAATTTAGCTGCAGGACAACCGTTCACTTTCTACGCGACTCTTCACCACTCTCTGAAACACACGCCACCTAGAGCGTACTGTCAACCAGTGAGCACCGCCGACAGGGCGGAGCCTGCCGCGCTCACCTGCCAGCACATGTGCATTCGTGGGTCACGGAACACGGTACTGATGAAATTATGAGAGAAAACATGAGCAAGGGAGAGTCTGAAAGGGTTTGAGCCAGAATTTACACGCGAAACTGTCGACTCCGGAGCACCCCGCATACACTTGACCCCACCCTCGATTTCGCGTACTGGACTAGATTTCATAGCGAAGAGCGCAAATCAAGAAGCAGCTTTTTCTTCTGTTGCTAACCCTCACCCTCTTGGGTTTGTTTGTGAGTTCGTGGGGCCGCGGAGGTGGCGGAAAAGTTCCTTTTTCACCCCCAGAAAAAGGGGGCTGCTGCTGCACTCCGACACCGGCCTGCCTCGCTGTTTGGCTAGTCGCGCCAGGTGGTCTTGTCTAGTGAAATTGAAGCGAGTCGGCTTTTTCGCGGGATGACGACGCAATTTGTTGAGTTCTCATCGTTATTGGGGACTTTTGGGGAAGAAACAAGGGCTGAAGAGGCGACGCTGAAAGCGTTTTCTTGCGCGCGCTCCGCGGGTACTCGCAACTTGTGTCTTGACTCTCCTGCTAGACGACTCCGAGCATGTTGCGTCTTTTCCATTTGGGCAAGGCAGCGGTACGGAAACTCGAGCGCTAAGGACTCCTGAAATTCCGCAATCATTTGCGTTTGAAAGAATCCAACGCGACATTCTCGCAGCGAAAGTACCCGACTTGTCGTCGTCGTTTCACTCAGCCCCGAATTCGCTTTCTGGATTTGAATCGCCCGGAATGGATACAGCCTCGCTTTCGTGTTGTTTTTTTTCTTGTCCCTGACTTTCCTTCAGACCTCTGTTCGGTGTTTCGCTTCGGGGCGACCAGGCATCTCCGGCATCGCCTTTCTTCGGAGTTCTCTGGGTCACGAGCAAAAACCATGGCTGAACGCGAAGCCGAGGATCGTCTGTCTTCTCGGCGTTCGCCGCCCTTTAGGGTCTTTTCGTTTTCGCTTCTTCTCTTGCTCTTCTCGAAGACAACATGGGAGGAAGCGGCTGCAGTCGTTTTGTCAGGAAATGGGGGGAGAGCGCGAGACCTCGACTCCGACGCGCTCGGCGGCAGCATGCGTCCGGAGAAAGTCCATCGCTTTCGACGCAGCTACGAAACGGGCGGCGATCTCGTCTCTGCCTTGGAACTTTCTTTTCTAGATCGAGCTGCCAGGAGCGAACAGGGAGAAGAACGCGCCTCTGCTCCTGCTTCGCCAGTGTCTACACTTCGGACGCCACTTTCCGGTCCTGTCGCCGCTCTTCCCTTTTCGCACAGACAGACACAATCTCTTGGTCACTCGAACTCTTTAACCTCCGCATCTCACCCCCATGCTCACCCAGCAGTTTCTTCGTATCCCGACAGTTCCTTTCCTTCGTCTCCTCCTACATTTCTTTCTCCCTCGTCTTCTTCCCCCCCCTCCTCTTTCTCTTCTTCCTCAACTACAGGTGCATCCGTTTCTCCACTTTCTTCGTCTTCCTTCGTCGAGGGGAGCTATGCGGAAGAGAATGACGCAGCGCTGTTGTCCTCGCTGATGGAACAGGCGCCAGTGAGACCTCCAGAACCCCGCGATAGTGGCGGCGGCCGCCGCGTCCTCGAGGAGTTGATGCTGAGTGAAGTCTCTTGCAGACAACTCACGCAAGCGATGATCGTCGTGGACGGCGGCAGCAGCAAGACGCTTCCTTCCCTGTTCACTGCGGTAACCGAGTCTTGTCCGCAGGAAGGACGACGCGTGTTGGAGGGGACATTGAAGTTCGTGGGCGAAGGCACAAAAGTCGCTGGCGTCCGAGATTTGCTCGAGGACTGGCTGGACGCCCACGCAGGGAAGGACTGGGAGTCGCGGGAGCTCGACGCCCAGACGCTCATGCGTTCCTTTCCGTCGATGCAGGAGCAGGCAAACAAGCTCGTGGCTCGCCTGATTCAGGACGTCGTCGCTCTCCTCAACTCGCGGCTGTCGGAAACCGAGAAGGAGGAAGTCAAGGCGCTGGGCGTCCCCGTCTTCTTCCATACGACGGCGGGGGTGCGGGGGTTTCCTGACTGGTACCGAGACGGGATGTTTGTGGCTCTTCGTCGAGCCATCAACGCGTCTCCGCCTGTCGAGGGCTACCTCTTCTTCACCAACAAGGACTGGACGCGGGCGATTTCCGGAGAGGTTGAGGGGATATATGCGTTTCTGACGGCGAATCTCCTCACGCGCAATTTCGAGAGACTCCTGGAAGACGCGCCCGGGGTCAGCAAAGAGTCCGAACTGCATGCGCACCGCAAACTCGCGGGGATCGTCGAAGTCGGCGGCGCGTCCATGCAAATCGTCTTCCCCGTCAGGCCGTTTGTGCCCTTCCCTCCGTTCGCGAAAGTCAGCAATCTCCAAAAAGAAGGCTACCTGCCCCACTCCTACCCTCCGGTGGACCTCGTGGCGGTCTCCTTCATGCAGCTCGGGGCGTCCAGCGCGAGCGGCGTCTTCCTCAAGATGCTTTGCGGCAAAGAAGAGTACCTCCGCGACGGAATCTGTCGGAATCCATGTCTGTTCCGAGGCTTTGAACAGGCGTGCTCGGCGGGGGAGGTGACCATTGGGCCGACCGGCGAGATCCACGTGAGCTCGAACTTGCGCAAGAATCGCCTGAAGCCTGCGGCAACGTTCTGCGGGGGCGGGAACGCGGAAATCATGTACAAGTTGTCCAACCGGATCGAGTGCATGGCCACTCGAATCAATCCGCTGTTGCCCCTCGAGCAACGCATGCAGATTCCGAACTGCGAGAAGATCGTGGGGACGGGCGACTTCGCGGCCTGCGCCAAGGAGGTCGAGGACATTTTGATCAACCCAAACTTGCCGCTGCCTGCGAATCAGGAAGCGGTGTCGCTCGGCTTCGAGACGCCTGCCCAAATCTTCAAGTTCATCTCCTCGAGTGCACCGCTCTTCGTCACTGGCGCCTCGCTGGTGACACCCGTCAAGCTCCTCCAAGCAGTGAATCTCCTCCCGAAAGACTTTGACGGAACGGCGCGCGCCCAACTCGTCGAGGCAGCCACCAAGTTCTGCGCGACTCCCGTTTCGCGCGAGAGCGACGGTTCTCTCTCGCTGCGCGTGGAGGCGAGCGCCCAGCGTCCTGACGCTCCTCCCGCGAAGCCTGTGAAGCTGACGACGCTGAACTACGAGACCTGCCACCGCCTAGCGATGGCCGCCTCTGTGCTCCAACAGATCGACTCGGGCGCGCGGAAACCGAACTCGGTTCGATTCGAGACAAAAGTCACAGACGACGGCAGGGAGGTGGGTCCCTTTGGCTGGCAAGCCGGCACCATTCTCCACCATGTCGCGAACTCGAGGCAGTGGAGCACGGCTGCCTACGAGCTCGGCGTAGGCCATACCTTCCACGACCGGAAGATCGCTCTCGCGGACCGCAAAGTCGACGAAAGCCTCGAAGGTACGAACGCCGCCAGTGCGGAGGCTGTCGTGGCTGCCGAACCGTCTGTGTGAACGAACGAGAAACGGTCAAAGACGAAGAAGAAAGGCTGGAGAAAAGACCGTGAAAAGACGAGGCGGCAGGGTGACCTCCGCTTTCTTCGACGACGCGGGTCCGCCTGTGCTACGGCTTCTTGTCGAAAAGAAGAGGCGTGAGGAAGCCACTCACGACAGGATGAACGCGGGCGTCCAGATCGCCATCTTCCCTGGGCGCGCGGCCTCTTCTGGGGTCGCCGGGTGAACGCGCGTCTGAAATGCCGCGGAAAGGGGAGGCGACGAAGCAGGACGCAGCGATCTTTTGTGCCGAGCAGAGGAATCGAAGGGAGGACGGCGGCCGAGCTCCCGAGAGCGAGAAAGGAGTAGGGAAGAGAACGGAGCACAGGCTTGAGGAGAAGAAAGCAGAGATGGAGAAGAACCGCGTTCGTCGAACTGAAAAAAGACGTCGAGTTTGAGGAACCGTGTAAAGAGAGGAGTAGCAAGCGTCGACTGTCAGAGGCGAGAAAAGAGAGACAAGACCAAGGAGGGTGTTTGGCTCTCTGGAGAGAGGAAAAGAGGAGCGAGTTGCAGAAAGGAGAAAACAGATTAACAACAGCGACCACTGCGTTCTCTGCGCCTGCAGCACACGCGCATCTCGAGGGAATTTTTCAGTTTTTCTTTCCTTCGTCGCAAGAGTCTGCCGCAGAAAAACGCCCAGGGACAACCTCTATGCCGCCTGTCAAAGAATCGGCTTTCTTGTGAAGGCGAGACGAGAAGAGACGCTGGGCGTCTGCCACCCGTCAGACACCCGAAATCCGTCTTCGTCTTAGCCGCGCCTGCCATGTGAATCTAAACGTGTTGCAATGCACGCGTTTTAATTGAACAAATCGATTTGCCTTGTGTTTTTCGCGGCTCGCGGACCTGCCAAAAATCCTCAATTTACAGTTTTTCGAGGAAGTCCGTCTCCGTTGCCGCTTCACCTGTGCAGTGTCGTTTTTCTGTCATTCTTCCAGACATTCAAGTCTATACGAATCACGAATCCGAAAAGGACAAGACGCGACACTGGTCTCTCACGCACCCTCCTTTATACGCTGACCAACAGATACGCATGAAGAGTTAAGTAGTCATATACACACATGCAAAGATATATATATATATATATATATATATTCAAATACATCTTTCACGTATTTAAAGACATCGCTCTGCTTGCGCTCACACATCCTGTGTTGTACAGTCCACTCTTTACGCAAACATTAGTTCTCTCAAGCTTGAAGCTCCCCAAATGCAAGCATATCTATCTATCTATCTATATATATACATATGTTGGAATACAAGTCTGTGCTTAGCTCACATTTCCGGGATACTTCCTTTCACATATTTCCGATCCGAAATGAGATATCTCTCTTGCTGCGCGTGCACCGCCACTTTGCCTCCATGATAAGCTCGACGATGATAACTCTGAAGGCTTGGGGGCTCTTGGCGCTTCGGAGCCTCTCGCCCCGTAGCTCGAGCTCCGCCGTTTCCTGGTGCGGCTCATAAGCGGAGGCACTGCCCTCCCACAGAGGGCGTCGTAAATCGAACAGCGCTCTGCGTATGACATGAAACGCGAGGTACAGGCCCAGCTGTTTACGAGTGTGCATCATCCCAGTGGAGAGCTTGAGACAGCTAAAAAAAGGGTGGATTTCATTCTCCGGCGACCGGAAGATGCTCCAGTTTTCTTAAGGAACAGTCCCCAGTTTTCACACGCCCACAGTGGACTCTTTCTTTCAAGGCAGTTGAAAGCGTTCGACCTTTGTCACTGTCTCGGTTTGGTCTCTACTCTTCAGAATCTCTGAGGCGAACACAGCGTAGGTTCTCTCAGAGAAAAAAGGCACCGAAGCTCTTTGGTTTATCGCCTGGAAACGCTGTTTGTGAGAGACAGCCTGCAGGTCCTGTTTGTGTTTTCTTGAAAAACCAGACTGTCTTTAACAAGAGAGAAACGGTTCGAGCGTCTAGGGTATCGCATCTTTTCCAGAAAAGCCGTGTCAGATTTTTCTAGGCATTCCTCGACAGAGGGAACAAGCGCAGAGACCACGAAAAAGGCGATCGAAACAAGAGGCAAAAACGCATGTGTAGGGAGACGCGAGTTGCATTGTCTCCGTCCAGTGCACTGAAATTCTAAAAGGGATATCTTCCTCACGGAAATGTCTAGAGGAGACACAGCACAGAAAGTCGAGAAGCAGTTGAGCGAAGAGACATGTGACGACCGACAAGAAGAGAATTCTCTTTGCCTGTCGTGTGATCCAGGAGAAGAAACTGTCTCTCGTCGTTCGCTGCTTCTGACTCTGTCCTGATGCTCTTTCCCTCTCCGATAAGAAAGACAGAGACGCCTTCCTTCTTTCTTTTCCGGCGCCAGGAGGGAGTGCCTAGGAAGTTGTTCCCAGACAGATATCCACCCAAGTCGCCTCCTGAACGCAACCGAAAAAAGACGAGAAGAGAATCTCACGTCAAGCTTGAGCTGAGGAAACGGCGCTGAACTCCGGAAGTCTCTTCGCGCAACAGGCGCGGCCCTGGTTCGGACACTTGGAGAAAATCCGAGAGAAAACACTGGAGTCTGTTCACGTCTAATCAGAGTAGGAGCTTAACAGAAGACCTGAGGACGTCTCAGAAAAAACATGCGACAGCATGGAGGCGAATGGACATGCGAGTCATCGACATGCACAGCAGACAGAACCGCACGACGTTGTCGTCCACTGTCTCGCCTTATATTCCGTCTCGTCTTTCCTAAGGACGAGCAATATCGAGTCCACAGAGGAACGGTCGCACATCAGAAGACTCGAACGTGAGAGGCGCCATCGAACGCCCACGGTGCCTTTGAAAACCTGAGTGCATGCGGCATGCTTGCCATCGTTCCAGTCTCTGCGACCAGTGGAAATAATCTGCCCTGCCTCTCGCGTTGGAGTGCGGTGTATTTCCACCTACAACCCTCTAGGAGTTCTGGAAAAACGCCCATGTGCTTGCAGTCTCTCCGAACTCGCGATCCTAATTTCAAACGCGCCTTTTTTTCTCGATCTCTTCATCTTGACGAAACTCATGTGCACTGGGCAAACACTCTTACAGGGAGAATCCTGAAATCCATGATTCTCAGTTCCCTTCGGCATTCCACTCCTCAGAAACGCTCGTTTCCTCCTACATATTATTACGTAAATACAACTATATATACATATATACAACTATATATACATATATATATACATATATATATGCACATATATATATATATATATATATAAATGTATATGTAGACTTCATAGGCTTGCAAAGCCAGACGCTGCGGTCTTCTTCTCTGGTGGGTGTATGTACACCTGAGGTGTTCGACTCGAGAGACCTTTGTCTCTTACTTGAGAAGCGGAGGCAGCTGGCGACTCTGGCTGTCTCTGGTTGAGTTTCCTGGAGACGCGCCGCTCCGTGGACCCAAAGACTTCGTCGCTGCGGCGCAGGCTCTCCGCTGCCTGGGCAGTCCCGACGCTGATTGTGCGCCGTGGACTGGTCTCCTCTTCTCGCGTCTCTCTCTGTACCACAGTGAGGGAGAGCATGGAGCGATCTTCAGGATTCTCCGTCGCAGCGGTGCGTTCCGCCGAAGCGCCGAGTCTCGCAGGAGTCGCTGGACTCCCCTCCTCTCCGCCTCTGTCTCGCGCCTTGTCTGCTGCATGCGCGTCCCTGAGCAGGGCGGCGGACTTGAAGCGGCGCAAGTCTCTTTCGGCGTGGAACTCCCATCTGCAGTCTTCGTCTCGGAGAGGGAGAGGCGACTCTGCGCGAATGGAAAGAAACTCTTCGCTGCCGGCATCGTCTTCTCTCCGCGGAAACCAACTGCGCCCTTCAGCCGGCAGAGCGTCTGTCAGTCTCTGCAGGCTCTCACCGTGACGACGCGGCGAAGGCGCCATCGGTCGCCTCGCGGGATGTCGCAGAGACGCCGGCGTCCTCACTCTCTGGTCGATGTCCAGATATCTCCGGTTCACCTGTGAAGGCAGATTCCTCGGCACACTCAGGCCTCCACTCTCTTCCCTGAAACCTGCTCTCTCTCTCCGGCCTTGGTACGCCCTGCGCGAGACAGCGCTCCTCTCCTTCAAGTCTCCATTTGGAGGCATCCGCCGCGAGAAGAACGCGCCTTCCCGCGACGCATGCAGATCCGTCCTCGGAGGGGTCACGGCGCGGCGGGTGGGCAGACGGTTCACGGAGTTCGAAAGAACATGGATATCCCGATCGCGGCGGAGTGAAACTTCTTTTTCGAAGTCTTCTCCTTCGCTGAGAACGCCATCCCTCTCGAGAGGTCCGAGATCTTCGCGGCGACGCTTCTGCGCAAAAAGACTGTTTGGAACCAACATCTCCCGCTTCTTCCTCGCTTCTCCCACCCGTTGCTCGGAAGAGAAGCTCCGCGAGAAAACCGCCTCTTCGCGCTCCGCTGAACGTACACCGCAGGGCGAGTCCGCCGGACTTCCGGCCGACACCCCTGGTGTAGCTACAGCCGAAGGGGCGCTGAGGCGCGGCGAGGCGGCCTGCAGGGGAGACGACTTCCTTTGTTCCTCCATTTCTGGAAACGATGGCTCTCGCAAACGCAGAGGCGACACAACCGGGCTCTCACGTAAGGGAAAGCAAGTGGAAAGACTCGCAGGAAACGTCGCAGGCTCGGTCGATTCTGCAGACGAACTGGCATTTGCCAAGCAGGATGCCATCATCGACTGGAGAAACAAACACACAGGCAGTGAGCGGAGTCAAGAACTCCATGAAAAGGACGAGAGAGAAAAACAAGAAACGACGCGGTCGTCAATCGATGCACAAATAACGAGTCTTTCATATCTATTGAACAGCACCAGAAAGACACAGTGTAAATGGACAGAAGCAAATCGGAAGTATCGCTCCAAGAAATATATACATACATATATACAAATACATATATATACATATATATATATATATATATATACATACATGTATACATGTATACATGTATATATGTATATGTGTATATATGTATATGTGTATATATGTATATGTGTATATATGTATATGTGTATGTTCGCGTGAACAATAGACAGATTGTGTTTGTTCCCGAGGCTTCTCCTCGATTTGCAGTTCTTTTCTCGTGAAAGAAAAGTTCGTTCACTATCCTTCTTCTCTGTTCATTTCTCTTCTTTCTTCATCTCTTTTTTTGGCACCTTCTCGACTCTCCGTTTCTTCTCTTGAAAAAATTAAACGCAGTCTGCCGCTTCTTCTTTTAGTTCTTGCTTCGATTTGGCCGTGCGGCATGCACAGCCCCGCTCCTCGCAGGATTCCTCCACCGACAATCCGGTGAATCGTCACATCCTCGGATTTCCTTTTTGCATCCGGCTTCGTCGCAATTGCAGCTGCATGGCTCTAGCACCCCTGCAGATGTATGTACACTTGAACGCGCCACTGTGCTCACCCTTTCCTCCACAGCGCTTGCTTTACAGAACCTCCACGCATGTTTCGTTTCTTCACTCACCAGTCTGGCGCAGCGGCGTGTGA
This sequence comes from Toxoplasma gondii ME49, assembly GCF_000006565.2. NCBI lineage: Eukaryota > Apicomplexa > Conoidasida > Eucoccidiorida > Sarcocystidae > Toxoplasma > Toxoplasma gondii. The sequence goes on from NC_031480.1 coordinate 6,561,266, forward strand.
CGTCTTGAATGAGGGCGGCGAAGTCTCGCGCCTCGTCTTGCGCCTGTCCGCGAGTCTCCTCGGAATTCCCCGGCCCTGGGTGCGCTTGGCGATCGGCTCTGCATGCAAGGCGCGTACGCAGCCGGACGTTCTCGCGGTTCTCGTCCACGATCTCCGTCAAGAGCTGAGGAGAAACAAACAGAGGCAGAAGAAGAGAGGCGGCCCAAGCAGCAGCCGTAGAGGACAGAGAAACAACCGGTCCCCCGAAACAAAGAATGCGCAGAATCAGGTGAAGGAGCGAAAAGAGCGCAAGAAGCGAAGCAGAAGCGAATGCGCGACGAAACAGACTGAAGGGAAGGAACGAAACGAACGCACGGATGTATGGATGCAGGGAAGTTGAGTCTCCCGCAAGACAAACGTCCAGCGTGGATATGCATGCGAGAACGACTCGAGAGCCACAAACATAGACAGACACAGAAATGGGTGAGTCGCCGTACATGGCCGGCCACAGACAATCACAGTTGTTGCAAAAGGCGCATTTCTGTAGTATGACTATAAGGGTGAACACCTGAGGAGATACACCGCCGTCGCAGCATGCATTTGAGGGGAACGGTTCGCGGAGACTGCGCGCAGACTTTTTTTTGTCGACGGAGAGCAGAAACGGTTTGTGGTTCAGGGTGGAGAGAATTCGGACCTGGTCGAGTTCAGCCTGCAGCTGTCTCTCTTCTTCTTCACTGTCTTGCAGTTTCTTCTGCAACTCTTTAACGCCTTCCTGCCGTCGCGCAACGTCTGCTTCGGCCGGGTCTGCGCCTTGCTCCGCAGACAAACGCTTCGCGCGAGCTTCTGCAAACGAAAAGAGCCAAGACGAGAGCACATGGCGGGGGCGAAATGAGACAAGAGAGGAGAACAGGAGGACGAAGGAAAGAGACGCAGAAGAGAGACGACAGAAGAAGGAGAAGAAGAAGGAATAGGAGCAAGAGACAGAAGACAGGAGAGGACGGAGAAGAAAGAAGAGGGGAAACGACGAGAGAAGAGAGAGGAGAGGACAGCATAGAGGCAGAACAGAGAGGAAGGAAGAACAGTAGAAAGGAGGAAAGAATGAGGAAAAAGGACAGGGAGAGAAAAGAAGAGGCGGCCGACTTTCAGTTCGGCAAAATGACCTGACATGTTTGTTCTTCAACAATGCAATCTTTTCTGCTTACCTTGCACACAAAGAGAAGCTTGTGGTTGTTCGTATCCGCATTCGCATGCAGCGGGAGGATCCAAAACTCGATAACGGTCTAACCACGTCTGCAAAAAAAAAACCAACAGAAACCTCGAGTCGACAGCAGTCCAACTTTCCTTTCCAGAAAAACTCGCGCTCTCCCCCGTCGGCTCCTCCTCCCCCCGTCTAAATGTTCGATCTCCTTCCTCTGTGTCCTTCTTCTACCTTCTTGGGTGTTCCTCCCCTCCTCCTTGCTCTCGATACTTGAAGCTCTCCTTCAGCTCTCCTTCAGCTCTCCCGGACCGTCTCGGGGCTTCTTTCGCGTTTTGTGCCTCCTCTTGCTACGTCCGTCCTCTTCTTCTCCCTTTCCGTTTTCTTCTGCCTTTCCGTTTTCTTCTGCCTTTCTCCTTTCCTGCTCTCTTCCGCGTTCCTCCTCTTTCTTCTCCCTTCTTCGGTCTCCGCCGGTTCCTCTCTTTCTTCTCGCTGCTCGACTTCTCGCAGTCTGCGAGCCGTGTTTCACCCGACCCTGTAGACAGCAAGTTCAGCGAGGAAGGCGCGCTCTGTGCAGACGCGTTGAATCACCGGGTGTCGCAGAACTTGTAAGCAAGGATCCTCGACGCCCGGCAGTCGCTTCTCCGAGATCTTCACAGAGAGGTCGTTCAATCCCTGCTCGACGATCTCGTCTGTCAACCTCCTCAGTCGCTCCCACAGCGCGTCCGAGTCGACTCGCAGACACCGCAGACAGCGTCGCCACAACAGCCGCCCTTCAAACGCCTCTGCATACGGTGGCGCCCGCGGCGCGCGGCGCTCTGCCTCCTTGGCTGTTTCTGTCATTTTCTCCGGCGGAAACGCGAAGAAAAAAGACCGGCGAGCAGCAGGCGAGCAAAGACCGAGAGGGAAGCGGTCGTCACAGTGGCGCGCCAGACAGACGCGAGAGCCTCCGGGGAGCGACGGGAGTTTGAAATCGAAAGAGCGAGCGCGAGAGCAGAGAGAGAAACGAGAAACAGAAACCGGGAAGCAGACGCGAGCAGAGAGAGAAGGACTAGGGGAGAAACAAAAGGGAGACGCACCGATACGACGATGAAGGAGCACGGCAAAAACTGAAGAAAGAAACACCAGTGCAATGTTCAGAGTGAGAAGGTCGGCGGAAAAACTCAGATGTGCAGAAAAGCTCGAAAGCCGGAAGAGCCGAGTGACATTAACGCATGGCACTGGGAGAGAGGGGAGAAATAACTGAGAGGAGAAAAAGAGATGGAGAGAAAAGAAGAGACAGGAAAAAAGAGATGGAGAGAAAAGAGGGGAAAAGAACTGGCCGCTTCTCTCTGTGTTGACGCTCCTCGAGGCATGTGAAAGAGCGCAGAAGCGCAGTGCTCTTTTTTTCAGAGGAGACACGAGCCCCAGAAGAGCGAATCGACGAAAAGGAGAAGAAGACGAAACCTCGGCGCGTCAGAGAGAGACATATCAGAGAGAGACATAACGACGGATTCTCTTCAGAAAGAAGCGGGAGAAAGGGAGAAGCTGGCGGGGGAGACGGAAAAAAGATGAGAGAAGGGAGAGAAGGACTGACGAGTGAAGACAGATTCCTAAAAGAGACGAAGGAGGTCGTTGGAAGAAATGGAGGACCTAGGACGGAGTGGGGCAGACAAAGAGCCTTCAAAGACCTGAAGAGAATGCGAAGGGCATGCGTCAGCAGAAGGTGCAGGGACGGGGAGAAGGAAACATCGCGGGGAGAGCGAAAGTCAAGTTTCAACAGGGCGGAGGAAGACAGAGCAGAGACGGAGAGACAACAGAGAGAAAGAAAGAGGGCAGTAAATGTCACCACGATTCGAACGGAGAACGGCAACTTGTTGCCAAAGGGTCGACACAGAGAAGAAAGAAGAGACGAAGAACGCGGAGAGAAAGAAAAGATCCGCAGACCAGACGAGCGCGAAATCTCTCTACAGACGAAGAACAAGAGCGAGTTTAAGGCCGAGTGGAGAGAGAAACAAAGGAAGGGAAAAGGACGGGCGGGAGGGCAAGCAGAGCAAGCGATGAAAAAAGAAGGAAGGAGATCTCTTCTCTCTTGTTCTGTGCACGTCAGATTTCCTCATGAGAAGCGAGAGCAGAGAGAGAGCAACCTCCTTCCATCTGAGAACGAGAGGGGAGATTTCAAGAGAGGGGGAAAAGGACGGGAGAGGAGGGACGATGAGGAAACAAGAGAGCTTGCTTGCGCCCCCAGCGAGCTACGCACTCTCTCTTTCTCTCTCTTTCTCTTTCTCTCTCCGTCCTCTCTTGTCCAGCGACATGTGGAGCTTTTTTTTTCATGCACAATGTCTCTCTCCCGTCGCGCGAGAAAGAACGAGACTGGCGAAGAGTCTTTCAAGAAAGAGACCCTCTCTTGTGAAAGAAAAAAGTCTCAAGACGGCGCTGCGACGACCCCAGGACGATGGTTACCGTGAGAAAACCTCCGTCCGTTGCGCATGCAGGACAGCTCGCAGCGTTGCCTCAGTCTGTGTCTCTCAGATGGACAAGAACAAGCGCGGGGAAACAGGAAAGGCGCTTTTTGCGTGTGGAGGGTGAAAGAAGAACTCGACAGTCTCGCAAAAGCCGAAAATCGCAATGCCGTCCACCCGCGGATGCGCGAGAGCTCAGCGGAGCGCGATGGTCGGACAGGCGCCGCAGCTCGCATCATATCGCCGTCGAGGCGGATTCTGCGGGACGGCCGGGGGACGTGGAGGAAGAAAGAGGAAGATTTTCCTTGTTCTTCACCAGGAGGCGTTCCAGGTGCATCTTCTTTTTCCTACGGAAGGACGAAAACGCGGCAGACACGAAAATGAAGAAAACAGCGGGAGGCAACAGTCAAGACGCCTCCATGCGTCTCAGCCTGGACACAGAACAGTTCTTTCCGAGTGAAAAGAAAACCTGGGAACGCCCCGCTCTATAGCCAAAGAAAACCAGATGCACAAGCACTCCAGTGTCCCTCACTCGTTTCTAGAGAAAAACACAACGAACGACTAACAAAAGTACTCCTCTACCTGTCAATACAATCACATACATACATTTGTGTATATATATATATATATATATATGTATGTAGATAGATAGATACATAAATATTCACATATGTATACATAAATATATATATATACAAATATGTAGTTGTTTTCATGTACATAGTTTATATGCGTGTGTAGGCGATCTGGATGTACGCTCATCGTTCCGCAGACTACTGAAAGCCAGCATGCATGCAGACATCCATCCGTACATGGACAGCCGTGTCTTCATGCAGGTGTGTGTACATGTCGACCCGCGTAGAAGTGAAGTCTCATGCATGCCCATTTCTACAATTATGCATATATATATATATATATTTACATACATATATACCTATATATATATATATATCGATCAGGACAGCAGTGAAGTAGCAGAGATGGAGAGTTGTATAGAGGTAGTTGTGTGCGTCGCCACGGATACATGCAAGTGCCTATATACATGTTTCTCTATGTTCATGTTGTGTGTGGGGAGAAGGGATTTTTGTTGCCGCAAGACGCGAATCGGTTTCGATTTGAGTAATGACTGCACGTCAAACTCGGCTGGAGAGAGAGATGTCACAGGGAAGCGAGGCGGAACCCACAGAAGCAATGTGGACTTCCCTGGGCGTCCTGGAGAGAAGCGTTTCCCAGCTTAGACGGTCTGTTTGGAAAGCGACGACAGAAGATTTGTGTGTCTCGCCGAGGATCTACTTTTTCAGAGTCTCTCTCAAAGGCTGAAACTGCGCTGCACCTTGACGCGCGGACTTCAGCGACGCGTATCCATTCTCTGAGCATGCATGCCTCTGAAAGAGAAGAAGTTCCCTCGCCACGACCGCAAAAGATCTCTCTTCGCTAGATCGAATCAAAAGGCGACATGCCGTCTCCTCTGCGCAAGTCGACATCGCTCTCTCGCCTTTCTACTGCTGAAGAAGGAATCTTTCAAGTGAAGTTGTCGACAAGCCGAGAAGATAACTGCCGCGTGTCTCTCTATCTCTGTTCGTCCAAGAATCTCCACGCTGGCTCTCGCGTTCAGAGGCTCTCGAAATCAGCAGAAAATGGAACCGTGAGGAGTGAACAGGAGCAGGATCTAGAAGAAAGACGGAAGAATGGGGAGCAACAGAGAGAGGAGAGAGAGAAAAACGAGAAGAAAGAAAGAGAACAAGGAGGAGAAAGTAAGAAAGGAAGAGGAGAAAGCGAGAAAGGAGGAGGAGAAAGCGAGAAAGAAGGGAGAAGAGAGAGAGAAGGAAGAAAGAAGTGAGGAGAAAGGGGATGTGACAGCTGCAGGAGAAACGTGCACTCCGTAATCGGACGAAGAGATGAATAAGAGAGAGAAAACTGAGACGTCAAGGAGAACGGATCAGAAAGACAGCGCAATCCCATACGGTAAGAAAATGGAAGGAGTGAATACACGGGGAGAAAAGATGACGCAGAAGTCGCTTTTTGCGATAACGGCGTACATGCAGAACACAGTTCTTACAAAGGAAAAGTTGAAAATTCTCTGTCCACGGTTTCTCTCCAGAGTCCGCCACTCTCCAGAAGCAGACTGTTTTTTAACAGGCGCAGGCCCCCTACAGAAGCCTGAGCGTTCAGACAGCCGCCGACCTCTCTCCTCTCCGTCTTTCCTTCTCGCAGAATGACGAGAAAAAAACGCAACCGAGGAACATCCAGATATATAAAAGTTGCAAAAACTCTCTCCAGTCACATGTCGCATCCACGCACATTGTCACATGCGTTTTTCATAAACGTTTTCACATTTATATACCGACTGACACACGGACGCGTGTCTTCATAAACAATTCTATATGCATATATATATATATATATATATGTGTAGAGGACGGCTCTCGCCTGCTGTATAAGGAGTCTTTGTTTGTGAGAAGTGGAGACATTTATCGGAAGAGTCCGGGGCGGTAGCCATATTTCTTCAGCCAGCCTTCGCGAGCGAGTTGGAGCATTCCCATTCGGGCCATGCGCGTGAAGCGGAAGATGCCTCGACTGTATCCGCCAGAAATGCAGCGCATGCGAATGCGATATTGACCGACCTGAAAGCAAAGCAGCCAGTCTCCCGAGTGGTGGAGTCTCCCTTTCTGTTCGTTTCTGTTCGGAGGCCCCGAGCATCTACGCGGAGACACTGGCAGCCGCACCAACGAGACTTCCCGGGTGTACAAGCAGCCAGCGAGGTGTACAGACCCATTCTGGGTCTCGCCTTACTCGCCAGGGCGGCGAAACAGGCGAACATGGCAACACAGACCAAACAGAAGACTCGCCAGTCTCTGCCTTTGATGTCATGGCGCAGTCACGCAGCTGAGAAGGCTCAGACCGAGGCATCTCCCCTCGCGTTCGACCCGCGCATGTCTCTCTGCATGGAGATCGACACATGTCCACGTCGAAGTCTATGCAGAGAGAGACAAGAACGCATGCATGCATATATATATATATATATATATGCATATATATGCGTGACAAATATATATATATATATATATATACATATATATATATATATGTGGACACATGTGTGTGTAGACAGACTTCGACATACCTTATTGAGGATTGGAATGGGTCCCTTGAATCCGAGGTTTTGGTAGACATTTTTGTAAATTCTTCCGTTGACTTCGTTCTCCGCAAAGGCGCGCCTCGCTAGCCAGTCTTTTTGACAGCGGCGGTTGAAGGAAGGAAACGCGATGGGGGGTGGATTCAACACAGGCCCAGGATTACGAGCTGCCATCGTTTAGCGCAAGGAGAGGAAAAAAGAGAGGCAAATGGAGTGAAAAAAAGAGAAGGGGGACAGAGCAGAAGAGGAAGAGGAGAGAGAGGAAGCCGAGAGGAGAGACAGGGAGACGAGGAGAGACGAAGCGAGGAAAACAAAGACAAGTGGAGAGAACTGGAGGAAGAGAAAGAAGCTCGGAGGAAAGCAGGGGATGAATCAGAGGGGAAACGCGTCGAGACTCTCTGTGGAGACCGCAGGCGGAGCTGCTGCTACTGCTGACGGGGAGTGACGGCCAGTGGGTGAATTTGACGGCAGAGCAGAGAAAAAGAGGTCGTTGTCTTCAAGGAAACGAGCGACCGTTCACTGGACAAGAAGAAAAGAACACCTTGAATGGGAGACGGAAGGAATGAAGCGAAAATGAACACAAGGAAGTACAGAGGTATTGCCCGGAGCCGGACTCCAGCAGCACACACGGTTGAGTTTCGCTTCTTTTCAAGAGGAGTTGAGCACCGGCAGTCAAGGGAATTGTCGAAATGTCTCTCTTTCCGTGAGAGATGAAGAAAACCTGGAAGGCATGCGGGGTAATTCTCAAGTCCCCGCTTCCCAGAGAGCTACCATTTCCAGCGTCCTGTTGACACTTGAACATGCATGCCCGAAAGCGCACATGCAAAGGCTGGTTGCGTCGAGAGACACCGTCTAGTCGCGTTTCTTCTGTTCTGAGGCTGCTTGCTGTGAAGGGACTTTGAATGAGGAAGGAGAGAACTAAAAACCGAGGCACCTTCTGCTCTCTTTCTCGAGCGCGGCTCCTCTCCCGTCAGAGAACTGTTCGCTCTTTTGTCTGTCCGAGACGAGGGAGAGAGAGAGACAAGCTCTTGTCTTAATATGCAGCGCTGCCTTCTACAAACAGCCTTTTTCCGGAGGGAACACAGCTCGTTCTCTCTTTTTTCTTATTTTCTGCGTTCCTTTTTTCTTCCCTCCTCTCGAAAAAACAAGTCTGCGTACATACACCGCATCGATTCGGCGCAACGATCTTTTCGTAGAGCCTTCTGTGTCTCTCTGTTTCCTGGTCTTCCTCTCTGCCTCTCGCTTTTCCCTGCTGCCTTTGCGCTTCCTTCTGCTCTCCGTCATCCTCCTTTTCTGTCGCCTTTTTCTTTGTTCGAGATGGCGGCAGCTGCTAGCTGGCACTTCGCCCGGCGCGTGACGCCGCCGAGGCCGAGCCTCCTTTCTGGCCTCTCGGAAAGACAAACACAGCTTTGTCGCCTGCATGCAGTCTCTTCACTTTGCGCGCGTTTTTCGAAGTCCACCGTCCCAGCATCTTGTGAACGGAGGCGCCTCTCTTCGCCCCCGTCCCCGAGGCGGGGATCTCCCTCGTCTGTCTCGTCTCCCCTCGATCCTCCCTTCTCGTCTTCGTTTCCTGCATCTGCTTTTCCTGTTCGAGTTCCCCCGTCGGCACCTCTGTCTGCCGCGATTCCGCTGCACTGGATTTCCTCTTCTGTCGCCTCTGCTCTCGTTCCTCGAACTGTCTCCGTCTCGTCTCCGTGGGTGGAGTCTCTCCTCCCTCGACACAGCGAAAGCCGCCTCTTTTCCTGTTACTCTCGGTTGCTGTCGCCTCTTCTTCTGCGGTCAGGCTTCAGTCCGCAAGTCGAGACAGCCGGGAGCGCGGAGCCACTCTGTCCTCACAGTTTCCTGCCTCTTTCTTCTCCGGTGTCTCCTCATCGGTCTTTCTCCAACTCTTCTCGTCCCCCCTCTGCGCCCTCTTCTTCTCCCTTCCCCTCTTCTTCCTCTTCATCTCCCTTCCCCTCTTCTTCCTCTTCTTCTCCCTTCCCCTCTTCTTCCTCTTCTTCTCCCTTCCCCTCCTCTTCCTCCTCTTCCTCTTCTTCCTCTTCTTCGCCTTCGCCTCACCTGCGCAATTTCCAGCGTTTGTCTGTAGACACATTTGCGCGGTTTTCTCGAGATCCCGTCGCGTTTTTTCGGCGCTGTCGCATGCAGTATCCTGTGCCTCTCTCGTGGCGGGGCGCAAGCGCGCAGTCCGTATTCCGCAAGACGCTCGAAGAGGGGAAGATGCACTGGAGGCAGGCGAAAGGCTCCTCGCGCCGAGCGGCTTCCCTCTTGGCGGCAGGCAAGAACCGGCTGCGGTCCGAGTGGGAAACTCGGCTGTTCTCCGAGACCGACCGCAGGGCCTTCCTCGAGCGACAGAAGGCGAAGCTGCGAGCGCAGAGGCAGCAGCTCCTGCGCCTCGTTCTCCGCCAGCAAAGATCTGTGCAGGAGCGCGGCCTTCTCTGGCTCGACATGCGCCGCAGAAAAGTTGAGGCGACTCTGCTGCGTTTGCAGCAAAGCGGTCGAATGCAGCAACTCCGACGCGTCAAGTCCCAGGTCTTCCACCAAGGCAAACGAGTAAGAGAGACGGGGCTCGAACGGCCTTCAAACGTCTGCATGCATGCACTCTCGATCCAGACGGGTGTGTGTGTGTGTGGCGCCTCCACGTACCAGGACCGTCAAGTCTGACCCAGCGCGAAGAGCGAAACAGCGAGCGAGAGGTTGGGAGGATAGGCAGATGCCGCCGTGACGTTCAAGTCCGTTGGCAGAGAGTGGAAAAAAGAACGGCTGTATCTCCACCTCTCCACTCGGGAATGTCTGGAGTTTTTCTCACTGCGACTGTGTTCGTCCACACATGTTGCAAATGTCCGCAAAGACTTCTTCGAGTGAATCTCTTCGAGTTTACCGGTGTCCACACAGGCGCTCGACGCCTAAGACTGGGTCGTCGGCACCTTTCCCTCTGTGTGTGCCTGGCGTCGTCACGAACGCTGTGTTCTGCTCCTTCTTCCTTTTGTCGGAGAAGCTGTCCTGCTTCTTTAGGGTCATGTTCTGCGTTTCGTTTTCGAGCTTCCTTTCGGCACTTTGGTCGCCAACGAGTCTGTGAGTACGCGTCTCCTCCTCTCCGTGTGCCGGTGTGCTCCTTTTGCAGGCAACAGAGCGCTTGAAGGGCCTCTGGGAGAAGTATGGCTGGGCGTCGGTCTTGGCTTATGCAGGGTGAGAACTGCATCTCCGGAGAGAGACGAGTGGAGCCGTCTCTTAGGCTTTTGTTTCTGCGTCTCGTCTGCCTCTCACAGATTTCGTTTCCGCTTTCTTCCAGTCTGGATGCGAGGTGTACACAGGTGTGGTGTGGAAGCGTTTTCTCGTCTCATCGATGATGACTCTCTGTTTTCCTCACGGCTTGCAGTGGGCAGTTGCCTGTGCGCCTCTGTTCGCTGTTGGACTCCATGCGTTTGTCGCAACACTGTCTCTAATGGCCCCTGAGCCTTGCTGTGTTTTCCCTCCGCGGCTCCTGCGTTTCCGCCGCAAGACCTCGGGAGAGCAGAGGGAATCCTTCGACAGGTTTGCAACATGTGTGAATTTAAAAATCGAAACGCAACTCGTCTTGCTCTCCTGGCTTCTGTGGGGAAGAGCGGATTCATCATCGCGCCACTGCTGCGTGTGTTGCCTGGTCGTCGCGCTCCTCAGCGTCCACTGTGGAACCTTTCTCGCACTCTTCGGTCTCGCTCAGATGATCAGTGACGAGTCGGTTCAGCGCGTCGCCGATCTGCTTCATCTCGACAAGATTATCGACAAAGAAGCTTTGAGTAGGTTTTCTTTCGCGATCCCGCGCATGCGTTTCGCCGCCGCGCTTTGCCCGTGTGCTTCCCTTCTCGAGTGTCTCCCGTGCTGCGCGCTGCGGCCAGAACAGAGGTGGGCACCCATGTTGCAACCTTCGGCGATATCTTCTGCAGCAGTCGCTTCGCGACAAAAGAGTGGTGACAAGCCTTTTTCGACGGCAGGGATGTGATCGCGTTGAGAGTGGAGACGCGCATGCAGTTCGCAGGTCTCAGGCTGAACCGGCGTTCTGTGAGGCGTCTGTTCCCCTTGTCCCACTCCACACACTGGCCTCAGTGTGGAATGCGCTCTTCATCCTGATTGCGCTTCTTAAGCTCCTCTCCAATGGGGCTTCCGTCTTGTTGCCTGCTCTGTGTTCCAGTCAACGAGAAAAGCGCGTTCTGGGGTCGCCTGCTCTTCGCCTATGCTGCATGCAAGCCTCTCACACCTGTCCAGGTCAGGCTCACCGGCTTTTCGCCGTGCATCTCCTTGACAAGACCTACGTGTTTCGTGTCTTTGCTCCGATTGTCTCGCTGCATGCGCACGACGTGAGCCACTCAGAGCCGCACAACCAACTCCTTCTCATGTCTTCAGTGAGGGCTGAGACTTGCCGACCGTAGCTTTCCTAACCGCCTTGCTGATGATCTGTGCCGACAGACTCTGCTTCTCTTCTAGGGACATGTCTGCTGGATCCGTCACTTTAGGAATTCGACCAGAAAGCCATAACCGTCTACGGGAGGAGTACCATATGCGTGTCGGCCTGCCGTTTTAAGAAACGTCTGCATGAGAAAGCTTGTTTGGAAGCTATTCTGGAGCTGGCGGCTGCTGCCCGTTACACTCCGTGTCGCAATACGGCGACTTCCACTGTGGGCCGAGGACTTCTCGTCGTGTCCATGCCTCTTTCCTGTGTCGCGGGCAAGTGCTCAGGCGTGGGTTCCTACCAGTCCGCTTCTGACTGAGGAACGCGCTAGGAAAAGGCGGTGGAGAAACACGAAGGCGTCATTGTGATGGCGCTTAGCAGGGGTGTTGCCACACATGCAAGCTCTCTGTTTATGTAACCTTGCGCGGTTTCTGTCCACTAACTTTCAGGTTGCCGTAGCGTTTTGGTGCACTCCCCACCTGGCGCGCTTTATGGGCCGCCGCGGCATTCCTGTTCATGTCAGCAAGGCGACGGTGACGCATCTGCGAGGAAAGCTCCGTTTTCGACGGCGAAAATCGTGTGAAAAGAATACCCTTTGACGGGAACAAAGCACGGTGTCAACGGCTCTCCGGCACCGTGTCAGGAGGTGTGTAGTGACACCGGCAGACGGGGCTGCTCGGTGTCTTTTTCGAGGGGTTGAGGCTGAAGCGGCAGCCTCTGTTTGTGTATGTAACTTCGGGGTCCTACAACTCAGCGTAGCACCTCGGTAGTATTTTGGTTCGGCTTCGTCTCTAGAGACAGCTCCTGTCGTGTTACACAACGGCATGTAGTTTTTATATCTGCGATTCTGCTTGCGGTGTCGATAAGCTGCTATCCAGAGGCGTCCGTTTGAAACAGTCCTCGCTCGTGAGGGAATACGACGCTGCGGCCGCGTGAACTTGCCTTAGAAAACACTGCCCCTACGAAGAATGGCAGCTTCCACTTTGGCTGGGTACGGACTGAATGCGGCGCCCCAGAACATCAGCTGTTACAGGAAGTGGTTGCCTAGGGCCGCACGCCGCTGGAAACACATGTAGGCAACGCCACCAATCATGATAGAAAAGCGTGAGAGAGGAACACACAGACAGGTTGACTGCAAGACTTAACAACACCTAGGATAAAAATCCACTACGTTCAAGCCAGGGAACGGAGGATGCGTAGGGAGGTTCGCGTCGATGACAACGACACAGCTCCGGCTTAGGTCTGAGTTTTCAGCTGCAACCACTTTGCCAAGAGCAGTGTTCGCAGCTGGACTGATGCACGGTCGCCAAAGTGAGGCGGCAGTGCGTTTGTCGGTGCAGCCTGGACGGTTCTCCGGTGGTTACACTCTAATCAGGATGACCAGCTAACGCGTATCTCGGCCACAGGTCGCCGAGGTCGTTCGGAGCGCTTTGTGACGCTTTCAGATAAGACTTGCATGGGAAGGAGGAGTCGGCGTGAAAGGTAGCAACGTGTGCGGGAGAGACGGTTGGAAGGGTTGACCGACACAAAACGGGGTGGGGGTGACTTCGAGACTCATACCCCGACCGTATCTTGCAGGAAAACGCCGTTTGGCAAGCGGTATAGTATTTGCTTTTCTGGAGTGACATCCTGACAGGAATCGGTTTTGCCTCACTAGAAAAGAACCGTTACAGCGTGGTGAGAAGAACATCAAAGAGCACCGTCGACGCAGCTAGCGCCACGGTGAGTCTGTGGCACAGTCGCCAGCAGCATTGCCGGTAAAGAGCGGGAGACACAGACTGCGCCTGACTTCCTGGCTGTCGCCATCCACGCCTGCCCTGCACATTTTCGCGAGGGCTGGGTCGCGACCGGAACCTCTAACGATACAGAAGTCTTCTTCAAGAGGGTTTCATATTCCTTGGAGTCTCGTGTCTGTTCACCGTATCCATCTGTGGGATTCTCACACCTGTCGAGCTCGCATTAATTTCATGTTTGCCAGTTGTCTAAAAATGAGCTGGGGGCTGGACTCCGCGTCAACAGAGGAAAACTGCTACCTGATTTGCCGGTCAGCTCTGCTCGCGAGATGTGTACCGCGGACAGCAACCACTGTGCTGGGGTCTGCAATCGTCTGGAGAGCCGTCACCTGTGTGCGCAGAGAGTTTTTAGGTGAGCGATTCATTTAACTGAAGGCTCGAGATTTGGCTCTCCGAATAGCGCGGCATTTCTGGCTCCCACTCGGGGACAGCAGCTCAGGCAGTGTCTTGGCGTCGAGCCTGACGAAGGTGTGAGACGTAGGAAATGTTTTGGGGGCTCCCCGTTGTTCGTGGAGAGTGGCTCAACACGAGCGAATAGGAGACTCTCCGCCTCTGTATCGAACGTGCCTACAAGGATGTCCACTTCGGGATCCGGAGATGTGACGGCAAGGACAGTTGCTGATGCAGAGAAGCGCCACCACGCCTGCACGTGTGAGCAGTCGAGTGTAACGCAGGACAATGGCCAGGAATCCGGACAGCAACGCCTTAGAGCGGCGAAAAGCGAGAAGAAGAAGAAGAGGAGCTCACAAAACGATGAGAAAACGCCTTGCCTATATAGCTGGGATACTGGGGTGCTTCGTGCTTCCAGTATTCTTGCTTTGGCGTTTGTCATCTCACAGGTAGTCCTGCGTCGTACACCACCACCCCGTACCACACAGGTGTTAGCGAAGAAAGGGAGGGCCTGCATCTGTCTCGATTTGCCTATGCTTCTCTGTGCGTACCCTCAGGCACTGCCCAGAACGTGATATACACAGTCCTCTGTATAAGCATGCCTGTGCCTCTGCAGTGGCTGAAGGAGTTGCCGCCACTGAAGCGGTGAAGCGTTCCTGGGGGAAAGTCGCCCTCAATTGCAGTGTGCAGGGAAAAGCCCACCAGGGAGGTCAGGCAGTAGCGAGTGTGGCTCTTAGTGCGCTTCATTCTGCGTCTGGCTTGTAGACAAAGTTATACCACAAGTAACAGCCCTCACGTAGCAGTTACACCAAATCTCAAGCCCCTTGGAGATGCACACCGACATTGTTTCGCCCATCCTGAAAACCATCAGTAGTCAGAACGAAGATCAGCCGAGCCCCCACCCCCTACACTACTATTTCGTGTATTCAGCAGGTGTTTCTCTACAGGATCGCGTGGGGAATGTACCGAATCGCGGCACTCACTACATGGTATAACCCACATGCCGCTGCGGGGACATGTGATGCCTCTTTGCTCAGACATTTGAGAGACAACCGTGACCTACCGTCCGGTCAAAGAACACCCGCGCAATTCCAACCTAACCTCGTGTCGGATACAGCGACACTTCCTTCAGATAGTGATGCACTGCGTTCCATAGTGGGACAGACAGCCGCGCCACTTGAACAATTCATGCGGTCAATACCTCCGAAATATCAAAGCCCCCTTATGGAAGAGTCAAGGTTAGGTCATTATCCCCGTTCTCACACCGGGATGTCCGATCCATTGCCAAGACGCCCAGAAGCCCACTCGCCTTCTTCAGGAGATCAACCGTGGTCGGAACAGAGCGCTCACAAGAACTGCGAACACTGTACGCACCGGCAGGAGGACGCGCAGAAGCTTTTTGAAGACCGACGAAAATTGGAAGGGCAGGAGGAAGAAGCTCGCATGGAAGCGGACTCTGTTGAACGCAGATTCTACGCTGTCACTTTCTTTCCACAGGATCACTCCACGTCAGAATCACAATGGCGTGCACAATTGGAATCGCTGGCAAGAGAACTCAGACGCACAAAGCAGAAGTTACGAGGCATCCGTGAAGAAAGAGAGAGATTGCGGAGACGGAGAGCCCTGCTTGACACGCACGCTGAACGTGACTTACATTTGCAGAGTAGACAAGATCGTAACGACTTGCAGACGCTTCAACAACAACTGTGGATGCTACGTGACAGGCGCGAGCTTGGTATACAGGTCCTCCAGGATGAATTAAGCAACTTGGTTGCAGCGCAGGTGAGGTACCTGCGACAGCGAAATGCGTCAAACGACTCAGGAGCAGGTGCAAACTTGGACCACGGAGAGGCACAGGAAATGCGAGAGGCGGCACTCCGAATGAACAATCTTCAAAGGATGACTGGAAACAGAAAAAAACGAGGACCACCTCGGTGATGGAGTCACACAGTTGCTATGGCTTTAACGTCCACAGAGCTAAAACCGTCTCGACATTCCCTTATAACTTCGAAGATCCGAGCAGGTAGCAGGGCTCTGTACGTTTTTTTACCGGCTGTTTCATTCCATGGGAAAGCCGTGTCTGCGGTGCTGTAAGCTCATGCGTGCGCCAAAGCTGATTAACTTTCTGGTTCGTGCTGTAGCTTCAGACAGGTCACATCAAATCCATCACATTTAGCAACACAGCGGTCGACACGGAGTAACGGTGAAATGACTGATATTTTTTTATCGCAAGGACTGTCGTTGTCCAAACTTCTGCGACTCATGGCACAAGACTTTTCTGAATATTGTCAAGGACGAACATGCGTATATATATATATATATATATATATATATATATATATGCAATTGTATTGGTACAGAAGATCTGTCCAGATGGGCGATCACATGCGAGTGAAAAAAATAAAACCACAGATGCGTTACAACATACGTGAACAGGTGCACATGCTTCCGGGCCGGGGATTCGCCTATTTTGCCCTCTCGCATGCTACGGTAGAGATGGGCGTCAACAGAGAGGGACGGGTGCGTAAGATGACAACAAATCGTCTTAAAGCGCGTTCACGCGCGCGTATTTCTGCTCTCTTCAAATAATATGGAGCTTCTGCGTCGGGTCCGAAGCGGACACTGTTTGTCTGAGGGTGGATTTACCGCGTAGAATTATCCTGCAAGGCGTTTCTGCCAACAAGGTGTGTTTCGGACAGCACGAACGACTACCGTGGAATACGGATTCGATTGGACGCAATCTGTCAATAAACGAACGCAGTTTTTTCGCTTTGGACACATGTTCGTTTTTAAAAAGACGGCACCACCATCCACCATTTCCGGAACTCTTGCTGAGAGCACGAGAACGAAAGGTCGCCGTCACGCTTTCCCTTGCAAGAGTCGTGTGCTTTTCATGTCCCGAACCGCTGCATGCGATGCCTTGTTACCGAAACGTTAAGAACAGTGGTACAAAACCCGTCACCTCTACGTTCACAAAGACTTCGCCAAAACTTTCCTTCAGAGAGCTGTCACGTCCCTAGATTTCAGTTTAGATTTCACTCTTTGCTCGCGTGACCAACCGCTTGGCCAAGGTTCACTTCCTGTCGGGTTTTGTGAGGTGTTTCGTTGCGGATGAAGATCCGCCTTCCTGAACCAGGATGGCATTGCGACAACGAATAGGGTCACCTCTCCGTTGCGAGTTTTGCCAGTGCCACGCACTCGTACATCTGTCTTAGGAACTCCAGATGAGACGCCCGAGGTGAAGGCAAGCTGCCGAGAAAACTGCCACGCAGCCGCAAATAGCAGACCTGTCACATCCAGTGGAGAAGGTGTTTTGGTGCGCAGTCGTGCGCCTGATGCACATTCAGACAGTGAGAGGAGCAAACGTAGCGACCCTGAAGTTGGTAGCGAGACTCAGCGAACTGACTAGCTCGGGATGCAGCGTCCTGAGTCGTGGCAGAAAAAGACGAACCGACACGTCGGCCGTTCGCGCACAGAGGGCAGCGATACTTCGCTGGAAACCCACAGCAGCAGCAGAGACGCCGGGGAAGCAGAGCGGAGGGTCCTGCATGGAGCGTCGCCCAGCAAGGAGCGTCTGACCTGAGAGAGACACGCAGAAGACAGACATGCCAATTAGTGCAGCTTGAAGGCGGGAGAATCGAATGACTGCACAGAAACGACCATATGCAAAAGCAGATACACAGCTGCTGCAGTTCGCAGGAACAGTGAAGGCAGGGAAGAGAGAGAGAGCGTGCTGGTAGGCAGGTCAAGTGCGAAGAAAACAAGAGTTAGCATGTGGTAGAAAAGACACGGTTCCTGACACACGAACAACGGACGCCTCCGAAGCATGCAGCTGGAACAATAACATTCTGACAAGTCCCGCCATTCCTTCGGGTTGATCGAGCTCCTCGCGAGGATCTCGAATCGCACTCTAGCAGCGAAGCCGAAGAGTAGAAGGTAACAATGTGAAAACTGAAAAACAAGTCCAGAGAACGACAGTGTTCTGCAGAGTTACGAATGCTGCCTCACTTGTCGATTTCCTCTTGGGCAATGATGAGGTTGATGTCTAGGGGTTCGCGCCGTTTCTTCCATTTCTTTTTCTCGCCCACATGCATGAAATTCCGGCCGTTCCTCTCCTTCTTGTCTTTCCTTTCTGCCTTCGTTGTCTTAGGCCTGTCGGACTCTTCATCCCTGTCGCTTTCGTCATCGGTCTCGTCCCGGTGCTGGCGCTTGCGAGAGGTGCCCGCAGGCGGAGACTGGCGATTTCGCTGGGCCATGTGGGACCACCGGTCTTGACACTCCAGAAGGCGGTGAGGTGGAAAGAACGCCTTCCACGAGACTTACGCCGCTTTTGTATGGTCACGGCTTGCTCGCATATTCATGAGACAAATGAAGCGCCGCAAACAGAGAGTGCCCTTCCCCTGCCTGAGGTCGCGCGCGGCCAAACGGAAAGTCACAAAGGAAAGGGAAACAACGCGCTACCGCAGCTGCACAGTGCCGGGCACCGAAACAGGTTCTTCAGGGCTTTGAAAGGATGTGGTAAGCACCATGCTTCAGAGAAGAAGTGCTGAGTTCGTGGAAAAAATCCACTCAAAAAGAGCGGACGGTTTCGCCAGCACACGTACAGGAAGGTGACACGACTGGCAACAACACGAAGAGCAGCCACCTTTGTCACTGCACACTATGCACGCCATCCCAGGGACTCGCGTTGTTTACACGTATTTAATGCCATTTCGAAAAACCGAAACATTTTCGAAAGACTGCGAATTTACCGGGATCGTTTGAGTCTGCCAAGTCGAAACCAGACACGTCCTGCACAGTTGGAGGAGTTCGAGTATCCGCTGGAGCTTTGTCGGCTCTTCGCCTAGCGGAACGACTCTGTAGGGAACCTAAAAAGAAGAAGTACAGAAATAAAAGGCTTACCTGTGTTCTGGGAATTTTTTTCGATATTTGAGTCGTCGGCAGTCCAGATGAAACGACAACGAGAGGCACAGCATCCGAACAGCGCGAAGACATACCCGCGCATGCAGTACCTGCAAGTTCTACAGGCACATACTTTTACTAGGAAGAAAGGTGTGTATAATATGTCATCTAAATTGCCGCTAGAGCACTTGCTTACTCATGTTTTTCTGCAGCAACGACGTGTTCTTGTTGTCTCTGTTTCCCCATTTTCAGTGGAGTGCACAACAGTGTAGGCAGAATCCCTGAACCTCGACTTTTTGAGCTGCGTGTGACAGGAACCCCGTCGCCGGGTCAGGTTTAGCTGCTGTGTAGTATTTTGTTGGGTTTTCGCTGGAAAGGTTTTTTCTTTCAAGAATCATGGGTCCTTGGATGGTGAAAGTTTCGTGTGTTTCGCGGGATACAGCGCGAGAGTCCTCCGTTCTATGTGTGACCGTTTCACTGTCTCTCCTACGGTCCGTGATCGGACACAATGAAGTTTGAACTTGTTGATCCCTGTTACTCGTGATATGGATTCACAAGGTGGACAGATATGCGATTGCAAGGAAACATTTGCCCTATTACGAATGCGTACTCTAAAAGCTAAAGCGTAGAAGAAGGAACACAGAAATCACTCAAAGCAAGACACCCAACAAGTACATGCAGCACTCCCTAATTCAGAAATGAGTCAAAAAAACGTGTCCCCTTTTCTCCATAATTCTCCATTGATAGAAAACAGTTGCAAAATTGTGTAGGATTACGCACTTGACCAAAATGAAGGCAGACAGCCGTGCCTGGTGCCGCTTACGAGGAGACGGCGGCCCAGGGCTACGGGTATTTCGGTAGATGACAAAAAGTAATGTAGATGTTGCCGTGAGAGCGCCCTAATGCATTGCAGTGCGCTAATAACTGCAAGCCCCCAAGAGCGTTCCTGTCGTAGTTTCTTAACCGTTGTAGAGGCTCCGCGGAGTTTCCAAGAGCCGTTTCCAGCGTCTCCTTCATAGGAAAGAGGCCAAACAATACAGCTGAATTGACCCTCACGGCAGCGAATCAGTTTGACTAAAAACGCAGCATAGTGCCATATTCTGGACCAGTGTTTTCAGTACAGCCTGCTGCCGAACAAATTACTCCGATAGTTCTGTCTAGGGCGGTATGATGGGGCATGAAGAATGCTGCATTCCATTTGCTTTCTCTTGCCTGGTTTTGCCCCGAGGAAAACATATGTTTCCTACCCGCGTTTCAACGTGGACAGCGGGGCGACAGAATATAGACCGTTTCAGTATTGCTTTTGAGCATCACAGCTTGAATGATCGAGCGCGGTATTCCAAACACCACCACTTTCTCACACAAACTATTCGAAGGAAAGATTGCGGTCCAGCAGGCCGCTTGAACAGTTTTCATAGGGAACCCGTGTCACGGGATTCAAATCATAAGGTCAGTTATCAAAGTCAAAAGACGCAGCTGTGTATTTTGTTTGCCGCTGCTTGTCCCGATGTAACTCACGAACTTCAACAGATTTCGCGCGGTTACAGCCGCCTTTCAAGACCTGAGTAGTGTACATACACCACAGAAGACAGCGAACCTCGAAAAACCGTTCGCCCGCAGAGTTTGCGTCGATCTACCTCGGTTTCGAAGCCATGCACTGAAATACGCACTCCTTCACTGTTCGGGCCCAGCATGTGAAACAAAAGGCATTAGATTATCGCAGTTCACCTTAACGGGCGAATGGAATCATTTGTACAACATGGACGCACCCGTAGTCCAATGAAGTCCCCAGCGTCCCCGTCTGAAGACCGAGGCCAAAGCAGGCGAGTTCGCGAACACCGGGGGCCCCTCATCCCTTGCTTGTTCAGCAACGCATTCGCCTCTAATAAAGTAAGGCTGCAAGTTACTGACGTGGCATCCTGATATAACATGCTTAAATTGAAAACACTTCAGACAACGCAAGAAAACACATAGAGTGCCTGTAGTGTAAATGGAGGCATGATGAGGTTCTCTAACCGGACGATTGCCCTCGTGTCTCCCCACGAATCTTTGCCTCATCCAGGACAAACACGCGGTTGCGTTTTTCCGTGGTAAAATCTGAAACCGCAGAAGTGCACTTCCGAGAATCACCTCGAAAACATCGACTGCGAGAGTCTCTGCAAAGTGTTCTTGTTGCCCGGAGCCCCGTCCTCTATCACCGGCGAAATGCCGAGTGGACCGAAACCCGAGCAGACAGTCGACGAAGTCCGATCCCTCGAGCAGGTGTTGTTGGAATGAGCCTCTGAGGACGCTCCGAGCAAAGTGCAGCTGCTGTTGCGTCTTCCACTCTATCAAGCATATCGTGAGAGTGGTGTTTGTTGGTACCTGCCTTCCACTTCGTTTCTCCTGGGTAGACTGAACCTCAGGAGCGACCAACAACAACGTGGAAGCCAGCGCCGCACAAGATACGTCACCATTTCCGTCACTTCCAGCCATGGTTCTGGCCACTGCTCGAAAAAAAGGGTCGCTGATCTGTTGTTCGGTGCGACTCGCTGATCGCAGGTGCAGCACAAAACAGGCTTCGTTGCTCCTGCCCAGAAGTTCTAGAGCGTCGACCATAAAAGGAATGTAGAGCCTCAGCCGAACTCGTATATCGGTCTTTTTTCCGCTGCTGAGAAGGCCCCCTGTGCCTCACGGGTGTAAAGGAACGCACTTTCGTCGACCGCCTTCATGTCGTGAGGAAACGGCGAATAGCGGTCTTCAGTCTTCCAGTAACTCTCAAAGCGCGGACGCTGCAGCCGTTTCCTGATGACCTTGAGACGCCGCCAAGGAGGTGACCGAGGGCGGCCTTGACGATGATCTCTTTGACAGATTCTGGGTCGTAGAGGAGGTGGGCGAAAGCGTCGGAGAGTGATCTGGGCCCTTCAGAGCTGAAGACGAGGTACGCAGCTGTCCGTACGGCTTAGAGCGAACGACGGTGGTTGCAGAAGTCAACCAGGTTGGATCAGCAGCCGCTCGAGTCTCTTCCTGCACCGCAGCGGCGCACATGCGTCCCTCTGTGGCGAGTGACCGCAGCTTAGAGATTTCAGTGTTGATGAGAACAGGAAGAAGGTTCGACGATTGATCTCTTGGTGTGTTCAGGAACACCGAGACGGCGCACCGCCACACAACGCCCCTGGGTGTGAAAAACAGAAAAGCAGGATGTCAAAGACCATGTGACGTGACGCGCTCTGTGGTGGCCGTAGACACCTTATAATGCCTAGATGCGTGCGTGCATTCAAGGCGCATCCAGTGTGGCGGCGAGACCAGGGCACTCTGGCGTGTTGCTGCATGAGTTCAACGAGTGCCAACAGCCGCATCAAGCAAACGCGCGGGAAGAACAGCCTCCCTGATTTTAGTATAAAGCCGTTCACTGTTTAGGGTGTCCTGCAGACTTCCCTACGCACAAAGCAAACAATTTCTTCTTGCTAGTTTCCGCCTTGTGCAGTGCTGCGTTTCTACAGCAGGGTCGCGTCCCGGCACGCGCGTCACGATTTGCTCGTACGTTTGCGTCTTTTTGTGGCCCTGTCGACTTTCAAGAGACGCTCCAATTCGGCTCACCCGCGAGTCCACTTCGGCAGCTCTCGGTCGGTCAACGACCATTCGAGAGTTTGCAGGGTCTGGAGCAGCAAGAGGAGCTCCGCCTCTGCATCCTTCGCCAAAGCGTCATTTCGCTCGCCTGGTGTGCATCTGCCGCTTGCTCTCAAAGTGCAGGTAAAAGACGAAGCACCCGAAATGAAGGCACCTGTTGTTGGGCTGCGGGGGTGCGGGTTTCTCTGCGACTCGTGTCCCGAATGCTGAGAGGGAACGTCTTCTATCGTGTCTTCCCTCTTGTCCTCTCTTTTGTTCTTGGTCTCTGCATCTTCACCGTCGATTCTGTTCGAAGTGGAGAAAGGGGGGGTTTGTTCCCATCTTCTCTGTCCCCGATGAACGAGATGGACTCGGAAGGCAAAAGCTCCACAGGCCGCCAGCATGCGAGGACAGGAATCAGACGGCCTAACCGGCTCTCGAGGAAGATGAAGAGCCCTTTGTCTTCCCGCGGGGTTCCCACGCTGTGTTTTTCCTCTCCACAAAGAGAATCTTCTAAAGTCGCGTTCTGCGTCTCGTCACGATACAGAACACAGACAGCGCCAGCAGCACAGCCGCCTCACCTCGAGCTCCAGGGGTCGACTGAGTAGCCGCTGCTTGTCTAGCAGCCAGAGATAAGTGCTGCAGAAAGAGCCCAACGTTGCATGCGAGAGCACCAACGCAGGGAAGCAAATACATGCAGGTCACGGGTCGTGAAGCCCCAGCGGAGTTTGAATACCCTGACTGAAGAAACCCTCGACAGCACGCGTCACCAGGGAGAATCCAAGAAGAGAGGCTCTGTGAGTGTTTCCCAGTTCAGACGGATGACAATATTCGCCTTCTATGTCCGGAGGAAATCGTGGGAAGAGGGGAGACACCTGAACACAAACCAGCCGCAGGGAACCCAGTGACACTCCATACTCTGCGTAACAGTGGTTGTCCAGCAAGCGTAGTCATACAACGGCACTATAGAGATGTGGGTGAAGTCCAGACAATCGATCTACCCCATTGGGTGATACTTTCGTTACTTCCGGGGACCAAGACATCCTGGGTAGCAGCCTAAAGTTTTGTTTCACACGAACATCGTGTACTTGAATGCATGTCATCTCACCTGAGCCATGTCGGTAGAAAGCTCGTCGCCGAGATGCAGCAAAAGAGCGACGAGGATGCGCGCGGCCGCCATAGCTTCCGCCTCTCGACCTCGAGTGAGTGAAGTAGAGAGAGCAAGAATAGGCTCTAGAGTTCTGGAGAGAAAAAGCGAAAGCCGGTGGGACCGGAGATGCCAATCAAACGCAGTTCCAGCTACCAGACGTTCCACGGTCACGACCGCATCGCGACTCTAGCGGTTAGAATTACTCCACTAGCGCCTTGTGCAAATGTACTGGAGTTCAGCAGCGAGTTGGAGATGTAGCCGCAAGATGGGGAATTCGGATGTTGCACGCTGTGGCAGCCGCTTTCGTGAGTTATACAAGAGCGGTTACCGTTTTCGCATACGCTTTCACTCGCCGATGGCTTGCACGAGCCTCTCGAGAAGCGGAACTCTTCTCGGCTCTACGAATGTGGCCGTGACCGCCTCAAGAAGCGCTGCAAGAGAAATGAAGTGTTTCAAAACATCCGATTTCTCACAACCGTTCCCTAGCAAGCAGCAGGTTTCTTCACAGCATTCTGATTCCCGAACCCTATGCAGACCAGATTCGATAGGATTGCTGTACACCAGCATCCCACTGAACTGCTTAAGACACCCAAGACAGCGACTCCCTTGTCTCTGATCCTTCTGTCTGTTGCGGATGAGGAAAGTCAGCAGCATCGACTGTCGCGACGCCACACGCGTGCATTCTCCACCGAAAGGCTGCCGTTCAGTGACGCTGAAGCAGCGCATGCCGTTTGAATTCACCGTCCATGTCCTCGTCAGTGGTGCGTTTTTCGTGGACGATGAACCTTCCTGGAGGCTGCATCGGGCTCCTGATCCGAGCTCCCTGCAGCTTGTGGCTCCTTCCAGATCAGTGAAAGACTAAGTTTCGGCAAACTCATAGTTTCCATATTCGTCAAAAGTCCAGTCAAAGTCCCCGCCGTCGAGTAACACTACTGAAAACCTTTGGCTCGCGTCACTGTCGTATTCGACGCCCAAGTGCCGGGAGGGCCTCTGTGAGGGGCGAGGAGCGAGCCCAATCTCTGAAGCACCGCTAGGTTTGACGGAGTTACGTGACACAACGATGCAATGCAAGCTAGGCACTTGAAGAAACGAATTCGCAGGGCAGCGGGCAGGGTCGACACACCTTGAGGAAGCCTCGTGGTGTGGCGACGACATTTGTTCGTGTTGATCTTCATTTGAGAGACTTGAACTAGTTCAATTTGCTCCCCTCGATGCATGAGCAGTGGCTGCCTGCTCCCGCTGCTGCTGGCGCGCTTTCATCAACTTCTGCGATGCTGACGGTATTTTTGGAAGAGCTGGTAGCGGCTCTCGAAAAAATCTGAAGGCCAGAAGCGAGCTTCAATGGTGAGGCAACGCGGTAACCTCACTAGAGCTAGAGTAAAGTTATTTCAAACTGGTGGCGGTAATTTAAAAACGATTTCGTGCATGCACGGAAGTCCCTGGAGAGTCCCCACAACGCGGGACTGCCGAACATACTCGCCGCTTCACCTGACGATTCCGAGACAGCAACTAAAAGGGCAGGCGAAATGAGAAGAAGCAGATGCGATCAGAATCGAGGATTGTGAAATTGACGGAGACTTGATACTGCAGGCTCATCACGGGATAGGCGAGAGATGCGACATGACGTAGCTTCTTCTGCTGGCGTCTTGAGTCCAGGCTGAAATCACCTTTCCGAGGGCTAGAAGCCGTCCAACAAAGGACAGAAACTGTGGTAGGAGTTGCGAGGAGGACTGCGATACCAGAAGGAAGCTTTCTGCTAAGAGGATCCCATTTCCCAGGAGACATTAGACGCGTTCAAGACCATGGCGGCGGCTGACCGCGATACGCCAGGCAAAAGAGTTTCAGCCATCCATCGCTATAGTGAGGAGAGAACGTCCTCCCGAGACGAAGGAACACATTTTTGTGGGAGGCTCGCAGAGATGGAGAGGGGACACCCGGCTGATGTGTGCGAAAAAACGAAACACAGCACTGATGTGCATATACAGAAACACCAAGGCTCTTGTGTGTGCAGGCATTAACCCTGAAGTCAGATACCGATGGAGAACGTGTCGCTTTAGTCAAAACCGTAAATCCGACACGAAAATGCAATCTAATTCTATCCCTGTCAAACGCAAACGCTTGACGAGCCAAGGTGGACTTCGTCCCAGGCACCAGAGACGGGCTCAGCTGTGTTAAGTGGACGATGAGAAGAGCCCTTGTAGGATGCCTTGGCTTCAGCGTTAGGTCAAGATGTTCATACAGAAATTGACAGTATGTGTGGCTCAAGAGAAGGATATCAGTGGTGCCCTATCTCTCAGAAATGTTAAGTCTGTTGCCTTACAAGGAACTCTGTGGAGTCGGCTGCGAACTATTTAATTCTGTAGCGTGGCGTGCCAGCCAACTGGGAAGAAGAAATCCAATTCTCTCCGTGCTGACAGCGATGTGGACTGAAGTTCCTAGGCAGTGGGGCTCACCCTGTTGGCGAAGGCAGTCAACCCGTAGCTCAGCGAAGACGACCGGCACATTGAAAACAGATATCCCGTCATGGTTCCGCCTCTTCCTAAAAATGTACCAAACTCCCGTAGTGAGTGAACTCTAGGTTTGGTAGCGTGACAACGGTTGCGAGATCGTTGCATCTGTATGCCACAGTACGTTGACGCTGTCTTTGAAGGTCCTTCACCTCAATCTTGAAGACATGACCGGTGGTCAATATGTACAACCAAACTACAATATCCACACCCGTGGATTCCGTGTGCAGGAATACCCCGCGTTCACTAACGATGCCGTCTCTCAGCTTCCAACGCATACTAAAACTGGCGCATGTAATCCAGTCCTAAACGTACCGCTAGTCATTGAAGCTGCTCTCATTCGGACCGGGTATGCCGTTCAAATGTTTGAACATTCGTATAGGATTGTGTTCAGCAGTGAAGCCGCGAGAAACATGAGGTGAGAAGTTCCGTCAGGGGGGGGGGTGGTAGTCCCGCTGCTCGTAATCTGTGGAGAGCCGTAGATCTTAAGTTGGCAAAACTGGTACATTCGGGAAGTGGGAGACCGGATGAAGAAC
The DNA here is from genome assembly GCF_000006565.2 of Toxoplasma gondii ME49. Classification (NCBI taxonomy): domain Eukaryota; phylum Apicomplexa; class Conoidasida; order Eucoccidiorida; family Sarcocystidae; genus Toxoplasma; species Toxoplasma gondii. The sequence continues at coordinate 6,587,309 of NC_031480.1, forward strand.
TTAAGAGTGAATGTGTCTGTCTTACAGTCGACGTTTGTTTGTATATAACGCGCACACGCCCACGAGCTAGTGTCCGGATGTATATGTGGCACAAATAGCGAAGCGTTGAATCAGCAGATCACGCGGGAGAAACACTTCTCGGATATGTGTACTTTTACATCCCACCCTTGGTGGCGATGACGGGCACTGACTTGGACATCGGCATCGGAGCTGGCATGCTCTTCTTCGACTTGCACTGAGTCCTGTACTTGGTCTCGTAGCACGGGTACGCTTGCTGTTTCACGTCCTCGCGGTAGCAAGTCTTGGGGACCGTGTAAGACTGTGTGGAGCATTGGTTTTCCATAACGGTTTTGGAGCATTTGTAGGCCTCCTTGGAGGGGACGTTCTTGTAGCACGTGTGGTCGACCTCGAATGGCACCTTCTTGCACTCCTTTCGGGGGCAGGGGTACTCGACTTCGGTCGGGACCTTCTTGCTGCAGGTCTTGGGGACATACTCGCACTGTTTCTCCATGGTCGTCTTGGAGCATTTGTACGGCTGCTTGCGCGGGACAGACTTGTAGCAAGTGTCCTCGAATGGCACCATCTTGGTTTCGCATTTCGTGCGGTACTTGGTCTCCGGGCAGCTGTACGGGACCTTGATCGGAACCTGCTTGTGGCAGGTGTCTGGTACCTGAACGGGAACGTCTTCGCACTCTTGCTTGTACTCTGTCTTAGGGCAGGAGTACGGTTCCTTTGTGGGCACTTGGCGGGTGCAGACGTCGGGAACTTGGACGGGAACCTTCTTGCAGGACTGTTTGTACTCGGTTTTCGAGCACTTGTACGGCTGCTGGACTTGCACAGTCTCATAGCAGGTGTCGGGAACCTCGTACGGGACCTCTTCGCACTGCTCCTGGTACTCAGTCTTGCTGCACTTGTACGTCTGCTCCGTGGGCACATTTTTGTAGCAGACGTTCTTGCTGGTGAACGGGACCTGCCTGCAGACGCGCTTCTTCTTCAGCTGGCGCAGCTTGCACTCTTTGCCCATGCACGGGACTTGCTCGACTTCGTCGGTGCACTCGGTGCGGAACTCGGTCTTCGAGCAGTCGTACGCCTCCTTTGACATCACCGTCTTCGTGCATGTGCTTGGAACCTGGACTGGAACCTTCGTGCATTGGTTTTTCGTCAGCGTTTTCTTGCACTTGTAAGCCTTCTTCTGATCGACAGTGCGGTAGCAGGTGTCGGGGACCTGGACAGCGACATCGGTGCAGCTGTCTTCGTACGTGGTTTTGCTGCACTTGTACTCCTCCGGCTTCATCACGGTCTTGTAACAGGTGTTGTCGACCTGGAACGGCACTTGGTGGCACTGCTTCTTGTATTCAGTCTTCGTGCATGCATACGGCACCGTCTTGGAGTCTTCCTTGTAGCATGTCTTGTTGACAGTGTAGGGCACTTCGGAGCAAAATTGCTCGGCCTTCGACTTCGTGCACGGATAAGCCTCCTTCTCCATCACGGTTTTGTAGCAAGTGTCGGGAACCTCGACCGGGACCTTCTTGCAAACCTCCTTGCCGCACTCAAAGGTCTCGGTGTTGTACTCGGTCTTTTTGCACGTGTTCGGCACCTCGTAGCATTCGGTCTTGTACTGAGTCTTAGGGCACGAGTACGGGACCCGCTGCATTGTCTGCTTGTAGCAGGTGTCCGGCACTTGAACCGGAACGTTTTTGCAAACCTCCTTTTCCATAGTTTCTGGACAGGAATACGGCTTCTTCTTTGTCACATCCTTGTAGCAAGTCGCCTGAACTTGGTACGGAACAGTCTCGCACACTTCTTGGACCACGGGTGGAGGCGGAGGAACACCCTTAGCATTCGCGCCAGACAAGCAGGCGAGACCTGCCGCCAGCGGCACCAGAGTGGAAGCCAAAAGGCGCACCATGTTGACCACGGGGGAAATATCTAGGGAAATTCACTTTCCGGAAACACCGAACACAGTTCGTAAGCAAAGAAGGAGACAGGTACTTCCTTCGTTGTTAAAGCGACGATACGAAACGAAACAGGGACCTCTCCCTTGGAACACACACCGAGAAAGGAAGTACAGAAACGAGGAAGTGAAAGATGATCCGGATGCTGAGTGTAGAGATTAGCTACGCTCTTCGAACCGTTAAAAGCTCGTCTTGGCGCGTCGACGAGAGGAGAAGCGATGATGCAAATCCTGCCTATTTTTTGGCAGCGATCTGCGCGCAAAAAGCGCAAACGAATTAGAAGCAATGGGAGACCCAGCCATGCCTATTTTTGAACAGTGTTCTGAACGCAAACAGATTGTTGCGTACAGGCGCACATACACAAAACTCGTGGTCCAAAAGCAACCCCCAAAAAGAAAATGAAATACAGTTTCTTGTCAGGGCAACCAGTTCTTCCGTCCACCGTTCGCCTACACTCGGGGTACCCCAGTTGGATGGACACACATCAACAAGCTGTGCAAGACGTGTTCTAATACCCCTGAAGACAAAACAAGATTCTGAATGACCTTTTCGTTCTAAACAGCAGGCAAAATGGTGCAAAGCAGGCGCTCACAAGAACTGAAAACGCGAATGGGCTTTAGACGTCCTCGACAGTGTGCTACGCTCCTCGGTGTAGAAGAGGTCATGCAACACTGTTCCTGTGCCGCGGGTATCCTTCCAACTAAGAAATAAACTTGATACATACTCCCCAGAAGTCAGAAGCTGTGACGGAAACTCATGCGCTGGCCTAAAATACCATCTGCTTTACTACAGAGGACGTGAAGATTCCGCCATCTACAGTGGCTTAGGCCTTTTACAATAACAATTCCGGTACAGTGCTAGCACTATCAAACGCAGGCGGGTCCCCTTTTGATATAGATCCTCCGTGTTGCCTTCCTAAATCGAGAGTGAATTGGGAACCAATAAAGGCTCAGCCACGATGGCTGAGCAAGTCTGCACTCCGCGGAAACGCTGTTTACGTAGCGATGTTTCTCTAGGACAGGCATGATTGTCTCAGCTCAACGAAATCTGCCGTTCTTCAATCGACAGCAACGTCGATATAATGTGATGTGCTGTGATACGCATGCATATATATATATATATATATATATATTGTTAGGTGTTAAAAGTGCATCGACATGCGAGTAACTATGTACGAACCCCCAGGGAAGGTACACCCACCCTTGTGTTTGTTGTATTCATCTGGGTAGCATATCCCAGCGCCTCTAATTCTTTTGCGTGAATCTTTTGGCATTCATGGATTAGGCGATACGCGTTATTCTCCCAAGTGAACCCATGTGTGGAAGCCCTGTGCTTCTGTTCAGGGTAAGACCTGTATCTGATGGTGTCGTACCCTTTAACAAGAACCAAGAAAAAAGCTGCTTCTCCACATGAAGGTAGATGCAAGAAACGTTAAAGTTGTTTTAAGACCCTAAGGACTGCTTTCGAGGACAGCCACACCCCAGACGGCCAGAAAGAAGACAACTTTCGACGAGAAAACGTCAGAAAGACATTCGGTGATGGGGCATGTTCTCTGTGCATTGGCCGCAGGTACACAAGAAAACTTTACCAGAGCACACCCGCTCCACACCGATTTCCGAATATCCTACACGCATGAGACCCTAACCAGCAGAAGGGTAAGGCGGAAAATGGCATTCTTCCCATGCTACGGGGCTGCGTTCTGCCAAAATGCTTCAGCTGAGAAGCGGCCCCAGTTAAATCGTTTCATCGGCAGCCATGAAACCAGACTCGTCTGGTTGCTGGATCAATTCGAACAAGCTTCTATAAACCACAGCTCTAAGACTGTCAGCACTAGAGTTCGCCCTGTGACATTCACTAGTGCCTTCATTACGCATGCCGATACATATAAAAACAGCAACAATCCCTATCCACTCCCTCACACTGAAAAAAACGTAGAGGGAACGCGGGTTTTCCCAGGACTCAGGAAAACGAACTTTCGCTCTTTGGCAACATTCTTCTCGAGGAGACAGGGTCGAGCAACCTCCCGCGCCGAAGCGGTCGACTCAGCTTAAGCTGTCTTTTCCCTCTTTTCAAAAGATTCAGACGAAGTAAAGACTCGGTCTAGAATGACGCCCTTGATCCATTCCAAGATAAGAAAACCTGTGAATCGAACCACACACAAGCGCCACCCGAGCTCGAGGTGTCATCCTAGTCGCGTGAACTGAAACGAAGTCCACTGGTACCAACAGAATCGCTTCCCCGTCTCTTGGTCCGGCACGAGAGCATCCACCAGACGGATGCACTACAACAAGTTACCTCCTTCATTTAGACAGCCAGGGATCGCTTTTGCTTTTAGCAGTTGCGCAACTATATCTGCCGCAGTCCAACAGCTCGGTTTACAGGTGTACGTCCCATTCTGGAGCCTTCGGCCAGGTGTACATACACCTGAGAGACCCAGTGTTCCACGACTAGGGGTCCTGGAAGGACAACTGCGTTCTGTAAAATCGGAGCGTAACTTCACTCTAACAACAGCTTACTCCGACGTGACTCTTTCCGTACCAAAGACAACGAGGACGGACGAAGAGGCAACATGCAAACAGAAACAACAATGTGAAAAGTCGTAGCCACGCCTCTTTTATACATTTGGACAACCTCACACTGCACCGGACTGCAACGGCCTGTCGTCGGGGGAAGAGACTGTTTCGAGCGAAAGAAGAAAAACGGTCGATTACAGGTCACGCCTTCCCCTCACTGTGAATTCAAATGACAACAAGATCTATAAAAATGAGTCACGTCCACTTTCAAAACAAGTACGCCGATTACAAGGGGTGCGTATGCCGTGCACAGACCGCCTTACCCATGAAGACTTGAAAGATAATCTGAATGTTGTAGACAAAGTTCGGGTTCCCTGTGTTCCGGCCTAGCCACAGCTCTGTCGTCACGGGGTAGATCGAGACAGCCACGAAAGCGACGACGATCTGTACACAACAAAAAAGACAGAGGACGGCGAATTCGGGTGAAGAAAAAGAGCGCCTGGGACAGGAAGGACTTGTCGCGTCTCTAGTACCTTTGTGCAGTTTAGTCTACTTTCTCGAAAAAATTGTATAGAGAGCAGAAGGAGAGAGGACGACCGATGCTACTGACTCCTGACACAGCGCACCTTCCACGTCAACAATAAACATTCCTTCGAGAAACACCGAGAATACCCTGAACCAGGGAGTCAAATACATTGAACCTGAATCCACATGGAGCGGATTTGAAACGATACTTTAGAACCCTCACACGAGTGCTTCGTGAGCTAAGTAGGCACGACGAACTTGACATGTGGCGGGTACAACGTTTTATCGAGAGGTGCACCAATTGAGAAGAAAGGAATTAGACGCACAAAATGCCAAGGCCTTTTCTTATCCCGGCATTCCCTTTGAATATGCCTTCGTCGATAGATGAACTGATCGCGTTTCACAAATACAGCCAGTGAAATCTGGGTGATTTCCATGAATGGGGATACATGTCAAAATGTTTCCGCCCCCACGATCCGCAGTCAGTGTGTCACTCAGATGTTCGGGTGTCTTACCAGCTTGACGAAGGCGACCTTCCTTTCCACTATGTGCCACCGACTGATGAGAAGACTCTGAGGCGATCGGCAGACAAGTCACAACAACATGCTTGCGCCAAAAGCTGGATTCGCGGCTATAATGCATCTGTTTCTTCGACTTGCGTTTTGCCACCCCACCCTCCCGCAAACTCTTACGACTATCGACGATCACGGGAGGCTCATGAATGTGACTGGACTCGCCGTAGAGAATAATCCTTCTGACGTGAACTCAGGAGTCAAGTAGGTACACACCGGAGACGGATTGATGATGTCCGTCTGTGCATTTGCGTTGACACTCGGTTATGTCTGTTCGACGCCACTGTAACCAAAGTACTCCTCAACTTAAACTGCGAAGTCACGTAGGCGCTAACCGAGTGCAGAAGAAGTAGGACGACGCATTGCTTGGTAATGCACGGACGTATCGCTCTGTTTACTTCACTGCTAAGAACTCTCGTCCCGACATGTTTACGCTCTTTGTGTCCAGAAGGCCCACCCCGGCCAAAACTTGTCTTTTTCAAACAGTTATACACAAAATGAAAAGATTCACCGTGGATGACGATCAAACGAATCTATGTGGCCGGACGCCAGGCTAAACCTCCAACATACCTTTTACCTACAACTGTACGGAGCACACCAAACCTCCAGGCAAAGAACTAATTGTTCTCTTCTAGATACCCGTGATAAACCCAGTAACGTTTACAGTACGAGTGAGCGTCAACTGTTGAAACAGTGTGTTTCACCGCAAGAGCGAAACTTCCCCACCGGACTTACCACAAGGAACGCGGAATCCGATATGCAGAAAGACGGCTGAAAGAGCAGGGCGATCTGCATGCAGACAGCAGATACAGCCAAGGCCGGAGGTTTCGTTCGAATCAGTTTGGATTTTGCAGCAGCTCTGCTGCTGTGTCGTCTCTGCTGGCGATGTTGACTGCTCATCTCAGGGTGGAACAAGTTTATCCGAGCCTGATGTTTCCCCTTTCTTCTGCAAATCGTTCAACTGGAGCTTTTGTGGAGTCATAAAGTAGGAGCTTCAAGTCTAGGTACCTACATGACGATTGGCCACTGCGCGCAGCGCCGTCCCCGAACAACATGTTCCTCGACTTGATAAATAGATGACAAAGAGACACCGTACAAAGCCGGCAATACAAACACAAAGATCACAGCTAGAGCAGTGGCGACTAAACTAGAGAAGAGTCGAGACGAAAAACGTATTTAGAGCTGGTTACAAAACGTTTTTGGCTACACTTTGCTCTGCACATGTACAGATGTCTCTTTTTTCCAAACGAAGGCCTCAGACGCACACTTGGACTCTGAAACAAGTCCTGCCCTCGGACGGCAGGCGGTGGAGACAGCGCACCCCGGGAACGAGAAGAAAAGCTGAGACTTGTGACTCACAGCGATGACGACCTGGCAGTACGCCAGAGGGTAGCGGAACATCCGGACAAAGAGGGGAACGACGAGAATGAAGCAATGGCCCTGTCGACAGGGGCAGAAAGACAAAAAGAGACAGCAGAGCTCTAGTCGGGGGCTTCTCCTCGACTCAGGCACACTGGACATGCACAAAGTACCCTGGAGTAGCGCGTCTGCGACGAAACGCATCGCCTGAGTGTGTGGCGAGTTCATAGGATTAACTGCTACAGCTCCCAAGAGGCTTCCGCATGCGTTTCCTGAAGAGCAGTGGGAGTTACGTTCACTTGTTCAGATTTAGGAAAAAACGAATTGCATGCAGAGAAAATCCCGTGTGAAACCGCGCCGACAACAGAGAGTTAACTTCTGCCTCCTCAGAAATGAAAAGACCCTTATTACGGACTGCATTTATGGAACGTGGTAGCTAGTGTTCGCGTCGCGGCTCTTTGACAAGACCGGATCCGCAGAAAGGACGGAAAGAGACTTTTTCAGAGACAGTGGGAGAGACCTGATGTGGACGCACCTGAAAGATCATGACGAAGAGAAGGCGATATCTTTCAAAGATCTGCAGGACGGCAGAGAAACTGGAAAGTCGGTGTTTACTCGCGCAAATGAGATTCAAAGTTTTTCGTCTCTTCTCGCACTTCCTAAGAAACCTCGACTGTAATGGGCAGTTGGAACTCTGAGGACGGTCGACGTCTGCGCGCGCTCTCTCAGCCACGGCCCCGACCCCAAGAAAGTGCCAGCCGAAACCAAGAGAAACGCTGGAAGAGACAATCTGTGCCACAGTCGTTTTTCTGCCTCCAAGAGACAGGCGCCGGATCGCCGACCTCGCTATTCGGTTTCTTCGGAAGAAACAAAACGGAGGGGAGTGCGTTTCTCAGTTGAGAACTCAGCTCACCAGTGAGAAGATGTACCAGAAAATCCCCAGGTTGGGTCCGAGGTCCCGCACTCCCCACATGGAGACGACCGTGGAGTCGAGGTAGTCCTGCACAGAGACGAGACCCGTCGCAGAGTGCAGAAGTTGTCAGAGACGCACAGCTGCAAGAACGATTTCCGCTCGAGAAGGACACCGTCGCGGACGCGACCCAGACACGCAGAACGAATGTTTCACCGGAAAAGAAAGCACCTGGACTCGCCGCTCTTGGTCTCCCCAGAAACGCACACGAAAAACTTTCCCGCTCGTTCTCTCGCGAGGTCCAGAGCCGAGCAAGAAGCAAAGAAACTGAGAAGTCTCGTTTTCCAAAGTCCCCCATGTCCTGGTTCCGTCACGGAACGCCTTGGTCTGATCCCCGGTGAAAACGCGACGGCCGCATGCACTCCCCCAGCGGCACATTGGGGGCTCTCTGGCTCCGCTTCTTGTGGACTCTCTGGCGGTGTCTGTGGGAAAGCAAGACTCGTCCAAGTGCTACTTGACATCGACTCTTACAGAACGGAAACGCCCCCAAAACTGCTGGCTCTTTCGTCTGCTCACTTCTGGGGCTCAAACGGAGGCAGCTGCTCGACCCTTAAATGGCGCCTAAACAGCCGACGCAGATCTTGCCTCCAATCTAAATAGGCAATGCACTGACGTCTTTGTCGCACCAGCACCCATACCATCACTGAGTGTCACTCCCGAGCCTTAAATCTGGAGAGGTCTAAACCAGGAGTCCACCTCGCAGAACAGTCTCTTACACAATACACTCCCGGGGGCTACAGCACACTTGTCTCTTTCGCTCTCCCCTGGAAAGATCCACAGGGCGACTTACGGCAGCGTCTGCGGTGTACGCTCTCAACGCAAAGTACGAAGCGACGTGGAGAAGGACACAGAAAGCCAGACCCGCAAAGAAGAGAAGAGTGCCGCGAAGTAGGCCAGGAAGAATGTCTTTCTTTGGAGAAGGCAAAACCTCCAGGAGATCTGCAGGCAACCACAAACTCGCAGGAAGGCGAAGTCTCATAGGTCCACCGGCGCCTGCCGCTGTCACACAGCTATCTGCAGGTGTATGTACACCTGCAGATAGCTGTGTGACAGCGGCTCGGGACAGAATCCACCTCGTCAGTCAATTTCCATGGACAAGAGTGCCAGGCGGTCTCTTCTCCTGCCCTCGAACGTTTCTGATCCAACAGGAGCCCTCATGAACTCCCCCCTCCAAACGGTGAGTCAGGAAACCTCGTGAACAGCACAACAGAAGATACAGCAGGGGGTCAAAGACCTTCAAGATCGAAACCAGCAGTCCAAACCGTGGAAGCGAGGACGCACTACTGACGAAGTTCACGACTTTCTCCCCCTTCCCTTCCTCCTGCTGCTCAAGTCTCGACCCCCACCACGAGCGCTAGCAAAGAAAGAATTGTTTCCACCGATTGACTCTGACTGCGAGAAGCAGCAGACTCACCCAGTCGCTGTACAGTTTGAGTCCGCACTGCATGCAGCAGGTGCGCCAAGGGGAGAGCGAGGAGCAGCGCCTGAGGAGGTCCGACATAAAGAGAAAAACCGAAGAAAACGACAGAGAGCCACCTGGAGAGCCAGCCAGCTCGAGTTGCGCAGGCAAGAGCCGACGCGAAGAAAGCCAGCGGAAGCGTGTGGATGGTCAGAGAGAGAATGGCGCCGATCTGAGAAGAAAGACAAACGCCGAGAAAGTCAGAGATTAGATGCATGTAAGGTCGATGAATCCCTTCTCCAGTTCCTCTCTCTGCCGCGGTGCAGAAAGAGACCCCTTGTTCTCTGACGGTCAAGCAAGAGTCCATTGTGGCGGTGGTGAACAGCAACCACAGAGGACAAAGGGTGTCTGGATCTCATCCCTGGAGCGCTACTCAACGTCCTCACGACTTGAATGTCACTTTGGCGCCTCGAGAGTTCTTGCCTTACCGTCATGGGGTGGAGGAAGTAGCTGGCTGCGACGAGAGCCGGCGTAGCGACGATCTCTTCGACGCCGTCTCGCGGCTGCTGGTGCGATTCCTCGCTCCCCTTCGCGAGTGTCTTGCCTCGTTCGCTCGGTCCTTTCTCCCGCGTCACGTCTGTCGAGTTCTCCCAGTCCTTCTGTCTCCAACTGACCGCCCATGTTCGGGCCTCTGCTGCGGCGACAGCGAGGGCGGTCGCGGCAACCAAGTCGATGAAAATCAAGACAAGGTAGTACCGCCACTGACAGCTGCTGGTGTTGCAACTCTCGTCCGCGCCGCGGCCTGCGCCGGTCAGCCACTTCAAACTGAGGAAGACCAGCGGCTGCTGTCTGTACACCCCGCCCGTGTACGGCGAGAAGGAGAGCGCGTGCAGCGTGAGCGCCTCGCGGAAGGACGAGAAGGAGGCGGAGGCGGGGGAAACCAGTGGCTCCGTGGACTCTGAAAGAGTCAATCCCACAGAGTAAAGAAACAGACGGAGTGCGACTCCGACGGCGAGAAGCACAAGAAGTTGCCAAGAAAAGATGGAGCCTTCTTTTCGCTGACATGCGCGGGTCCAGGTCGGCAGGTCCGCCTCAGAGCGCGCAGACGGCGGGGGTGGAACCGGCGCGGGGAGAGTCGCGTCCAAACTGGAGTCTGTTTCCTTCGCTTCTGGACATTCAGCAGGCGAAGCCTCCACAGCTGGGCGGTGGCGTCGCCGAAGACTCTCCACTGTCATGGTTGGAGCCGGAACAAAACGAGGAAAGGGTGACGATCTCAAGAGACTCCTTGGACGCGAAGGGCGCGCAGACACTGTGCAATAAAGGCGCTCCGGAAGCAGTCCGAGTGAGGGAAGTTCCAGAAACTGGGAAGAAAAACACAGCGTGAGTGTACACCAGCCAACTCTGTGCTGGAATCAATGCGCAAGAGAGCGACCCGCGGCCGTACCACCCCGGGAGAGTCGCCGACCGACGTCAGAGCGTCTCTTGAAAAGGAATGGAGTTCGTCGATAGAAATGGGGAGGGTGAGCTTTACTGTTACAAGATTTCTAAAAAAACTGGAAGGACGGTCTACTTCGATAGGGGGGCCAGCAGGCAGCTGGTTTTCTCGTGTCTTCCGTCGCAAGGTCTGTCGCGCATGTGTGAGCATGTGCGTAGAGAGGCAGAGAAAGCCACTCTCGGCACTTGAAGGTCCCGCGTTTGCTTCCTTCACTTTAAAACGCGATTGAAGAGATAAGAACAGCTCTCTGAAACTTCCTATAGACACTTCCTCTCCGGGAAAACGGGGTTCTCCTTCCGAGACTCCGTGTCGAGTTTTTTCGCATGCGCATGTGTGCAGCGACAGCTGCTGCTGCAGGTTGACTAGACATGCTGGAAACAGCAGTTTTCTGTACCTTCACGTGGCTGTACCAAAGCCTTTTTTCCAGCAAGAACTCTTCGCCAGGAGCTGTTTGCTTGCGTGATTTTTCTCCCCTGTAGCTCGACTGGTTTTTCCGTAATGCACTCTTTTGTCTGTGACAGACCTCCTGGCTGGCAGCGGTACCACCTCTCCCACCCCCCGTGTCTGAGGTCGGTGTCCTGATGGTTGGACATGTGGAGTCTGGGAAAAGCGGAAAAGTTTTGCGCAACACTGTGTTTGATTCTTTACAAAGATTGCTTTCGAGAGAGCGCCGCTGGATTTTCGCCCCTTCCATCCGGCAGGAACCTGCAAATACGCCAAGATATGTCCCGGCGTCCGCCAGTTCCTCCCAACCGAACGCAGTCTCTTGTCACTCTCCTTCATCGCCGACTGTTCCTCTCCCGCGTTACTTCCTGAGAGGTGTCGACTCGTGTAACTGCACATTAGCAGCCGCTGAAACCCGCCGCTACGTAGCAAAAAAAAGTATTCATATGCAGGCATGTATTCGGTGTGTGTGCGCATGCATTTTTTCTCGAATGCATCGCTGTATCGCGGTTTCTTTGCGAAGTTCAAGAGTCCTTCCTGGCTCCGATGGAAAGGCTCGAGTGTCAAGCTCGAGGTTTGACATTCAAGATTCGTCAGATCGCCGCAGGTCGCGTCTGCGTCGTTCAGCGTTCCTGCTGGTCGCAGCTGCACAGTTTGTCGGAGGTTGTGGCACAGTAGATGCGAGGGGAGTCTGGTGTCGGCCGAATCGTCTGTGACCTGAATGTTTCATTCTAGTCTTTTGCGCGTGATCATAGACCTAAATACCTCGTGTGAGTCGTGCAATCTGTGCCGAATACAGAAAAACGTCCTTTCGAGAAGGAATGCCGCGCGCCTGTCTCAGTGTGCCAGGGGCGTCTTTCGCCGCGACAGCTCCTCTGTCCGCTGCGAGAGCGGCAGACACGGTCGCAGCGAGTTCTTCCGTCTCTGCGCCCGAAGAGGAGAAACATGAGCATTCGTCTCTTCCCGGGGAAAGCCGGGGAGAAAACGATGCCCCGTTGGCTCCCCTCACGCCACAGGGAAGCACTGTGCCTGTTCAGACGGTCGACTCCTGGCCCGAAGCGTCGGCTCCAGCGGAGTCAAATGCTCCCCCGAATCCAGACGACGCACAAAAATCTGAGAAAGAGAGTGCGAAAACAGATTCTTCGTCCAAAGAAGCGTTAGATGGGAGTCGGCTCAATACGCAGCTCTGCCCAAAGACCCATCCCTCCTCCCCATCAGAAGAAAAGACTTTGGAACTCGCGCCGTCCAAGACGCTTCCGCAACCGTCACGAGACGCGCCTGCGGAGACCGGAACGCATGAAGATGCTCAAGTTCTCTCTAATCCGAGGACTCATGTGAAGGAGACATCTTCCCTCTGTCGACCTGCACCTGACGACCAGCAGACATCGTCTGCCGGGGCAGGAACAAACGAATGCGCCGCATGGAGGACGACGCATGACCGTCCCTGTGGCTGGGCCGCTTCTTCCCTGCCCTGTGGGGTGTACAGACTCCCGAGGCCGCCTTCAGCGAGTACTTTTTCCGATGCGTTTTCTGGCGCCTTGAACACTCTCCCGCCAACCCTCGCCTTCTCCGGGCCGTGCAATCCGCACTCTCACATGAGCGCATGCAGTTCGTCTCTCGGACTCCACGAGTCCCCGGTACATCCCTGTGTCCACAGCAGCTGGCTCTTCGCGTCCGACTGTCCAAACCGGCTTTGTCGCTGCCAGACGCGCGACGCGAGAAAGCACCATTCACTGTTGCCTTGGCGCTGTCGCCGAGTTTTTCGTGAGAGACCTGCGGGACTCGGTAGGGACAGACGGGGGCCTTCGAGTGTCGCCAGCGAGAGCAGCCGCAGCGAAGACGACCCCAGCAGCTGCAGTGACGCCTCCTGTGCTGCTGAGCTTGTCTTCTCTCCAAAGCATGCCTACCGTATCGCCAGTGGGGACGCCGGAGCCGCCTGTGGGTGCTTTCGAGGCCGCACAAAGCTTCTGAAGCGAGGCATCGCATGTGAAGAGCGAAGAAAACATTGTGAGACAGGCTACAGTCGCAGGCGCATTCGACGCCGTAGAAGCAACAGTGCAAGCAGCTTCTCCAGTTTCCCTCACTCTCTGCGAAACGCCTCCGGTCTCCATCTCCACCACCGTTCTCTGTGCCCCCATGGATGTCTCGACCCGGTTCAGACTGTGACGGATTTCGCGCCTCCGTGGGTCGGACGGGGGATCGTCGCATGTCCGAGAAAGGGAGACTCTGCGCCTCTCAACACCCGCCAGTTCGTCAGGCTTCGCCAGAGACGCGGGCGCGAGGCGTTGAATCCAGTGGAAGAGACAGAGAGAGACATCAGGGGGCTGTCCCAGTCCTTTCCGCGCAGGCTTCCGCGCCGGCGGCTCCTGTCTGGTGGGAGGGCCTCCCCGGCGATCACTCGAAGGCTTAGCGACGCATGCAGCGAGAGCAGCACCGGCACCAAACACATTCCCTGGGCTGGCGTCGTCACGAAGGATGCATGCAAAGCTGCGGCTTCAGCGCGCCGCGCCGCTCGCCAGTCGGTGGCTGACGCGAAGCAGCCCTCGCAGGTGAAGGCTGAGGGGTCCGTAGACACCCACGATACTCCAAACTGCGGAGGCTCCGTAGACGGAAACCGCTGGGATGGTGTCGCGAGGCGGGGGGAAGCTGACGACGACCCAGGTCGCAGTCTGAGTCTTGTTCAGGCTTCGTCTGAAGCGGATAGAACTGCAGTTGATTTGTGTAGCTTGGAGGTCAGAGGTGAGAAAGACGGCGCCTGTGAGGCGGGTCAAACGGAGTCTCAGCGCCACACGGGCCTCGCGCCTGGAGACAGGCTGCGAGCTGGTGATCCCAGCCTCTCGAACTCGGCACATGCATTCCAAGAACAGCGACCAGAGGCGAAGTTCTCTCGGCCTCGCGCTTTACACACAGTGCCCCGGACGATCGATTGCTCCTTGAGCTTCCTCGACGAACAGTCCAAGTGCAGCAGCGGCTTCAGTCCGTGGAACGGGACCCTGTCGGGAACGCCTTCGCTCTTTTCAGACGACCTCACCTGTGAGTCGTCCACCACGCTCTTCACGGTAGACGGGATCGGCCTCGCCGGTCCTCTGAGACTTCCTTCTATCCCCCCTCCGCTTGCGGGGCCTTCTGCCTCTGCGTTAAACAGAGGCGCTGTCTCCTCCGTCTCCTCGGCTCCTGCGCCGCTTGCACCGCATGGGTTGCCTGCAGGTGGCGAGGGGCGCCTCTGGACGGCGGAGAGCGGCCGCTCTTCCGGCATCGCGGCAGGCGAGGAGCAAGGTGCAGAGGTCGGCCAGGTGGATAAAGGCCTTGCTTCTGTACCTCGACCGGCGCAGTCGGTTTCAACTGAGAGAAGGGAGGGGGAGACGATGAACCATGAGCCTCGGCTTGTCTCGGACTTGATTCAAAACGCAGGAGAAACAGAAGAAGTCTGCTTTGGTGTCGGGATGTCGTCGCTGGGCGGCGATGCACCCACGTCAGGGTCACGGAGATTCTCCCGCAGTTCCACGCCTCGCTTGGGGTCTGCTGGAACATCTCTTGGCATTTCAAACACTCGACAGGATGTTTCTTCTCCTCCAGACACGGCGTTTGAGAAACCGAGGGACGCTCGTTGGACGTCGCTTGCGTCTCCGAGGGAGTTTGTGAAGAGCCAGCTCGTGGAAGAGCGACCAGCAGAGACCCGAGGTGGACTTCCTCGGCTGCTGCCCCGAATCATCTACGACCCTTCAAACGAAGAAATAGGGATGACCTGCAGCAGCCACAGAAGCAGCAGTGTGCAAGACACCCCCACAGCTAGCGCCGGTGCGAACGAGACGCCTTCAGTCTCTGCCTTCGAGCTGGAAAGAAATCTTGAAAAAGCAGACAGATCGGCCTCTGCAACGGAGCAGCTAAAAGGCCCCACCCCCTCGAGTCTTTCGAAGGAGACAGCAACGCTAGCTGGGGCACCTCAGGAGGCGCGATTGCCAAGGTCCGGAGAAGCAGAAACGCGAGAGCCAAGAAGAAAGCGAGAGGAGACGCAGGAGACAAGAGGCAAGCGCGAGAGACAGAAAGGAGGGGAAGAAGGAAAACAAATGCTCGGTGAGGCAGGAGACGCGATTGTCGTCGTCGGAAGGTCGACAGACCGAAAAGAAACAGAAATGCTTCGCCAGGCAGAGGCAACACTCCCACTCTTTGCTTTTTCTCTCTCCTCTCTTGCTCTGGACAGAGACGGCGCCTCAGAGTCGGAGGTGGACGGAGGAGCAGATCAGCGGGCCTTTTTATCTCTGGATGCAGAGCCGGGGAACGGCGAGACTGCGAGGCCTCTCTGTGGAAGAGATCTCCCGCCCTCCGCGCCGAGCTTCGCTGATACATTGCCGAGTCCGGACCGAAGGGTGTTGAAAGAGTTTGCGCGTTTTCCAGGGGACACTGGATGCACAGAAGGACTGCCTTCGCTTCTCAGTGGTCAGGGATTCAAAAACAGGGAAGGAAACCGGAAAGACGAGGGAGCTGCGGAGCAGAAGGAAGCGAGGAAATCTGCAACTGAGGAGACCGTGGGGAGTGCAGGCTCCGGACCTCAAAGGACAAGGCCGTCGCGCCGCGGCGCCGACAGCGACGCGACGACGGTTGTGCCTCCAACCGGTGGGGCTCCAGAGGAGCGCGGGACTGACAGCAGCCGCGTCGACACAGAAGGCTCTCCAAGCAGCTGTGAAGACTGGACGAAGGCGGAGCAAAGCGTCGAGGATTTCCAGGAGACAGCGGCCGAGGCGCGTGTACACCGGGCCGCGAGTCAGGAGCCAGAAAACGCGACAGGCGTCGAATCACAGGACTTGCGCTACGCGGCAGACAAGTATTGCCCCGCGGGTGCATGCATGAGCTTCGTGCTCCACTCTGAGCTTCTCTCTTCGGACGCAGAGAGCGACGCGTCTCGCCGCGCGGCCGGAGGAAGGTGGCTAGGAGAATGCGCAGCTTCTCTCATGGCGAGGAACCGAGACCTTGGGGTCTCCTTGGAGGGAGAGGGAAAGCGAGAAGTGAGAGACGATCTGCCTTTGGCTCTCCCTCGTGAGGGCGATGATTTGGTTGGCCGTTTTTGCACGAACTTAGTCGACCGGAACACGAGGAGAGACAGACTCGCTGCGCGCCGAAGTTGCTCAGTCGATTCCGCCTTCACCGAGCAGCCTCTGGAGCCTCCCCGAAAGAGTTCCCTGGCTTTTGAAGCAGCTCACGATATCCATGCACCTTCTCGTCCAAACCCAGCGCCCGCAGATGCATCTTTTCCTCCCACAGCGCCTCGAGCAACGGCGCCACCTACGCCTGCTGTTCCAGCTTCAGAGGTCTCTTCCACACTCGTTTTCAGCTTCTCCGGGTCCGAAGGCGTCACGGTCCTCGAGCAATGGGGAGGAAGTGCAGCTCAGCTAGCCACAGAGAAAGTTGCTGCATGCGCCGATGCTGGAGAGCCTGGCGCTCCGAGCTTCTCGCTGCAGGCCTCCGGGGGGCCGCCACACCCTGGAGGGCAGAAGCCGCCGCAGCCAGGAGCTGGAGGGGAGGGGAGGGAGGGAGAGATTTTGGAGAAGAAGAGAAACTCAAGTGAGTCCGAGGAAGGCCGCGAGGACGAGCAATTCGAGAAGGCGGAGTCGAACGAGTGTGGAGGAAGCGCTCCTTTTTTCTCTCCGTTCGAGGAGACCCTTGGTCCCCCCGATCCTCCTCTACCAGCAGCTGCACCGGAACGAATTCCGCCGAGCACTTGGGACGCCTCGGTCGATTTCAATATGGTTGGGGGCGAGGTTTGTGTGTACGCGGAGGACTGCCCTCAGCGCTCAGAATCGTTTGCATGCAGGGTGAAGGACTCGAATGAAGTGAGTGGAAAGGCGTCTTTCTTGACCTCTGTGTCGGAGGGGAGAAAGGCGCCGTCAGCAGAAGAAAAGAGCGTCGCCTTCGCAGGTCTTTCTCGTGCTCCACCTCCAGGTTCGACAGCGAAGCGCGGCGGAGCAGTCCCTTCGCATATTCCTCTTCCTGCCTTGTTTTCGAGTTTCTCAGGCTCGCCGGAGACTCGGGGCCTCGCGCCTCTTCTCTCTTCGTCGGCCTCCCTGGACACTGCCTCGCCGTTCGTTGACTCTTCTCTTCTGTCCTTTGCTCGAGAGGATCCGTCGGCGACTCGGGTGAACTCGAAATCAACTGCAAAAGCAAACGGGCGAGAGAATGAAACTGTCGCATCCAGCGTGATTTCCAGATTCGCTGCTCCGTTTTCTCCTTCCCCCGATGCCTCGGCGACAGCGTGTGTGTCTCCAGCTGTGCGGTCCCAGGAGACACTCCCAGGCCTGCGCCAGGACCTTTCTCTCTCTCCCCTTCGCGCGTCGTCTCTCGCTTTCCTCTCTCCGTCGCCGCTCAAGGAAGAAGAGGCATGGGGAGCAAATGGCGAGTCCACCGTTAAAGGAGCGAGAATGGGATGCGCTGTCTGCGGTGCATGCGGCAGCTCGACGGCGCGCCAGCCTCGCAGGTCTGCGGTTTCTTCTAGACTGCAGAGCGTGGAGCAACGCGCGGTCGAGGAGTCGGAGTGCGTCTGCCCGCTCGACACCCAGGCCTTGAGAGCCTTGAAACTCCGAACCTGCTGGGGCCTCGTGGAGGTTACACGAGAAGGCGAGTTCTGTTTCGCCTTCAAAGCTCGCTCGGAGCTGCGCGACCTGTACACGCCAGCCGAGAGACAGCCGTCGTCTGCGCTGCTGAGTCCCTCTCTTTCAGGTGGGTGTCTGAGAGGCGAAGACGAGTTTGACGTTTGTCCGGTCTCCGTCTGGCCGTCTGCTTCCCCATGTCGCGGGGCTCGACAACTCGCAGGCGCTCTTGGAGCGCCGCATGCGTGCTCGAGTGGGGGAGAACGCGAGACCGACAGAGACGCTGCTTCAACGGAGACAGAGAAAAAGCCTGTTCGGAAGGCAGCCGTCGAGCTTCTGTTTGTTGTAGAGCCAGGAGGTTGGTCAGTGCGCGTTCAGGAATTCGGACAATCTTCGCCCGGACGCGTCTTGAAACGCTTCCACGTCGAGTGCCTCTCAGGCCGCCAGGCTCTCCGGTACCAGTACGCATGCGAGATTGTGGAGTGTCTGAAGCAGAACTCGCCGAAAGTGATTTTGAAGAAGTCTGGGGTCGGCCTCTTCCAGCTCATGAGCAACGCGCCCGCGGATTTCACTGCGACTTTCACTTCCACCTTCTCGCTCTTCATTTCCTCGATTCACTTGCGGCGAGGCGTCGTCTGCATTCAATCGCGTCTAGGCGACGCTCTCCACCTCCCGGCAGACGATGTAGCTCTCCTCACGCAGAGCCCGGAGCTCGAGCCGCTCGACAGAGAAGCTCTGCTTCCCGAGAACTCCAGTTGCTCTGCAGGCCAAGAAAAGTTCTTCTCGCACAATCCCTGCACGCTCCGCCGAGACACTCAGAGCTGGGCCTCTTCGAGCTTCGCGGATTCTGAGGAGGCACTCAGCTCACGGTGGGGCAGAAGCACAGCGACGAGAAGTACTGCATGCAGTTGGACTAGCACTCGATTCGAGTCTCGCGCCGAGGCCTTGGGAGAGGGAAAAACACTGAAAGGGAGGGAGGGAGGTGAGTCTGACAGACGGAGAGAGACTGCCGAGGAGACCGTCGTCTTTTCGGGTACGAATGCCGGCGAGTTCTCGTTTGGACCCTGCGCCTCCTCGGCGGGGCATCTGTCCTCAGCTTTGCGGGGACCTGGCGAGACGAAGAAACGCGCAAGCGAGAGTGGAAAAGAGAAGAAGAGACGACAATGGGAAGAAGTTCGCGGCGCCCTAGCGGCAGCCCAGTTGCCAGTTGCTTCAGTGGTACAGGCATGGCAAGTCGTTTTGAGAGCTTTTGCTGTCTGCTGCGAAGAAGAGCAGCGGGGCTGGTGTACGTACACCGCAGCGCTGCAGCAGAAGCTGAGGGAGATCCAGCGAGACGACGGGGAGAGGCCCTCAGACGCGGCAGACCTTTGGGGCGGGAGGCATTCAGATAAAGAGGAAGGGAAAGATAGAGAGAATTTGGATGTCGCGCAAATGCGCAGACAGATCTACCAGAGCATCTTCCCCATCTCTGTGAAACGAAGGAGCCAGTGGTGGACTTGAGAGAGCTTGATGGTGCGTTTTCACTTGAAGAAGGGAAGTTGGGTGCGCTGGATCAGGCGCTGTGGCGCCTCGTGGCTCGAGCAAACGAGGAAGATGGAGAGTTTCGTGATGAGGTTTCCGGAGGAAACGAAACAGAGAGAATGTCAAAGACAGCTGTTTCTCCGGAAGAAACTTGCTGCTTTGCTGGTGGAAAAAGGACGGAGAGAAGTCGAGGGCAAATCGGGTCATGTAGCGAAGCCGCTGGAGAAATGATCCGGGGGATTCGTCGCGAGACAAGAAACGCCTTCGCTCGTTCAAAGCACAGGGAAGAGGAAAAGCAAAACTAGTGAGGTTCTCTTGCTTCTGTCACAGAGAGATAATAAGAGAAGCCGAGGAAAAGTGGAGAGGGCTGCAAGTTCGGGGCGCGTAGGGACTTGAGGTTCACGGTGGGGGGAGGGAGGATGGAGGAGGACGAGGTCTCGTATTTTTTCCAAAAGATTTCTTCCGAGATTTTTCCAGACAAAGGAAAACATGCAGAACGAATTTCAAAAGGGAACTGAAGGCGAAAATGCCATGTCATTCGTTTTTTCAAGGTGCTTTTCAACGCGAGTTTTGCCGTGGTTGTTTGTAACGACAGCGGAGACGAGGTATCTGTTCGGGTCGAGGCACTGCGTTGCAACTCTGAGCAACATCGGTAATCTTTATTTGACTTTTTCAGGGAAAAAGACGCGAGCTTTCTCACTGGTATGCAGGCCTTGTTTTCAGGAATTACTTTTGAGCGGAGGGCGGTGGGGGCAGCGATGTTTTTCACGGGCCAAAGAAAAGCGGCAGTTGTCCTACACAGGAGAAGTGGATCCGCCTTCTTTTGGATGTTAATGCTTCTAGATAGTAACCTGTATATATGCATATATTTGCACACAGTTACTCACACATATATATTTGTGTAGTCATCTGAATATATTCACAGATGTATGCATCATATATATATATATATATATATATATATACTTATGTATATAGAAAGAGACAGATCCATGAGTGCTTCTGCAGCATAAGCAGTGGTATTTTCTTTGAGTCTTGATGTCAAATGGCAACGCGAAGAACGCGCGAGTCAAGCGTGGACAACACCATTCGCTGGCTTCGTTTGACCAAGTATCCGTTTCAGAAACTGACTGGGTTGATGGATCTTGATACTTATCCACTGTGTGTAGGCACACCCCTCCGCAGACGCACTTGTTAAATTACAAATATGAATAGAAGCATGCATATATATGTATACATATATATACACATACATATATATATATACATATACGTATCTGCGTGTATGCATAGATGAGAGGTACCTCAATTTTACGTTTGTTACAGTATGGAGTCGTATACACCTTGTCCCGGAGAAACAGTGCTTAGAACGAGGCGTTTGTTTCATCTTTTGAACGGCAGATTTGGATCCTGAGGTGATGAAGTTTCTTCCATCGGTGCGTTGACTTTCTCAAAAAACAATATGCTGGAGTTTCTCGTTTCGGCACATCACCCTTCGGCGAAAACAACCTGGCATGGGTCCGGCTCGGGCTGCCATAGCGCTTCTTCAGAGGGACGTCAGGCCATTCTGGAAAAGTCCGCGTTAACTCGAACTCTCCCGGATTTGTCCCTGTGATCGCTTTCTTGATTCTCTCTTCGTCACTTTGAACCGCTGGAAGAATCCCCCAATTCACAGAAACCGACGGTGTCATGCGCCGTCGTCTACGCACCTCCCCTGTGAAACAGAGGACTGAAACTTCGGCAAGAAAGGAAGCGGTGTGTGTTGTCACGTGAGAAGACGGAGAGGAGCCCGTCAGAGAAGTCTTCGCTTGTCTCTGTTTCGACTCCGAACATGAGAAACTTCGCACTTTTTCCCCAGCGTTTCCTGTGACTTCTGTGTTTCCGTGTGCCAGTTTCCCGCCACAATCAGTCCGACCACGGTGTCAAACAACAATGGTTTTTCTTGGAAGGCCGCCAACTGAGGCCCCTCCTTTAGAGATACGGCCAAGGCTATTTAGCTAGATAGAAGCATCCGCTGACCACCGTAGACCGCTCGACCTAGATCTTGACTGTCTACTACCTCAGAGCTGAGTTCGACTGCGTTAGCAGAGCGCAGTTGACGTGATAATTATTGGAGAAAAAGAACCATTTAAACAGCCCGTATCAATGCAGCAGCGAAAGTCTGAGTCACCTGGGGTCCATCTACAGTTTTTCAACTTTGTACACACAAGCTCTGTTGAGGGTTCGGAACTCGTGGGTTTGTACAGGGGATCCAGTTGCAGGTTTGCACATAAACTGTCAGTCTTTTTTGCGTAAATGCAAACATGCACGGTGGAAGGTCTTCTGGGACCTCTTTACATTCTTGCGTGTACATTTCGTTAAAGCGGAAAAGGGAGCACGTTACACTGTATCGCGAAATGTTTTACCTGCCATGCGGTCGACTGGGGATAGCAGTAGCAGGTCAGACAGGAATCCGAGCACCTCCATGTCAGCTCAATCCCCGTTCGTTCTTGAACTAGAACTGTAAAACCAGTGGTTGTTGACATTTATGTCATTTCCGCTTTGTCAATAAGACCTCAGCAACGATGAAACGTGAGTGATTACCATAATGACGAACGCCTCTACGTAACGGAGAATCGGGTCGTCTGGAACCCTCTCCTCGGTCTAACGAGAGAGACATGGCTGTGAGGAAGTCTCCAGAAAAGAAAAGCCAGAGACAGAACACACGGCGACATAGCTCTTCTTTCTGAAACTAGCTGGAGATTCTGGAGAGCAAGAGAAAAAGTACCTCTGCGAGAATTGACGGTGAATCACCGACCCCTACTAGAACGGGAACTCGATGAGAAGCGAAGTCGTCCAAGCCGTCGCTGAATAACTAGAACTCCTGTCATACAACTCCTGAGCTGAATTGAAGTCTAGAAGAATACGAAGCAGCGTATAGCGAGACGGGAGTGTGTCGCGCGGAGAAGACTGTGGCCAGCTGCTCAAACTTCGGAGCATGCAGTGACCTTCCCGCGTGCTTCTCTCCGGCACACTTACTGCAAACTTAGTGTAAACTTACCCGCTTCTTTTTAACCGTCTCCTTCCGATGTTTCCACCCTCGGGACGCTTTTCTGGAATTAACGATGTCGGCGTTCTCTCGACTTCTCTTGACCAGCAGCCCAGGACCCCCCAGTCGATCGCGCCCTCCACTTTTCCCTGCGAGTTTTCGCGTGCTGTGTCTTGACAGGCTTTCACGTGGACGGTGAAATTCCCCGTCGACTTCTCCTCTCCTCCTCAGTCGCTTCGCTTTCTGTCACTCTTTCACTCTCGTCGTTTTTCCTATCGCCGCCCCTGTCTTTCTTTTATCTGGCTCGTCTTCGTTTCCTCTCCTCGAGAAAACTGTCCCTGAAAGTCCGTTGCCCTCTTCTTTTACCGTCAGCCGCAGCCCGAATATAAAGCATACACAGACACACACACATATCCATGCACATATATCAACATATGTGCATGCTTGGACTGGCGAATGAACCGCCGCAGTTGAAGGCTTCGGCAAACTCCTGCACGTTCTTGGATCGCTCTCCATCCGACACCTCGGACGCCCTTCGCCGTTGTCTTTTTTTGTTTCTTGCGATTTCACGAGACATCCCTCTTTCCTCCAAATGATGTCTGGGCTTTGACTTTGCGGGCCGTCACCCTAGAGACGGCTTTTCTCGAGATCCGTACCGGTGTGTAAAGCAAGTCGAATCAACACTGCACATAGCCCCTACTCCAAAATGATTTTCGTGGAGGAAATGCAGTTTTGAACAAGACCTGCGAGTCCGTCGCTAGCAATTAGATTGTGAAGGACAGTCGTTCGCTTTTCCCCTCTCGCAGTCCTCCAGGCTCGATGCCGAAACCGTCTCGGACCCGGCATGAAGACACACGACAGCCACCGAAGGAGCTGGTGTCCGTACACCGGAGATGCGCGCCTCTAGCGCTTTGTACAACGCAGATTTCTTTTTGATGAAAAACGCGTCGAGGAGCGAAAGAGGATGCATCTCGTGTGAGACGCATTCCCCTTCCTTTCCCTCCTTTCTGCTTTTGGAACTGAGGACGCAGAGGGTGGAAGATGGAGAATACGTCTCTCAGTAGAGTACCCGAACGGGGAAGCCGCAGTCGAGATTCGCCTCGTCCTCCCGGCTCTTCCTCCCTCCACGCCTCATCTCAGCCTCAGTCGCCGCTTCTCGCGCGCGACATCCGACCTGCGGGGGCCCTCTCGGGTGTATGGACAGTCCGGAGCCTCGACGCTGGCATCCCGCCTCACGCCGGATCGGTGACGAAACGTTTTGCGTCTTCTGCATCTTCTCTGTCTCTTCCAGAGACTCAGCGTCATGAGCAAGCGAGAAATTCTCAGGCCTGCCTCCTGGACAGGTCCTCTCCCAGGAGCCTGGCGAGCTCGCAGCTGCGACTGGAGCCCGCGAAGCCGTGGGTGAGTTTCCAGAGAAGCAGAGCACAGAGAACCGATCGAGCTCACGTGGACGCGACGCTCATGAGTGAGGCTGGGGACCAGAACTCCCGAACTCCCGGTGTCTCCGCGAACGCCTCCTCGGTTTCGGTGGAGCAGATGCGACTTCTGCCGCGAGAAGGCCAGAAGTCGTCTGACGCGCGCGACGCCGGCTCAGCCAACCAAGAATGTCCGCGGACATCGCAGACGCCGTCGCTCGAAAGGCTTCCTGCGCCGCTTCCCACAGGGCTCGCTTCGACGACCCTCTTGCGAGAAGGCAGTGCTGCTGTGTTTGCTTCCAAGGGAATTCCAGGAAGAAAGACGTCGGAAAACAAGTCGTCTCTCTCTCCACCGGGCGCCGTCTCACACTCTGTGACCCAGCAACGCCCCGCTCCTCACAGGTCGCGTCCGCTGTGGACCTCGGGTGTCTGGACACCTCACCATGAAGCCGACCGAGAAGAAGGAAGAGAAGGACTCGGCTCTTGTGCTTCTTCGAATGCGGAGAGGAATGCGGTGCGCTCGGGTACGAGGGAGACAGAGTTGAAGGGGAGGAAGGAGGAGGAGAGCCGAGCGTTGTCAAGGACAGAGATGAAAACGAATCCGAGTCCAGCTAGGACTAGCGGGTCGCCTCAGAACAGGCCCCGACAGCCCCGACCCCCCGTTTCGTCTGGTTTCCATCCTGCGTCTGCTCCCTTCCATTCTCGGCCACTTGGTGCCTCACCCTCGTCCATATCTCCGTCATCATCTTCTTCTTTATCCTCTTATTCTTGTGCTTCGTCATCATCATCATCTTCTTTATCCTCTTATTCTTGTGCTTCGTCTTCCTCGTCTTCTCCTTCGTCTTCGTCGCCTCTTTCCACTGCTTCACGTCCCTCCGCGACTTCCGGTCCTGCCGTCTCTCTCGTCGGTGCCACTGGCCTACGCGTTCCCGCGAACTCCACTGTTCCAGCGTGCGGCGCCTCTGCGTCTCTCGCGTCTCATCCAGTCTCCTCTGAGGAGGAGCGCAGAAGAAGCGTAGCGATGGTTCGCTCTCTCTCCTCTGCTGCTGTTTCCTCGTTTCAGTCTTCTTTCGTTCCGTCTGCATGCGTCCAATCCTCTCCGACACCTGCCTGTGCTTCTTCGCGACCGCCTGCCTCGTCTTTCTCCTCCTTGTCTGCCTCCTTGGCGTCTTCGGCTGCGTCGTCGACTAGGCTCGCTTCAGACCCTTCGCAGTCTTCGCTTTCTTCACAATCTTTGCATTCTTCACACTCTTTGCATTCTTCGCTTCCTTCGTCTCTTCCATGGACGTCTCCCGGAAGGAGTCGCGGGCTTTCGAGTGCGGTCCCTCTCAGCCCCTCTGCTCCCCGTTTACATTCGGAGTCTTCTGACGGTACGGAGAAGCCGCCGGCCGCCTTTGGCCTGCCTGCCGGCGATTCGCTTCCCTCGGCTTCTCGCGAGCTGCTGCGGCGCTCTATACCCTTCAATGCGTCTTCGCTCGGCGGTGGAAAGACTCAGCCTCCCTCGAGTCGGTCTGCGACCTTGCCTTCGAGTGCACCGTCGTCCTTCGCTTCCGCCACGACCCGCGATCCCGGCGTCTCTCCCAGTCGACACACATCTGATTTCTCTCGCCCCGTTGTTGTTCGTTGCTCATCCCCCTCTTCGTCGCCTTCGCCTTCGCGCGCTTCGACTCCTGCACCATCGTCACCTGTTTTGCCTTCAGCTGCTTCTTCTGCTTCGTCGTACGTTTTGGTTTCTTCTCTGCGTCCTCCCAGGAGACCCTCTGCATTCCTCAAGCCTTCTGTCATCTCTTCCGCGTCTCTCCCGTCACTGCCTGGCTCTGCTGGGGGGGCGTCTTCGGAGAGTTCAGCCATATTTCAGAGTGACACTGACGCGATGGAAACCACTCGTGGAGGGAATGGACAGCAATGTGAAGATAAGGACAGGAATCAGAACGGCCTCTACGTAGACGAGAGAGCGCGGCGGAGGCGTACACCCGTTGTGCGAGCGCATGAGGCGAAGAAGGAAGGAGGAAAGAGAATGAGAAGCGACGGCGAGGAGCGAGAGAGAGAAGCTGAGGGCCTCGCGTTTCGTGCTGTGCTTCCCGAGAAGGCGAAGGGGACGCGACGGGAGGAGACTGAGGAGGAAGTCTGTTTGAAAGAAGAAGCGAAAGAAGAGGGAGATGCAGAGAAAGCCGTCAGAATCTGTGAAGCGGAGAAGTTGCTCCCGCCTCACAGCAAGATTTTCGGACAACTCTCGGAGGAACAACGAAGAGTCGTCCTTGCCCCTGCGCATGCAAATCTCTGCGTCATTGCTGGGCCTGGATCAGGTAGGGTGAACGTCGCTGCTTTGTCTTCTTTTTTGAAACGTTGTTTCCTTCGTTTTGCTTTTCTCCCCTTGTTGTTTGTGTCTGCGGCTTCGTCCTGTCGCTTGAGTTCTTCTGTTATCTCTCTGGACTTGTCGTTGTCCCTCGACTTCCGTTCCACGTCTTCCCTCTCTTCGTTCTTTTCGCTCTGCTCTCCCCGCCACTCCTTCTCACTTTCCACACACCGGTTTGTGTTTGGCGGCTGACGGAGCCGTTGCTTCTGTCGGCTGTCGCCTTCTTTCTTCTTCTGAGGTTTTTCGGATCCTGAGCGGTGTCATCCGTTGCCTCTACTCTATAAGACTCGCTGTCTTGACGACACTGCCACGATGGAAGCTGGATCCGGTGAACAACGCGTTCGCTGAGTCTCTCGGAGTTCCGCAGCTCTGCGCACAGAAAATGCTCTTCGACACTCTCCGCGGCGTCTCCACTGCGTTCTGTTTCCTGTAAAGGACTTCAGACACAAAGCGCGACCTCGAACAGCTCGGGCCTTCCGTTCAGGATGGGGGGGACGTTGATGACAACGCTTGGGTGCTCGCTCCCCGGAGACACAGAGCGTCGCTCGCCTGTCCGCCTGGCGCTTTCTTGACTCTCTTTGCTTCCCGTTTGCGCGTCTTGCTTTGCTCGTCTTTTCTAGGGAAAACGACGGCGATAACCGCTCGAATTCTTCGCCTCCTTCTTGAAGGCGAAGGTCCAATCTTGGCTCTCACCTTCACGCGGCGAGGAGCCGAGGAGCTCCGGACGCGCGTGGTGGACGGTTTCTCTTCCACTCTCGCGGAGATGCGGCTTCTGTCGGGGTCGCGAGAGAACGGCGCCCTCCCCTCAGCTGTCTCTCCGCGAACGAACGCAGCCACAAGCTCCACAGCCTCCGCGAGAACAAACGGCGGCGACGCCACGATCTTCAACGCCCCGCTCGCGAAGCTCGACTGGCAGCGGCAGACGAACTGGACGCATCCCTTCGCTCCAGCGTCTGCGGCAGGCCCTCACCCGAGGTGCGACTCCGCGCCTGTCCACCCGTCGGTCACCTGTTACTCTTCTTCGGCAGTCGCGCCTTCTGCTTCCGCCTCTTTCGCGTCGCTCTCTGCGTCTTTGGGAGAGCAAGCTCCAACGTCCGCAGCTGCGGCGCCCGGCTTGCCCCTCTTTCACGACCTCGCCGGTCGCGTCCTTGTCGGAACGTTTCACAAATTCGGTCTCCTCGTCCTCCGGCGCCACGGGCGCGCCGTGGGGGTCCCTCCCTCCTTCCTCGTCGCCACCGCGACTCGCCAGGGCCAGTTGGCCCGCGAGGTCCTCGAGGCCTTCAAGGCCCGCGAGGAGGCCCGCGGGGCGATGCTGAAGAGCGCGCGCGAGGAGCCAGGGAGGCCGCAGCGCGCGTGTGGGGTGGGGAATTTGGAGGCCGCCTTTCAGCAGGTTCGGCGCTTGCACTTGCTCCGCATGCAGAGAGAGCTGGCGGAGAGACAGAGAGAGAGAGCCGCCCGCTCCCGGGGCGGCGGCCCGGAGACAGCAGAGTCACGAGCGACAGGAAAGACGGGAGAGACAGGAGAGGCAGATATCTGTCTAGACGAGGCGGCTCTCGACAGTGACCCAGATGACTTGCTTGACTTTCTGACAGACGAAGAGGAGGAAGAAAGCGGGGGCTTCCACTCGCAGCACTCGGGACTTCCGGCGGCGGGCAGAACAACCAGGCGAGAGCCCGGCGAGGCCTGCGGCGGTCGGCAGCCTTCGCGGGGGCCGGTGGCGCCTCATATGGGGAGTCGTGTGGGGTCGACGAAATCGCGAACGACGTGGAAAGAAGTGGACATGTTCCTGAGGCTCGTACGAAAGTGCAAGTTCTCCGAAGCGTTCCTCGACACCCTCAAAACAGAGAACGCCCAGCTGTACGCGCTGACACGGCAGTACGCGGCGCTACTGCGACAGCAGACGCCTCCCCTCCTCGACTGCTCAGACCTCATTCTCCTCACTCTCGCACTGCTAGAGAGTCAACCAAACATCCGGAGAGACCTGGCAACAGCGTACCCCATCGTCGTCGTCGACGAGTTCCAAGACACCAGTCTCCCCCAGTTCAAAGTTGTCAAGGCCCTGGCTCTCGGCCGCCAAGAACAAGAGAGAGAACAAGCGAGAGAACGAGCATGGATGCATGAGACTATGGAGAGAGAACGTGGAGAAGGACGCGCGGGCTTCTGCGCCGGAAATCCAGGGAGGCAAGAAGCAACGAGACAAAGGCGAGGCGGGGTCACAGTGGTTGGAGATGACGACCAATCCATTTACGGATTCCGAGGCATCGACGCCAAAGTAAGCGTCTCACAGACGACGGCTGTCGGTTGGAAATACACCTATAAACAAATACATATGCATATATATATATATTTATATGTATTTGGTGATTTTTATTTGTGTTTGTGTGTGAAAGAGCGGATCGGGACGCGCTATCAGCTCTAGATTTTCACTGATGTCTGAATGTCCACTTTGACCGAGCGGAGGAACCGTCAGTCAGAGAAGAATCCGAGGAGGAGTCCATGACGCCGTCACTTCTTCCTACCTCGGTTTACGCATGTCTGTGTGCTTGCGTTCCTGAGAGTGTATTTTTCTGCCTCTCCATCTGTGCCTCTGCGTATCTCCACAAATGTTCGTTTAGTCGTCTGTCACTCTCCCTCTCAGCATCTCTCGTTCAATTGACATAGATATGCGTACCTGTGCGTATCCGCAGATCCCTCTGCGTCCTGGTGTGTGTGCATAATATATGTATATATATGTATATATCTATATATGTATATGTATATATATATATATATATATGGATCTCTATACAGGAAGAAGATCGGGTGTTCCGAGTTCCGTGAAACTTGGAGGTGGACCCGCGCGTGCTGTTGCATGCAGTCGGAATTGCTGTAGGAGTTGCGCGTCGAAACGGATTCCGCGTTCTTGCTTTTCTGTGTCGCTTCTTAGAATTTTTTGATTTTCGATCGCGCTTTCCCCGATCGTTTGGAATTTCACCTCTCCTGCAACTATCGCTCCGTTGCCCCCATCGTCTCTGCGAGTTTGGCGCTGATCAACCACAATCGCCACCGGAGACTCAAACGCCTCTACCCCGCCGCTCGGCCCTTTTCGTCTTTTCTCTCTTCTTTCCTGTTTCAAGCCGTTCTGCCTCCACATCAGATGCCCTCTCCCCCTTTGGGCTCTGCTTCAGCCGCCATTCACTACACTCCTTCCCATCAAGCTAACGCCCTCACAAACAGTTCTGCCGCTGCTTCCTCCTGTCCTCCGTCTGCTCCTGGATGTTCTTCTGCTGCCGCATCATCAACACCGTCTTCGTCTTCTTCTTCTTGTTCTTCTCTCGCGTCGTCTCCGTCGCCGTCGGCAGGTCTTCTGTCGCTGTTTCCACCTGCAATGTGTGCGGTGCTGTCTTCTCCGAAGGCGGAGGCTGCCTACATTCTTCGGTTCATCGTCGCGCTCAAGCAGACGCGAAAGTTGTGTTGGGGAGACTTTGTGATTCTCTCCCGCACGAACAGAGGCCTGAAGGAGTTGGAAGAGCTGCTGCAAGATCCCCAGGTTCTTCACTCCGCATTTCGTTCGTCGCCTTTGCCCGACGCGGGACCGTTGCCCATCCTCTCTCTCTCCCCTTCACTCGGGGAAGATGAAGTGGAAAACCAAAGAGCGTCTTCTTCGGCTTCTTCTCCGTCGTCTCTCGCGGCTCCTCGTTCTCCTCTTGCGTCTTTGTCTTCGACTCTGTGTTTGTCTCCAGTGACATCTCCGCCGTCTCTGTGGTATCGACCAGACCGACCGCCAGATCCCTCGCTGTTGTGTCCTCTCTGGGCGTCGTCTGCGTTTCCAGAGGCACTGCCGCTGCACAGCACCGCTCTAAAGCGTCGCGGGACTCAGATGCTGCGGAAACAAGGCGTACTTCTCGTCTGTGGCTACTTGCGACTCGCTCTCGATCCTCACCACGACGCGTCTTTCCTGCGGGTGCTCAACCGACCCAGACGCGGCCTCGGTCTCGCCGTCGTCAGGGCGCTGTGCCGATGTCTGCAGACGCTCGAGGGGGACGCTGCGTCTCCCGCCGAAGCCGGCAAGCCTCGTAGCGAAGCAGGAAACGAAGAGACGGACGCGGCAGAAGAAGTCGAAGAAGGAGAGAGGGAAGGAGTTGAGAGAGAAGGAGAGGGGAAGGGAGGACGCAGGAGAAAGCGAGGGCGAGAGGCGCGAGCCCAGGAGGGAGCAAGGCAGGACGGGGAGGAAGGCGAAGAAGGAGAGGGAGGCGGAAGAAGAAAAGAGGCGGTAACGAAGAGTCTGGTGTGCTGGGATGCGAAGTGGAGAGAAGGCCCTCTCGAGGGAATCGACCGTCTCCGGAAACACGAACGGCAGTGTGACGCCCATCGTGGGTCGCGCGTTTTCTCCCTCTACGAGGCGGCCTCCATCATCGCTGAACTCGAAGAAACAGCAGAGAACGGCGAAGGAGAGCGAAAACGCAACGACGAAACAAACACACAGCAGGAAGGAGAAGCAGGCACGTCTTCTCGATCTTCATCTTCTTCATCGGCAAATCCGTCGTTTTCTACACCTTCACCTTCGGTCTCCTCGGTCTCTGGTTCATCGCCTTCTTCGGTGGACTTGCCTGTTGAAGACCATGCGACCGAACGGCTGTCGAGGGAGAAGAAGGAAACTCGATTGCTGTCTGGGTCTTTACTGAAGCAGACAAAATGCCCTGCCTCTGCGCTGCCGCGACTGCGGCGTTTCCTCGAGCAGCTCCAGGCGCTGAGAAGCTTGGCGAGGAGTCGTACTGCGGGAGCCTCCGACCTCGTCCTCTTCGTCCTCAAAGCCTTTGGCCTCGAGGCCTTCCTCGCAGGTGTCTCCGGGGAGACAGAAGGCACAGAGACGCTCCCGAAGACGGAGACAGAGAAACAAACGACGGAGACGGCCGATCAGAAGACCCTGGAGAGGAGGAAGGAGAGGGCGGAGAAGAAGAAGGGAAGGAAGAAGGCGGCTGGCGCTGGACGAGACGATGGGGATGAGGTCTGCCGGCAAGCGGAAGAGGAAACATGGGGAGAGTGTGGAGCAGGCGAGAAGAGAGGCGACAGCGCCGTAAGAGCTTCCGGAGAGGGGACAGAGCGAGAGATGCAGGCGAAGAAGTTGAGGAAGAAGAACGACGGCCCCGATCGAGAAAAAAGGACCCCCATCGAGGAGAAGCGACAGACAGAAAAGAGAGACAGAGAATCGAAGACGGATCCGACGTCTTCGACATCTGTGTGTTCTTCTGAAAATAAACTGGAAGACGCCTGGACGCTCCTGAGGCTTGCTGAGGGATACACGCCGAATGCGTTGCAGCCGACAGGGTGGGATTGTCTCTCGCGTTTTCTGAAAGATTTGACGAACGACAGATGCGGAGAAGCAGAGACGCTTCAGCGAAGAAACTCGATTTTCCTCTCCACCATTCATCAAGCCAAAGGCCTCGAATGGCCGGTCGTCATCCTCGCGAAAGCCAACGAGGGGTGAGCGCGCAGGCGTCGGGCGCAGGAAAACGCGTTTGAATCTGCGCGCGCGTATCCGCAAGCGAAGAGTGAAGTTCGTCGCACGGGTGGACCTTCAAGGGGATTGCGTTTTTAAACGTACACTCGGCGCTTTGTTCAGTTCGGGGATGCATGGGCCTCACCAGAGATAGAGAGGGAGGAAGGTCCACGGGTGGAGAGCAAACGAAACGATCTCAGAGGTGACTGCGACGGCGACTCAGAAGCTCGCGAACGCAATACGCGGCTCTGCAGTTCCACGCAGGACGAGACCGAAGCGAGAGAAGAAGGGCAGCAAGGTGGAATGCAACAGAAGGGGAGGTTGTGGAAGGCGAGACAGGAGCGAAAAGGATATGAAGATGCAGAGAAACGCCAGCACACAGAGAGCGCGTTAGACATGATTTGGTCGTGGTTACTGAAATGCGGAAAAGGCGCGACGAAAACAAGCGGAGAGGGGACCGAGAACAAAACGCTTGACGAAGCGTTTTTCTCCGTTCCGACCCTCCAAATGTTTCTCCTCTGTTTTCTCGTCTCGCTCTTTGCCGTGACAGTTTGTGTAAACAGCCATGACGCATGCAGACGGAACACGAAGGAGAAACGAGATAGCCGTCTCTCTGGATTAACTACAGGATCGCTTGGATTTGTCTTTTCTGCTGCGTTGCCTATTCACAGACATCTTCCACTGTCCAACGAAGACACCTCGGGATCGTTTGTGAGCCTTCCAGCGCGGATCCCATTGACATCTGTTTCCTCGTTCTCCTCTTCGGTTCCGCCCTCCTCGTCCCCGCCGTTCTCTCCCTCTCGTTCCTCCTCGGTTTTGCCTACCAACCGAGCAACCTCGTTCACTTCGTCCTTTACTCCATCTTCCTCCTTTACGACTCCATCTTCCTCCTTTACTACTCCATCTTCGTCTTCTTCCTTTGGTTCATCTTCTTCCTCTTCCTGCGGTGTGCCGTCTTCTTTCTCCTCTTGCTGTAGCGCGTCTTCGTCCGCTTCGTCTTCTTCTTCGTTCGTCTTGGTTCCTCCTCTGTCTTCTTCGTCGTCCGCCGCTGCCTCCGCTGTCTCCTCTGTCTCCGCTGTCTCTGCCTCGCTGACCGCGGAGGCCTGGCAGAAGCGTCGCACGCAAGAAGAGCGAGTGTGGGCGATGTGGACCGAGAAGAAGAAGCTCGAGGAGCAGGAGCTCGAGGAGGAACGGCGTCTCTGCTACGTCGCGCTGACGAGGGCAAAGAGCATGCTCCTCGTCACTTGCTCGAAGACGGAGAAGAGCGGCCAGAGTCTCCGAGTTTCGCGCTTTGTTTCCGAGGCGAAACTCTTCCACTTCCACCCGCTCTCGGCGGCCTCGGGCGTCCATCCCAAGTCTGAGAAAGACCCATGTCGGTGCCGCAGCGCAGGAACCTCGACCGACGCCCGAGGCTCGAGAGAAGAAGAGACGGAGACCGACAGGGACGCGCATGCAGAGCGACGAAAACGTGAGGAGAGGAACAGCCAACTCGGACACCGAGTCGCGAAAGGAAGATTACAGGAGGAAGGAGAGACTGGCGGCAACGAAGAGGAATCCCTAACGAAAGGCAAGCTCACAGCGGAGGGCCAAAAAAAAGAAGAAGACTGGACAGGAGAGACGAAGGCACACCAGAACGGGACCGACACAGAGAGTGAGCGCAACAGAGAGATGAAGATGAAGGGAGAACATGACGCGAGCGAAGAAGATATCAAAATCGACACAGACATCAGTGACCTTCTGGATTTGAGCAGCGTTTCGGAGAGAACAGGACAGTGGGGGCGACTCCTGGAAGCAAGAAAAAAACAGCAACAGAACCGTTCCTCTTCGTTCAGGTGTACGTCCCCTTCGTTCGGGCGTCTCGCGGCACCTTCAGCTGCTTCTCACTCGGTTTCCGTCTCGAATGAGGGAGTGCGTCCTGTCTCCGACGAGTCCTCCTCTTCCCCCTCTGAACTCGCGAAGGCGCTGCCTGCTGGAGCGCTTGGCGAAGGGAGACGGCCTTCGCGATGTGGAGACCTGAGCAGAGGGGAGACGCTGGACGCAAGTTCAGAGGGGGAAGAGCTGAAGAAACATGCAGGCGAGCGCGAGAGCGAAGAACGAAGTCGAACGCCTTCGCCGACAGAAGGCCCTGCAAGAAGAGAGGTTATAGAAGAGGCTAGTGAGCGTCGAGGAGGCGACCCGAGAGCAGCAGAAGAGAAGCGGAGAGAAGAAACAAAAGCCGAGCAAGACGAAGAGAAACTCCTTCCATCGACATGCGCGCCGAAGAGAGAAGAACAATACGAACGTCGGAACGCAGAGGATACGCAGAGGGAAGAAGCATCTCAGAGAGACGCACAAGAAGCAGAGGCAGAAGAAGAACTGCAGAGGAAAGAAGAATCCCGGAACTCCAATCGACAGACGCTGGAGATGTACGCGTTCGAGCCAGAAGACGACGAAGTCATCAGTTTGGGAAGTGATCTTGACGAGCCGACAGCAGGGCCGATGGACCCCTGCAGGGACGCGCCAACGCCGGGGAAGGAGCCGGAGGGAAAGAGACGCTCTGAGATCGCCTGTTCGTCGCATGCAGAAATCCGAGAGGTTGTGACAGCTCTCGAGGAAGCTGAAGAAGAGACTGGCGAAGAAGGGGAAGAGACAGGGAACGCGATAGCGGAGAAAGAGAACTACGAGCAACCGACAGCCGAAGAGAAGGACGAACGAGTCGACGTCAGAGAGCAGAGCAAGGACTCGAGAGAAAAGGAGACAAGGCAGACTCCAAGGGTGGCAAGAAAGGCGACAGAGAGGAGAGATGGGGAAGCAGATGTGATTGTCATCGACGAAGAAGAAGCGCCGGAAACGGCTCACGACAGAGAAACAGAGAAAACGCAAGAGACGACCGCAGAGCCAGACAGCGTGTCGAAGGGCGAAGACGAGATGGAGGAACCGACAGCGGTGGAAGTGGAAGACGATGACGAAGTCGAAGCTCAAAGAGACCAAGACGAAAGTGCGAGAAGCACAGACGAAAACGAAGAAGGCGGAAGGAAAACAAGTAGCAAAGCCTTCTTCCGCAGCGCTCAAGACCTGGCAAGACGCGTCGCGCAGGCCTCCCGATCCTCGTCAGACTTTGCTAGACCAACAGCCTCCCTCCATCGAGACGGCCACCATACAGCACTCAAACACCGCGAGTTACAGACTTCCACGTTTTCTCTTCCTTCTTCTTCGCCTTCTTCTTCTTCGCCTTCTTCTTCTTCGCCTTCTTCTTCTCCTCTTCCATCTGCTTCGTCTTCGTCTTCAGGTTCTGCTCTCTCCTCTTCTGGGAGGTTGGAGGCTCCCGCGCGTTCGCTGGGCAGCGCCGCGGCACCGGGCCGTCCGTGGCGGTGTTTCCTTTTGAAGAAAAAGTGAGGAAAGGAGGCGCCCTCGAAAGGACCAGTCACCGACTTCGCGGTGCACGACTGTTTCAGAAAAGGTGTAGAGAAACGCAAGCAAACGAGGGGGGCCTCGCGAGGAAGAAGACGAAGGTCGTGCAGATTTTAAATCCGGAAGAAAGCAACAGGAGAGACAGTGCGAGAAGAAACATGGGTGGATGGAACAGCGTTACGAGAACGCGCGAGAGAGAGAGTGCTACTCAAGAATGAGAGAGCGTTTGACCCAGGCGCGAGATCGGAACTGTCGGAGAAGCGAGGTAGCAAGGAATGCGTAAACGACGAGGTCGCCCATTCGACAGAAACGGGAGAAAGAAGTTCGACGTAGACCACTGGCTTTCGTCTGGTGACGACTCAGTCGCAGAGTTCTCATCGGACTTTGAGACCGCACCAACAACGAGAAAGGAGGCGTGCTTCGAAAAAGAGAGAC
Source organism: Toxoplasma gondii ME49 (assembly GCF_000006565.2). Classification (NCBI taxonomy): domain Eukaryota; phylum Apicomplexa; class Conoidasida; order Eucoccidiorida; family Sarcocystidae; genus Toxoplasma; species Toxoplasma gondii. The sequence goes on from NC_031480.1 coordinate 6,622,746, forward strand.
TCGACAACAAACCGTGGACTATCCAGTGCACCGATGAGCTCCAACGCCCGTCTAGTCTACGTCTCTGCAATTTTTAGAAGAAAAGCGACCCCAGAGAAGACCAAGTGCCGAAACGCGAAGCGACCGTCTTGAAAGGCATGCACTGGCTGAGCTCCATCCGAGCCACAGTTTCTCTTGCGCATGCTGCGTCGCCCGCACTCTTCAGGTGCATCTCTCTGCTCTCTCTCTCTGGTTGCCTTTCGGAGTTATATGTCAATCCATGAGAGAGAGTGTCTGTACCCGACGCCGAGTGAAACTGTGTGGACGCCTCGCGCAGAAACGACAGCTGGGATTGCTCTCGCTGAGAAATTACTGTTGACAACTGCATATAAACATATAAACATATATACATATATATATATATATATATATATATATTTATAATAGTGATCTGTTCACCTGCGTAGCTGAGAAGCGTTGCTAGGCACTTGCCAGAGTACTTCTGTTTCATCACGCTGCCATATCTCGACAGTTCAGTCGTTGTCTCCGATTCACAGCTTTGGCAGCTCTAAATAAATATTCACCTGAACAGGCAGATGAAGACATGAACGTTGAACAGGCCGACGCTCACGTGCACCAACGTGGGATGATTCATTCGCATGCATTTACACACCTAGTACTCATATATATATATATATATATATGTATATAAATTTACATATTTATATACAAATATTTATATACTTCTATAAATTTTTATGTATATCTATATATTTATATATATATATATATATATATTTATATATATACATGTGCCGGTATTCGTGTGTTGTGGGTAGATGAATGCTTTGTCGAGGGTCAAAGTTGAGAGAGGCAGTGGTCTCTAGACAGCATCTGAATTTGCCGACTGGCCTGTCGAGACATCCTGGGAGCAAGGCGTCGAAAGGAAGCAGAGAGGCGAAACATCTATTCGCGATCTCGGCAACCTTGAAGAAATCCGGTAAAGGTGCCGCGACAGGCGTACCCAGGGACGCCTTTGTTGAAACGCGTTCTTGCAACAAAGTCAGACAGAGAAGTTGGGAGGTGACTGGAGAAGTTGCCAGACACGGCACACGAGGGGAGAGAAAAAGCGCGAGCGGTAGTGACCGATATGCGACGCGGCAGGCGAATTAGAGAAAGGATCCGCGAAAGAAACATGAAAGACACACGGAGGACCGACAGGAAGCATCCAGCTAAACAGGAGAAAAGTGAAAGACCAACGAGGCGAGGCAGCCAAGCAGCCAAACGACAGAAAGGAAAAAGAGAGCAGACAGAATCGAAGTCGACCCAGAGATTAGGGGAAGAAACCGCATCGCAAGACCACAAGCCGGGGAGACGAGGCGAGAGGAAAAAGAAACTCAGAGCTCCCTTTGATCGCCATCATCCGCCTTGCAAGTAGTCACCTCTGGAACCGTACTACTTAAAGCCTTCCTTCGGCAATCCATCAGCCTGCGAACGCCATGGCGTTGTGAAGTAGACGCCAGCAGCTTGAAGATAGGCCTTCGTCGACGCCATGCTCACTTGCAAGCCCCTCTCTGAAAGTCGCAGAAAACAACGAACGAGAAAAACGCAGATCGAAGACATGTGCTCTACAGAGTAGAACGTTACGCGAGTCCGCCGTACGTCCAACAAGACACTTTGAACAACATCGCAAATCGCGGCTGAACTGTTCATCTCGAATTCCACACTCGTGACAGAAGAACGAACCGGCATTTCCAGACTTCTCCCAGGCTCCAGCAACCACCTTGAAACGCTCGGCTCGCGCACTGCAGGCCCAATATGCGACTTGTCATCTCCTCGCTTGCTCTATAAATCTAGGCAAACATACATATGGGCAACCATGTATGTACACTTTTTTTTCTGTACATATATATATATATGTATATATATATATATATATATATATATATGCATTTCACGGGGGCGTTGGTGTGTGCCGATGTCCCCGTTCGTCGTTTCTACAGTCCTTTTTGTAGAGTGTAGAAACGCTTGGCTTCTCGCGTTCTCGTTTCGGTTCTTGAAGGATCCGTTCCTGTGCGACGTTTGCAAATCAGCGACTGGACACAAGCGCAGATTTCGCCTTCTCCCCGCAGGATTTCCTCGCCGGAGGGCTCTGCCTTCACTCACCTCTCAGGTAAAGATAAACATCTCGCAACGCGACACTCTGGTGGGTCAGGAACTTTTCATACAGCTGATCGTGGTCCACGATGGCGGCTTGAATCGCTTCTGCAGACAGTTCAACCTCACGCTTCTCAGCTGTCTTTCTCTTCTTCTTTGACTTTCCTTCCTCGGCTTCGCCTTCGCGCGCCTCTCGCCGTCTTCCCGCTGTCGCGCCGCGCTTACTGGCCTTCTGACTGTTCGTCGCAGGCGCTCGTTCAGGGTTCTTTTCGCCTCCGGTTTTTGCGGTCTCTGTTTCCTCGTCTCGTCTGCCTCGCGAGTTGTCTCCCGAATCGCCAGTCTCTAGCTGCGCAAGTCGACCTGGAGGTGATTTGCGCCGCCCGCGTTCTGCTTCGCGCGTTGCGTTGTCATGCGCCCCAGCTGGTCGACTTCGCCTTTCGTCTCCACAGTCGTCTGTGTCTGCTCCCCTGTCTCCGTGGAGACACACGCCTCCAACTTCGTTGCGAACTGTGGTGTGCTGTGGCGAAAGGGGAGGGGAAGGAGACGAGGCAGATGGCGCGAAAGAAGGAGCGAAAGAAGAAGCGAAAGACGAAGAGGCAGGCGCCGCCTTCCAGATAGGAGCTGGACGCTGGGAGAGCGTTGCGGTCGCCGTTTCTGCATCGCCGGCGGGTGCTTCGTCTGCGGAGCAGGCAGCCGCCGTTTGTGAGACTTGTTCGTTTGAAGAAGGCTTGGGGTGCAGGAAATCGAAGGGTGGAAGCGCCGCGAGAGGATAGAGATCGTGCGTGACCAAGTAAATGCAAATGCGATGAAGCATGCGCCGAAGCAGAGGCTCGGGCAGACTCTTCTTGAGGCCAAAGTGCCGACGGAACTCGGACAGCAACCGCGCATCCGCAGAGCTCCAATCAATTTCACACAGAACTGAAGAAAAGGCGGCGCTGCGCACAGACGAAGAATAAGGGCGGGAAGACGACGAAGAGAGAGAAGACGAGCAAGTCACAGAAGTCGAATCCGATAGGGAGGACCCGTGGAAGGTGGACAAACAGGCTCGAGGCTGGAACTGGTAACCGGCTGTAGGTGAAAGAGGTACACCATCACTTGCGTCTTCGTTTGCATCTTGGAAGGAAGAGTCGCTTCTGCTTGTCTCTCGAGACTCTGTCACTTGCTGATTGACCGAGAGAGACGCTCCCCCCTGAAGCCGCGCTTTCAGGCGGTCCAACAGAGGCAAAGCTGCGAGGCCTTTCAGGTCCTCGGAGATGCCCCGCAAAGACGACTTGAGTCCAGGCGACGCGTGAGGCGTCGAGAGCGGTCGCGAGGAGAGATCCTCGGCACAACCCGAAGGCGAAGCATGGTGAGGCTGCGGGATGGAGGTCTTCTGACAGACGTTTGCCTCAGAGACAACTGTTCGGTCCGCCCACTGGAAAGCGTTTTCGTTTGCTTTCGCTTCTTGGCTGTCGCATCGAGCGGTCGCCTCGGTCAGCTGTCCCTGTTCGTCCCCACAGCGAACGGAGACACCTGCATCCGTCTGAGGACAGAGATCGTTCTCTTCCTCCGGTCCCTGGGAACCGAGGCACTGCTTCAGGCTGACCTGACTGGCGGTGCGTGGAGAACTCGACGAGTCGCTGCCTTCAACGTATATCACATCGGTCCTCGCTTCTTGCGTTCTTTTTTCTTGAGTGAATGCGTTGCCAACCTCTGCAGTTGGACGCGTCTGAGACAGAGCCGCGACGCTTCGCTCTCGTGCTTCATCTGGTGGGGAGACGACTTTCCTGTATCGCGTTCCATCTTTCTTCGTATTCTTCGTTGCTTCCTTCCTCGCGTCACCTTCATTCGCTCCCGCTCTGTGCATTTGAATGGCCTGCTTGTCTGCATGAGCTGCGTCTCGCGCATGCGAACATGCTTCGCTGGCGCCTCTCCGGCGTTCGCCAATAATCACACAAGTCAACTCTTCGACCTCGCTACTGTCCTCGAACTCTTCCCTCGCTTCTTCTTCTCTGTCGGATGCCTTCGTCTCTGCAGCAGCCTCGACGTCCTCTGCGCAGACGTCGCCGTCCTCAGACACTCTCGTCGTAGCGTCGGGAGCGTCTCTGACGGTGTCTCTTCTGTCTCCGTCACAGGCCGCCTCACAGGCTGGAGCGCCGCCAGTGGAGGTTTCGCCTTGTGCTCTCGGGTGTCTGTTCCTTCCCTCTGGAGTGTGAGACGCGCGCGAGGTCTCGTCCTCTGCAGCCTCTTCCTCTACAGAGAGGAAGGACGACGCAGAGACAGAGACAGACGATTTTGGCGATGACGAGACTGTTCTGGCACCCACCTCCCCTGCGACCGCAGCCTCACGCGGAGACCAGCGAGGCACGCAAGAGGGGAGAGAGGACGCCCAAGCAGATGCAGACAGAAGCGAGGTAGACAAGGTCTCCTCTGGCGCCGCAGGCGACGCTGCAGAAACCAGTGAGGCAGGAGGCGTTTTCGGGTGTGAATTCTGGACTTCGTTAGGCTCTGCATGCAAACGCAAATCCGAGCCAGGAGCCTCCTCTCGTGGGGGCAGCGACCCAGTGGAAAGGGTGAGCCAACTTGGCAAGGAAAAAGAGGAGGAAAAGGAAGAAGAGGAAGTAGAAGAAGGCGAGACAGAAGAATACGAGGTTACTGGGACAGAGGAGGAAGACGACGAGCGGCTGTATTTCTCGCTTGTTCGGTCCTGTTCACTTGTGTCGTTTGCTACATCCTGTGGCAATTGCCCTTGCTCCGGACTGTGTGACTGGCAAAGACGCCCTGCGCCGAGTTTCTCGATTCCGCGTCTACGATGCCTCCCCCGCCCAGCCATGGCTTCCTCTTCGAGTCTCTCGTATGAGTTTTTCGTCTCCCCTTTCCCCGCAGGTCCTCCTCCGCTGTGGTCCCCACTCGCCTCCGTCGTGTGTCTGTATGTCATCGCGCGCCCCTGACCTCCACTGATTTCCGTTCCTTTCTTTTCCTCTCCTTTCTCTGGCTCTGCTCCCAAGTCGCCTCTCCCATTTCGTAGCCTGCCGGTCCCTGTTTCCCCCTCTGCCAACGAGCCTGCTTCTTCTTCGGGAGCCGCGCGCTCCTCCATCTTCGTCTCTCTCTTCTCCGCGGCCTCCGCCGTCGCCTGGCTGGAGCCGTCTGTCCACTGCGAGTTTGGCGTAGGCTCGCAGAAGGCGCGGGTACATGCGGCGCCGTCTCTCGCGCGAGCCTGCACTTTTTCTAGGAAGAGGTGGAAGAAGAAGAAGCCCAGACCTTCAGCTGATTCGCCGCGCCTCCACGCTTCTTCCCCCTGCTTGCGAAGCTCCTCCGACGCACGGGCAATCGAGGAAAGAGGCTGGCGACGCGCAAACTGGAGCTGCCGAAGAGGTGAAGGAAAGAACGCCTCAACTTGCGAAGGGATGCGCGACAGCCAGGAGGAGACACAGTCGTCCTCCAGGCCTTCCACCAGACCCGCGGCTTCGAGCACCAACGACGAAGAGGAAGAAGAAGAAGACAAAGAGGAAGAAGAAGACAAAGCGGAAGAAGAAGACAAAGCGGAAGAAGAAGACAAAGAGGAAGAAGAAGACAAAGAGGAAAAAGAACGAGAGGGGGAAGACGACGAGGACGCGGAAGAAGATGAAGCAGAAGTCGGAGACGAAGCGAGAGAAGATGAATAACACAGACGAGGAGAGGAGGCAGCAGAGGAGGAACAAGGAGCCGCTGAAGAAAACGGAGAAAAGGAAGAACAGGTCGCAAAGGAAGAAGAGGAGAAAGAGAGAGAGGACTTGCATGCAGGTCCTCGTGTAGCACATTCTGTGTCTTGTGTCTGGTGAGCATGGAGTTTTTTTGGCATGTCTCCCCAAGCGTTTTCTCCGCTTTCTTCTTTCAGTGCGCTGGACACTGGACCAGCAAAAGCGTGACATTCTCCACCGACAAGAAGAAACTCTTCCTGCTCATCCCTCGCAGAACGCATCTGCATGCAACTGCGCAAGAGTCCCGCCATATGGTTCGACCCCCGCAGTGTGCCTTCTCGGGCCTTCGCGGTTTTCGCGTTTCCTCCCTCTTCTCCGGTCGCGTTTTCTCCGCGGTCGCATTTCGCTTTCTCCTTGCAGGATGCAAAGTCCTCGGAGTCCGACGCCAGGTCGCTCGCCTGATCTTCGTCTTCCAGTGTGGGCGTATCCTCGTCCGTCGACGCCTCCTCGCAGTCGCTGCGAGCGTCGTCTGTCTGAGACTCTGCGCTCGCTCTCGAGGCTTCTTCGCGCGCTCGCGCTGAGCGCCCAGCTGCGTGCGACGTCGCGGGAGCAGGCGGCGCCAAGCCGAGACGCCGCGACGCAGCTCGCCCAGTCGCCAATGCCCAAAGAGACGGCCGCAGGTCCGGCGGAAGTGGACTCTGTGGAGCGCGCGCTGGGGACGCGGAAGCGCTCTGGAGGTGCACTGAAAGGGACGCAGAGGAAAAGGCAGAAGAAGCAGACGAGAGAGGAGCTGAAGCCGGAGCGACAGACGCAGTGGCACCAGCAGACGACGGTGCATGCGCGACAGATGCAGAGGGCGCAGAACTGAGAGAAGAAGACAGGCCTGTGGCGACGACGCACTCTGGTGACGATGACGAAGAGGAAGAGAAAGAAGAAGAAGCGGACGAGGACGTAGCGGAAGAAGATGAAGACAGAGTGGAGGAAGCTGACAAGGAAGACGAGGAGCAGGACGAGGGACAAGACGAGGAGGAAGACGATGAGAAGGTGGACAGAGTTGAATTGAGGGAGGGAGACTTGTCGGGAGCAGGAGGCCCGCGAGGAGACGTCGTGGAAAAGAGACAAGAAATTCGATCCATTTGAAGACGAAGAAGTTGTTGTTCGTCAGGATAGAGAACCCAAGATGACAAGGAAGACAAAAGCGCGTCCAAGCCTCCTTCTTCCCCAGGAGTCTCAGCTGCGAACTCCGTTGTGACCTCGGCGTCTCTCCCTGTCTCTCGAGGCGTCTCAGCTTCCCTGTCACTCGCCTCCTGTCCACCCTGCGGGTCTCCTGCATGTCGCTGCGCCGCTTCTCTGCTGTCGTCCTTCTCGTCGAGACTCGCTCGCGCCCTCTCGTGACTTCGCTGAGTCTCACTGAGGGAGAGCGGTCTTTGCTGCATGCGCCAGAGGAAAGCGAGAAGGCGCCGCTGTTCTCTGCGGAGTGCCTCCTGCGTCTGCGCGATCGCCAGCAGCCTCTCGCGAGCGCGTCGAGCGAGGGCCGCCGCCTCCATCGGGTCCTGCGAAGAAAGAGCTCGCGACAAAAGGGAGAGAGCGCAGACGCAGTTGAGGCGCGAATCTCCAACGCGCATGCCCCAAGACAGTCTGAGTGCTAGAAGGAAGGCGAGACAAGAGACCCAGAGAAGGGAGCACCGAGAGAAGCAGGGGAACATGAGGCGGAAGGAAAGGGATTCAGAGAGCGACAAGAGAGGGAGAAGAGCGAGGAGGGGACCGAAGGTGAGGCATTGGAAGAAAAGAGAACAGCGAGGCAGAAAGTCATGCGGCAGAGAACCAGCGCCGACGGCGAAAAAGAGAGAGACGCTCAAGAGAGTGAAGACACAAGACGAGGGAGAGACAGGGAGACGAGGAAATCCGAGATAGCGAGTGAGGGACCAAACCGACAGAGAGAACGACAGCGGCGGACAAAGGAGATACGCGCAAAACGAGAGAGAGACAGGTGCCTCTGAAAAGAAGAAGGGACAGAGAAAGCGGCAGGGTTTACCTGGGGCAAAAAACTTATTGCCTGAAGGAAGCGGGAGGCGCTGAGAGCCGCCTTCGCTGGGATACGATTCGCGTCCGCCTCGACATTCTGCTTCTTCGATCCTCGACAGCGAGAAGACGAAGAAGATGACGAAGGAGGACCGGCCGAAAGAGAGCTGTCTTGGCGTTTCGCGTTCGAACCTCTGCGTCTCCGACTTGCGGTGGAGGGGGGAAGAATCGTTGCCCGTACCGCTGGATCTCCTTCTTGGTTTGGATCGAAAGAATAGACATGCCATTCGATGCCACAGGCTCTTCCTTCAACTGTGCATGCGGGTGTCTCCCCTTCGCGCTCGACAGCGTCGTCATTCTCCCCTCCGTTCTCTTGATGCATCCCAGGTTGTCGCTGTGAGTCTCGTGACTCCGTGTCTAGGACAACCTCACTTTCCTCCCTGCTCTCTGTTTCTCTCTCGCCTCTCTCCCGTCCTCTTCGGTTCACGGTCTTCTTCCCTCTCCCGCCCTCGTCTCTCTCGTTCTCCTCGCCTTGCGTCTCTTTCGTCCTGAAGCCTCCTCCGCGCTCGGCATCTCCTCTGTCGAAGTCACCGTTCGCTCTTGTCTCTGGCGTTTCCTCGAGCGGAAACGCGTTCTCGTCTCTGCTGGCGTCGTCGCGCTCTCGTAGCGCAGGCCTTCGCTGGTCGCGCCTGTGCGTCCTTTCTTTCTCTGTGGACCTCTGGAGCTGCGGTTTCTTCAGTCGAGTCGTCTTGTCCGAGTTTGCCTTTCCCCGCTTCTGTCTCCGTCTCTGTTCCGGCTCCTCTGGAACGTCGCCATCAGCTCGTCCCTGTCTGGGACTCTCACCCGCCGTCCTTGTTCCTCCACTCGCACCTTCCTTTTCCTGTGTTCGCTTCCGCTTCCTTTTCGCGCCATTTGCTTCGTCGAACTCCCTCTCATTCTGCACCGTCAACGCGTTTTCCTTTGTCTCGGAACCGCTCTTCTCCGCAGGCTCGGCCTGCGCCCTCCCCGCCGCCTTGCCAAGCGCATCATCTGGCGCTTTTTCTATCTCGGAGGTCTCCTTTGTCTTCGTCTGGCGCGGAGACGCTTCCAGAGACCGTACCACTGGTATCCTGCCTGCGTCATCCTCGAGTCCGGATTTCGCGACCTGCGTATCACCGCGCGCTGGGCCGAGACGAGTGCTCTCCTTCTTTCTCTTTCTGTTGATTCGTTCGTCGCCTAGCGATTCCGCTTCTCTACGAAATGCCTGCTCTCGTTTCCGCTGGTCCCCGGCCTTCGCTGACTTGTCTGCGCTTCTGTCGTCGTCTCTGATTTCCACCGTCCCCGTGGTGCGCGCTGCTCCATTGTGACCTTCGCTTCTTGCACCGCGGATCGTTCTCTGCCCTCCTGTCTGCCCTCCCTGCTCTGCCTCCCGTTCGCGCTGCTCTGCCTCACGACGTAGACCTTGGAGGCTCTGTCCTCTTTCTCGCTTTTCTCCAGTCACCGCCGCGTCCTCGCTTCTTCCGCCTCCAGCCTCGCGAGCCTCTTCCTCCCTTCCTCTTCCGCCTCCAGTTCTGCCTTCGCCGGTTTCTCCTCGGTCTTCGCCGCCTTCCTGCACTCGCTTCTTCGTCAGGAGCGAGGCGGAGTCGACGCTAGGAGGCGCAGAAGAATGAAGGGCAGACGCTGACGGAACGCGAGAAGAAGAAGAGGCTCGACAGGAAAACGGGGAAACTTGGAAATCCGAAGGATCAGCTCGTTCCCTTTCTGCTCTCGGGTGCTCTTCTCGGTCGTCGCCACTCTCGACGGAGATCCCTTCGAAGCGGCAAAGCTCAGAATTTGCCGAACTTTCCTCTGTCTCCTCCTCGTCAAGAACAATGAGAGCGAAGGCTGTCATTCTTTGCATGCAACGGTCGCGCGCAAAGTGCGTCCGCGGACCTCACACCAGCCCCGGGACGAGACAGCCATGAAACAGAGGTGGAGAGACGAGAAGAAAAGGCGAAGAGAAGAGCAGAGTACCAGCGAAAGAAGCGAGAAGAAGAAGAACGAAGCAGGCGAGGAAGGAGAGGAAGGAGAGGAAGGAGAGGAAGGAGAGGAAGAAGCAGAGGAAGGAAAGACGACGAAGAGATCCAAGTCGGACAGAAGTCCGACAGAAAGAAGGAATCAGGAAAGAAGCCTCTCGAAAAGGAAGGAGTCAAATCTCTTTGGGTTGCCAACGACGTTCAAGGAGGGCGGATAGGACAATCGCGAGAAGACACGACGCCGAGCCTCAGCTTGTCTCGCCATGGTTTTTGGAGATTTTCCACCAAATGCATCTCTGAGAGACGCCTTCGTCCATTGTCGCAATTGAAGACGAAAAAGGACAAAAAAGTCTCCTGTTTTCTTCGGCGCGTCCGTTTCTTGGCCTCTCACAGACTCTGTCACGGACTCTCGTGTGTCTTCTGCATCTCAGCTGCATGCAGGACATCTTTTCGGGAGGAACGCGTTGCCTTGCGAGTCTCCCGTCTCTTCAGTTCTCGTCTTTTGAATCGCCTTCAACTCCGTTCCGCATACGTATCTGGTTGAAACGAGAGCCGTTCTCCAGAGAGAAACAAGACCTGAAAAAGGACGGGGAAGCGCCTCTCCAGTCTTGCTGTCTTCATTGCCTCGCGCGCGTCGCCTCTCCAGCGCGCATGCACACCGTAGATCGAGATGTTCCATTTTTTCCGAGTTCTCCCCTCCCAAGTGTACATGCCTGCGGATGCAGACGGATCTTCTCGATTGCTTTCGAGTTCCTGGCGCCTTCTTTTTCGCCGAAGAAACTCCGACCCCATGTCTCCCCCGGGGACACCGTCGCGAGAGAGAGCGTTTTTAAGGAAAAACGCCTTCGCACCGCATTGCTTCAGATCACAAAGAAATCTGGCGCCTCTCCCACTGGTTCTCTCCATCTGTTCAAAAAGGACAACAGTGCGTCTTGCTCCTTGTCTCTCTATACCTCTCTATATCCGTTTCCATCTCTCTACACCTATCTAGACTTATCTCTAAATATACCTATCTGCATCTACCAAGTTATATATATATATATATATATATATATAAAAGTGTGTATAAATGTGTATATATAAATGTGTATATATAAATGTGTATGATGATATGTGGAACGCACAAATCGAGGCGACGAACGCATTCTGCGTCTGTGGTGTAGAAGGGAATCCAAGAAGAGGCCTGCACAGATAGACTGTGATTTGGGGACATCGGTAGGAACGTGTGTGTAGCGAGATTTGTCTAAGCGTCGGAGCTCTCTCGCGTTTCGCTTTGCCGCCTTCTTGCGTCTTTGAGGCTTCCATGACGCGGTGAAGCCGAGGCGAAATGGAGGAGTCCTGGCGATGGAGGAGGACCGAGTCGAGGACGAATCTGGGTGCCGGATAGAGGCAGGGGAGGAGCACTGGCAATCTTGCTCTCATGTCGGTCGAGTGCTCGCTTGGGTTGCCTGGCGTCCACGAAAACGTCGGAGTTCTTGCCTGTTCTTTTTCTGCGTTCTCGCTCTCCTCCCGCCGCTCTTCTTCGCTCCGCTGCATTCTTCTTGTCTGCTTTTCGACGCTGCCGCGCACAGGCCGGTCTGTGGCGCCCACCGCAAAGCGCATGCATCTCTTCTCTCGCCGCGATACGCTTGTTCCTCCTTCCACTTTCTTTCCTCTCGTCCTCCGTCTGTCGACGCAAGTCCTTCTCGTTCGTTTCTCGCCTCTGCCTCGTCAGGAGTTGCCTCCGTCCGTCCCCCCGCTCGATCATCTCTGTTCTCCTTTTTCCCTCGCTCACCCTCTCTCGGTCCTTCTGGTTCTTTTGCGTCTCCTTCGTTTCGCCAGTCGACCTTTCGTACCGAGTCGTCGTCGCCGCTCTCTCCGTCTGTCTCTGCTTCTGCTCCTTCTCTGCCCTCCGCCTTCCTCCTTCTCTCCTGTCTGTCGAGTTCTCCCCGTCTGCGTACCTTCTCCTTGCCTGTCTCTAAGGGCGTCTGTTTCCTCTCGCTTCCTTGGTGGCGTGCTTCTGCGAATCCGCCGTTCGGCGGTCTGCCGCCTCGAACCTCTCGGGGGTTCAAGAGAGCCGCTCGAGAGCCAGTCGATGGCCTCTCTTCTTTCGCTCAAAGGCCGCAAACAGATGGATCAATCGCCTCTTTTTTTGCCTCGAGGACCTCGCCGTCGAGTCGCCGGCCTCGCCCTCCACCCGCCGCTGCTCTGCGGAACCTCGCAGCCGGCCGAGACCGCACTGGCGGCAGCTCGGAGGGGAAGACGCACAAGGGCAAGAACAGACAGAGAGAAAAAGAGATCAGAGAGAGGAGGGGGGAGAACGGGAAGAAGGACAAGGCGAGCGAGGGAGACAGCAAGACGCCGAGTGACGGAGAGAAGAAGGAGCGCAAGAGGCGGCGCAGGCCGAAAACCACGGAAACTCGTGAGGAGCGACTACGCGCTTTGAAGGCGTCCAGCGAGCGTTCAGGCGCAGAGGACAGTGGAGTGACTGAGAACGGCAGATCGCGGATCGCGGGAGCGAACGAGGAGAGAGGGGAGATCGAGGGGCGAAGAACCGTGGGCAGGCGAAACCTGACGAAGGCGAGACGAAATGACGGTGAGGACGAGAGCACCGGCTTCGAGCTCGCATCCCTTCCTCGAGAGCCTGCCCGCGACAAGCAGCGAAGCGGCGCCAAGACGCAGAGCGCATCTGGGAGAAAGACGAGACGCACATCGACCCTCCCATCTCGGAAGCGCGAGAAGGCTCGGCTCTCGACGAAAGGAAATGGAAGGCAAACGAGGACGTGCGCCTCCAGGCGGCAGCTCCCGAAAGACGCCGCGGGCGGACGGCGGAGTGAAGAACTCGCGGAGAGAGGAAGGGAGACTCCGAACGCCCCCGAGAAATTCCACCTGGTGTTGGTGGAGTCGCCGGCGAAGGCGAAGACGATTGAAAAGTTTCTGCGAGACCAACAGGCTCGGTTCCTCGTTCGAGCCACCAGAGGGCATGTTCGGCAACTCCAGCGCAGATCAGGTGAGCGAAACAGCGAGCGGCAGATGGCGTCAGAAAGGCAGGGGAGACACAGAGAGGGACGAAGAGAGAAAGAGAGAGAGAAAGAGAGAGAGAAAGAGAAAGAGAGAGAAAGATAAAGAAAGAGAGAAAGAGAGAGAACGAAAAAGAGAGAGCTAGGAGTTTTGCGGATGCCACACGCTCGCTTGACATTGAAACTCGTCTTTCAGCGTTTCTCTTCGTTCGCTGCTTTTCAGAGTCGCCTTTTTCATTTCTCTCTTGTTCGCACCTTCTTTCTTCAAGGGGGACGAGGGGGGGGGCTTCCCGTTCCGTTGTTGTGCGAATCTTCGTCGCCCTGGCTTCGTCTGGTTCTCTCTTTCCATCCTTGTAGTTGTTCTCTCCGTCCGTTTGGTTCTCCTTCCTGCTCTACCTTTGAGCGTCGACGGCTCTCCTGGTTCTTGCTTTCCCTCGCACTGGCTTTCTGACACCGATTCGCCCCCTTCGTTGTTCCTCACCGCTGCTTCTTCTTCGTTTCCACCGTTTCCACCGTTTCCACTCGGCGTTTCTTTCTGAGCTTTTCCTTCTGAGCTTTTCTTTCTGAGCTTTTCTTTCTGAGCTTTTCTTTCTGAGCTTTTCTTTCTGAGCTTTTCTTTCTGAGCTTTTCTTTCTGAGCTTTTCTTTCTGAGCAGGCGCCGTCCGCGTGCTTGACCGGAAGGTGGCGTTTGCCTGGGCGCCGGTCGGAGACAAGATGCCTGTTTCGCGTTCCTCGTCCTCCGCATCTTCCTCGTCCTCGGCATCTTCCTCGTCCTCGGCATCTTCCTCCTCAGCCTCTCAGGAGAGCTCGGGGACTGCAGCGGAAGAATCTGCTCGGCGCGGGAGAAAGCGCCAGCAGGCGGGATCCGCGGAAACGGCGCTCGACGACGAAAGCTCCTTTCTGGTTCGAACCGTTAACGATGTGCTCTCCGAGGTCGGGTGTATAGACACTCTGTTTCTCTGCACAGACCCCGACCGCGAAGGCGAAGCGATTGCTTGGCACATCGTCGCCTCTCTCAATCAACAGGCCGAGGCGACGGAGCAGCGGAAGGAGTCGCCAAGTTCCCTCACCCACCCGTCTCCCCCCTCATCGGCTGCGACCTCTGTCGCCTCGGGTCCCTGGCCTCTGCTTTCACGGATCAATGCCGTCCGGCGCGTCCGGCTCCAAGAATTGACCCCCGCGGCCGTGCGTCGCGCCCTCCGCGCGGCCGGCGAAGACGCGGAAAAAGTCACAGAGGCGAAGAACAAAGAGCCGACAAACGGCGACGAGGACGAGGACGAGGAGAAGGAGGAGGTGAAGGAGACGAACGGCGAGAAGCTTGAAAGGGAAATCAGGGAGGGAGAGGAGGACGCGGGAGGCGATGAGGACGAGAAAGCGAGAAGGTCGTCGTTGCCTGAACGCGAAACCATCGCTCTGGAAGGCCTGAATCAAAACCTCGTCCGCGCTTATCTCGCGCGACTCGCTATCGATTACCTGGTGAGTCTCCCGGCTGCGGCCAAGTGCCATGTTTGTGTCTTTGGCCTTCGCTCGGAACACTGAACGAAGGAACTTCTACACCGTCGCGTACCACTTGGATCTCAGCCGTTCTTCAGATTGCCTTCCTCGTGTCTCGACGAATACCTTTCTGCCTTCTCAGAACTCGTCTGTCGCTCTTTCCTTTCATCATTGCTGCAACGCGAGTTGCTCGTCTCACCCTTCTCTTCGCCTTCTCTCTCCTCTCTCTTTTCCCCATTGACAGTCGCCTTCTGCGGCTCTGTTGTACATCCACCTTCGCCTTTTTCTCCCGCTGTGTTTTGACTCGACTCTTCTGCACCAGCTGTGTGTCGTGAGTGCCTCCTTTCGCGATCATTTCACTCGCTTTTTCTCAAGCGCTCATCGCGCTCTGCGCGTCAACCTTCACCGTTGCGTATCCACGCTCATCCTGGCGATCCTCTCTTCGCTTCGCATTCCGTTCTCTTCTCTCAGGCAGGCTTTTCGCTTTCGCCGCTGCTGTGGAGGAAGCTCCCCGGAAGCAAGAGCGCGGGCCGCGTCCAGTCGGCGGCACTGAAACTTCTCGCCGATCGGGAGGAGGTCATCGAGGCCTTCAAGCCTCAGGCTCTCTCAACCGTGCACGCAACAGCTCGACTTCGGTGGGCGTCTCCAGAAAGCTTCGAGAACGCCGCAAACGGACGCCCAGAAGAAACAGAAGATGGACGCGAAAGAGCAGACGGCCGCGAGGAAGAAGGAGACGACGGAGGCAGGAGTGCTCGAGATGCAGCCACAGAACCACGACGGGAAGGGAAGGATGGGGAAGCGGATGATGATGGAGAGTTTCCGTGGAGAACGGCGAAGGCAACCACGAGCAAGCACGGGAGATGCGGTCCAATCACAGTGAATCTGAAACTTTCTCTTTACAAGGTAGAAAGCGAGAGGGCGAGCCTCTGACGAAGTGGACGCGACGTGGACAGAGGGGTAAAGCATGAGAAAACCAGTTGGAAAAGACGCCGAACCTCTTCGCAATGATCCATGGCCGTGTGTCGAGGGAGAGACAGGATGTACGAGGCACCACGCAGGGACTGCGAGTCTGCTCGTTTGTCTGCGGCCTCAGTCAACCAGAGTGAACGTCCACCTTGAAGGAGCGCCCGACGCTTCCTCCCTCCCCGCGTTCTCGCGTTCTCAGCCAGGAACTCTGAGTATTTGAAACACAAGAACGACGCAACAGCGCAGGCAAAGTTCATGTCCCTGACGTTCAATTGACTCGCCATATCGCGGGGAGAAAACGAACGCTTCGTGAATGTCTGCAGTGGAGCTTGCAATTTAGAAAACCGACATGTATTTCCATGCATCTCGCAGATGTCCCTTAACTGTCTCTCTCCTCTATCGTTTCCACTCTTTTCTCCTGTGCGCGCTTGTCTTTCCTTCCCAGGGCAAGCCATTCGTAGCTGCGACTCGTCCACCCTCAGCTGTGGCTCCTCTCTCTTCTCCACCTCTCTCTTCTCCACCTCTCTCTTCAACTTCCTGCTCTCCATCTTCCTGCTCTTCGCCTTCTGTCTCCACTCTGGGGGGCAACGCTGCGCCTGTCTCTGAGGCCTCTCAGGCGACTCCCCCGCAGATGTCTGAAGGCGACGAAGAGACGGCAGGAGAGGCGAGAGGACATTCGCAGCGAGGAGTGAGAGGGGAGCTTCTGGATGAGGCTGCGGACCCGACAGAAGGAGCGAGGGAAGGCGAGAACGGTGGAAAGAAAGAATGCGCAAACGAGAATGGCGCTGCCGAGCTGCAGGCGGATCGAGGAAAAGATGCAAACGAACCGGCGCCGGTCGACAGCGCAGACGTCGAATCGGTCTTGGAGAACCTCCGACGCATGCACTTTGATCGCGTTGACCTCGCCGTCTCTTTCTCATCTTTGAAGCCTCCTACCCCGTTCCGGACAGCTACCCTTCAACAGGCTGCTTCTCGCCTTCTTGGTTTTTCTCCAGCGACGACGATGCGCGTTGCCCAGGTGCTGTGTTTCGCTGTCCTCTCTTTGCGAGCGCTCCTGCGCTGCTCTGGCTTCTCTGTAGCCGTCCTAACGTCTCTGCTCTCTTCTTGCTCTCTTCTTGCTCTCTGGATCCTGTTGGCCGTGCGTCGCGCTTCGACATCTGCCGGTTCTGTCCGACATGGTCACTCTGTCTCCCGGCCTTTTGTTCTTTGTCTTGGATTTGCTGTCTTTCTCCGTTGTTGTTTTTCACTCTCTTTCCCCGTCTGCTGAGCAGATCGCTGTCCTTTGTGATTTTACTCTTCTCGCCAGCGTGAGGCGCGGGTGTTCACCCTGTACGGCGTTTTGCTTCCGCTTGTTTTCTCAGCGTTCTTTCTCGCTTTCTCTGTGCGTACGCGCGCGTCTGTGTGTCGTCGTGGAGATGCTCCATCCTGCTGCATTCACCTCATCAATGGTCTTCCTCGATTTCACACGACAGTCACTCTGGTTGTCTCTCCGGGTGTCACTGCTGTGGAGGCTTGCGATTCAGGTTTCCGTCTCAGTCCTCCTATCCAAGATAACTCTGAGTTTACGCGTTTGAGAGAGACATCACATGGAGAGCCTGACACACATGCCTTCACAGCTACCATGCGACGAGTTCAACCGCACGGATCATCATCTTGTTTGTTCTCAATCGTTTCAAAACAACCGAATGCAGGTCGTGACGGGCGACACACAACTTCTTCTTCTTGGTTTGTTCCTTGTCTTGCGTTTTTCCTAGACTCTCTATGAAGGCGTCGAAGGTCTGGGAGGTCTAATCACGTACATGCGCACAGACAGCTCGACTGTCTCTGCCGCGGCTCGTGAGGAGATTCGTCGTTTCGTTGCGTCTTCCTTCTCGCCGTCGATGCTTGCCAACGACGAGGCTTCCTCTGGAGAAGGCGAAGCCGAGAAGCAGCGTAACGTCACGAGAAAGAGAACGAGGGAAGCTTCTCGCTTTGCTCAAGAGGCACACGAGGCCATTCGACCAACGAGCATCGAGTGCGTGTCTCAGCCTGCTTTTCCGGCTGACGTTTCTTCATTTGTGGGGGCGATACACTCTCTCCAGCTTCTTCCTCACTCGTCTCTGTCTCGTTTTTTCGTTCTTGGGGTCTGTCATCCTTTCAACTCAGGCAACTCGCATGCCCAATTGTCGCGCGTTTGCTGACATGTGCAAGAAATATGTTCCCGTTGTTCTTTCCCTGGCTGTTTGTTGCATGTCCTCGCGTTTCTCTCTCGACTTTCGCATTCCTGTTTTTTGTCACGGCTCTCTCTTTCCCCATCTTCTCGTCTTCCTGCATCTGTCTGGACCATCTCGTCGCCTCTTCTCCACCTTCTGCAACTGCCGCCGCATGGGCATGTCGTCCCCGGAAATGCAGGGAGCGTTTCTTCCTCGCCACTCCGCTCTGCGTCTGCGTTCTGCTCCTTGAGCTCGCCGGGCGTCTTCCATTCACTCTGTTCCCTTCCTTCTGCCTGGCGCTGTTTCGGTCTCTCTCCCGTTCTCCCCGGTCTCCGCCACGGAGACCGCGAAAGTCAACGAGGCCTTCAGAGTGTCTGAAGAGTCCGACTGGATGTCCTTTTACAGCGCACAATCGCCAGAGGCCATGGTGGCGTCGACGTTTGTCTTTTTGTGTCAGTCAAACAGAGTGCAGCGGTGGACGTCCTTCCGTCAAAGCCGGTGATTCGTTCGTATGTGGATCCCCCTTATGAATCGACAATGACTCGCTTCTTCTTTGCCAATCGCTCTTCTCGCTGTGTCAACCGCTGCTGTGCTCCCTGCCACAGGCTCCATCCCGAGACCCTCCGCCAGCGCCTGGCCGCCGGCCTGTCTCCTCGCCTGGCCGGCGACCCCACAAAGAACATGGCGGCCGGCTCTGGAGAGCGAGAGGCACACGAAGGAGCGCAATCTGAAGACCTCAAAAAGACGCGAGACATGGCAAAAGGGGCTGGCCTGAACGCTGCACTCGTCGCCGTCTACGATCTCATTTGGAGGCG
The DNA here is from genome assembly GCF_000006565.2 of Toxoplasma gondii ME49. NCBI lineage: Eukaryota > Apicomplexa > Conoidasida > Eucoccidiorida > Sarcocystidae > Toxoplasma > Toxoplasma gondii. The sequence continues at coordinate 6,641,023 of NC_031480.1, forward strand.
GACCCTGGCCTCGGAAATGGCTCCCGCCCTCCGTCAGGCGCTGAAAATTTCGCTGGTGGCCTCGGCGGCGCACGGGCACTCTGTGGCGGAGACATCACACGCGAGAGACGAAGACGCGGAGACATCCAGAGGCCAGTTGCGCGGCACCGACCGCGAAATGTCTTCGCCGGACTGCACAGGAGAGAACATCCAGACGGCGCAAGACGAGGACATGAAGGAGGAGGAGAAGGGGAACGGCCTCGCGGCGAGAGGGACGGTGGCGGCCCAGGGAAGCGAAGGCGAGACACACCTTGAGGCGGAGACTCGGCGAACCATCTTCGATGGATTTCTGAGCGTTTATGCGTTCGGCGCCACTGCGCGAGAGCGCATGCAGAATGCAGAATCAGAGGAAGCGCAAGAAGAAGAAACGGAGGCGGAAGACGCAGGCCACAGCGAAACAGCTGAACCGGCATCGTCGCCCGCGGAACTCTTCGCCTTCTTCGACGCCTATCCCCCAGCTGCTGCCGTTGTGAATCGAGGCTTCCAGTTGTCCCGCTCCTCGATTTCCTTCTCTCTCGCCTCTTCCTCTCCACTGTCTTTTTCGCCGTCGTTGGGTTCACATGCCTCCGCATGCACTGGGTCACTGCGACGCACTGCCTCCCCCAGCAGTCCACTCAAGTCTGCTCCGTCTTCTCCTTCTTCCGCTCTGGACTCGTCGCCACCTGCTTCTCCTGCTTCGCTTCTGCCTTCTTCACCCGCGTCTTTTGCCTCTTCGTCGCCTCCGTGTTCACCTCTTACTTCTTCCTTTCCTCCGCATCCGCAGGGTCTCGCCCCGCGTATCTCGGATTTGCGTTTCTATGTTGCGCATCGGTGCACTCGGCCTCCGCCGCGTTTCTCGGAAGCGTCCCTGATCAACACCCTGGAGCGTCTGGGGATCGGTAGGCCTTCGACGTACGCCGCGGTTCTCGCGGCGCTCTGTGACCGGCTGTACGTCTATCCTACGACTCCGAAGAAGAAATCGTCGTCTCCCCTTTCCTTCGCTGCGTCTTCCCCTCCGCCGGCCGCGCCTTCTTCCTCTCGGTCTCCAGCTTCTTCAGACATGCGCATGTCGCCGTCTCTCCGCAGAGGCCGCCTTGCCCCTTCGCCTCGCGGGCGCCTCGTCGCCGCGTTTCTCGACGCCGCCGTTCCTGACTTTGTCAACGCGCGCTTCACTGCCAGTTTGGAGGAATCTCTGGACGCCATCGCCGCGGGCAGAGACGACTGGGTCCGAGTTGTCCATGCATTCTGGAACGACCTCCAAGCCAAAATTGCCGCAGCCGAGAAGCTTCACCCGAAGGCCGTGCGAGACGCCCTCGAGCACTCCTTGGCCGGGATGATCTTCGGAGACAGCATGCCGACACAGGCGTCAGAGGAGACAGATGAAAAGGAGACAGAAGCGACGGCCGGGGAGACGAACGCAGAGACCGGGCGCGGAGCTGAGAAGGCGAGAAGCCGAGCCACGGAGGCGAGCGCGAAACGAGGTACCGACGGTGTGGGGTGCGAATCGAGGGAAACAGAAGGCGCGCGAGGAACAGCCGGAACAGCGCGAAACACGAACAGTACGAAAACTCCGAAATGTAATTCTGATGGCCAAGCAACCGATCAACCTCCCGCGTTCCTCGACAGTAAAACAGAGCTCTCTTTTCTCTCTGATTTTTCGCCTTCCTCTTCGTCTTCCTCTGTTCCTGCTGCCTCTGCCTCCCCTTCGGCGCCTGTTGCTCCTCATTCCTCTGTTTCTTCTTCTTCGGTGGGACCTCTTTCGTCTTTATCGAGGTCGTCGTTTACGCCGCCACTGTGTCCCTCGTGCGGCGAAGGCGTACTGAAGCTGCGGATACACTCGCGAGGCATCTTCGTCGGATGCAGCGCGTACCCCAGGTGTACGTACACCCAGTCCGTGCCGCCTCCGCAGAAGCGAGCAAATGGCGAAGACAGTTCCGCCGTCAATGCTCCTTCCTCTCCCAAGGAGGCTGACGGATGAGCTTTCTCTACTCCTCTGTCTAGGAAGTTCATCGAAGTAGAAAGGGGAACGCCGTCTCATTTGAGAGCTCTGCTGCTGACGCAAAAGTGAAGTGTCTTGTCTTGGTGGAACATCCAAGTGCGAGCAGCGCGAGAAAGCTGAAAAACATGCTCTCCAAAAACGTCTTCAACTGTGAGAGTTGAGGCACACACCTCTCCTTTCTTCACACTGTTGACACCCCGAACGAAAGAGAGTCATCAATCCCTCTTCATATATGTATATATATGTCTCTCTCTCTCTCTCTATATATATATATATATAGATAGATAGATACATGAAATTGTTTATATCTGAATTCCTGAATGGATTGGTAATTGCATGTGGCTTTACTTGTTTGGTTGAGCATGATGCTCGTGTATTCACAGGTTGTCTTGAAACGTTTTCCTGAACAGAAACTGTGAGGACATCTAACCTTTGCCTCGCTGTAAGCCCGTCCCCTCACAGGTATGATATACATAGATATATATATATATATATATGTATATATGGTGTGATAAACACATGCTGCTTGTCGGGATGAAGATCCGTGTGACGACGTCAGTGGACTCCTAGAGGGCTGTAATCTCCTTTGACTAAATCCTCACACTGGCCCTTCTTTGTCCTAAATACAGATATACATATATATATATATATGTTTACTTGAATTTCTGCAAATCTTTTACTTGAATCCACACGGTTCTGGCAACCCTGCCTGCAGGTGTCAATACCGCGCCTAACGTTGTCTGTGAGCCTCAAGGCTGGATATGGTCTGTGTCTGTGAGGGAAGTCGAACAGCTTTCAGCTGGGGATTTCTTCTCTCCGTCTCGGTCCTCTCCTCTCGAGAGTCGGTGAATTCGAGCCAGTGTGTTTCAAAAACGAGACAAGTTTCTGGACAACGCCCCGGGCGTTCTCCGGCAACGACAAGCTCCAGTTTTCCTTTTTCTCTTTTGTCAATGGGCTTGATCTGCACTCCTTCCGAACTAATCTGTTCTTCCCACTGAGCGTCTACGCAGATCTTGCGCAGAGACGCATGCAGTCGAACGCACTTCGCTGCAGATCACGAAAGCTGCGTCGAAGAAATGTGAGTGAGAGAGACGGACGTCTCCAAATGGTCACTCACATCATAGGTACGTGAGCAGGGGCAGGTAGCCACCGCTGGTAAACCTAAACACACACTCTGGCTACGGAGCTGCGCATGCATAGGTGCCAGTGAGCAAAGGAATAACGGCCAAGGCTGCAACAGGCCGGTCCCTCTCAAGCAGGCAGAGAGGACGACGCATGCGCGCGAGAGAGCGCAGGTTTCCACGGACTATCAAAGTCAGTGAACCGTGGTAGCGAACCGAGGCGAGCTCGAGTTGCGAAGGCGCATGCACCCCCGACGGCTTGAAAAGAACGGAGAAAAAACAGGGAAACGGCGTCGACAAAAAAGAATGAAAGGAACGCGCAACTCATCTGAACCTGCGTCCACCACCACACAGACGGCGAAACAACGACGCGAAAAGCAGGACAAAGCTGAGAAACAAAGGGTGAAAAAGTGAAAATCTATAATTGTATAAAGTTTTATGTTTGCACACCAAGGCAGGCGTCTGTCGACAGCTGTGTCCCTAGACCGAGAAATCTTCTCTCTCTGGCCTTTCCATCGTCTGGGGTGGAGTGGAGAGACTCTTTTCTTTCCTGTGCGCATCTCTTCTCTACTTCGCGGCCCTTTCACTTCTGCGACTCTGAAAAAAGAATCACGCTTGAAGCCGCGCCCCAGGGAAGGCGAGAACCCAGCAGAGAGACGAGCAACCGTGAAACGAAACTACCAAGAAGAGATGGAAAAGAAAAGACAAAAAGCCGAAGAAGACAAGACGCGCGAAGAGTCGAAACAGACGGAGGCGAGACGCTTGCAGGGACGACGGAGAAGCGGATTGGTGTGCACGTGGAAGAAAAAGGGGAGACAGCAAGCAGAGAGCATATCGAAAACAAGCATATATATATATATATATATATAGATATAGATATAGATATAGATATATAGATTTATCCGTAGCTATATTCATATAAACATGTATGCATGAATTTACAAGTTACGCCTTGAAAGAATTGCCGAGGGGAGAGAAGGGAGGCCGAGCAAGGGGAGGGAAACGCGAGGGCGACCAGGAAGGTGAAAGTATGTGAACAGGAAATGAAAAAAGAATTACGAACTACTCGGTGAACTCCATCGAGATGTCGTTCGCAATGTCCACGTTAGAGGGCGCGTTGTCTCTGCAAAGAGAAAGGAGTTGGGAGTCGAAAATGTCACATCAACGGCGAGAAGACACAGGGGAAGGGCAGAAGAAAGGCACTGGACATCGGCGACAGACGGAACGAGAGCAGCGGCAGCAGAGAAGCGTGAGTTCAAGTGGAGAACTCCAGACGGCAGGCAAGAACGAAGACACGATAGGGCAAGAAGACGAAGACAAGTCGACACGACAGACAGCAGAAAGGTCTGTGCCAGCAGACGAGAGCGGCGGGAGAAAAACGAAGCAGGAGAACAAGGCGAAGGCGAAGAAGAGGGTGGAGAGAGAGGAAACCAAGAGAGGGAAGGGAGAAACGCGAGATGAAATCAATGGAAGATAGACGCGTTTCTTTCTTCGAAAGGAGAGACTCTTCTCTCAACACACACATAGACACGTACGGTTTCGCCTCTTCGATTTGTCTCTCGAAATTTGCAGCTTCGTCTCCTCGCAGCTGAAGCAGCTGCAAGCATGGAAAGAAGACGAGGGAAAGGCGGCGCATCATCCGCATGTCAACTCTGCGTGAAGAACCACGAACCGCACTTGATTGCCGCAGCAGCGTCGAAACCTCGGCTGATTCTAGAAGCAAGAGAAATCGTGAAGACGGAGACAGGGCGCGAGGGAGAAAGAAAACGAAAGAGAAGTCTGGGAAGCAGAACGCGCAGACGCAAAGTCACGAAGCGAGAGAAAGGAAATCGGCAAAAAGCAAGAGCAGAAGAACAGGAAAGACGGCTTCCTAGAGCGACAGGGAAGCAGAGAGCAAGCGCGGCCAAGCAAAGAAATCGGACGCGGTAAACAGACGACGAGAAACGAGAAGAGAAGTCTTTGCTGCGGCCGCAAAAGCAGCCGGGCGGGTCGATGCGGAGAAGAAAGAAGAACCGCGCCGCACAGCAGCCCACACGTGGAAGAGGCGAGAGGAAAAATCAGACATGCGGGGAGGAAGAAAGGAGACAGAGAAATCTGGAGAAAGAGAAGAGAGAGCATGCGTAACAACGGACGCAGGGGACAAGCAGGCAGACACGGTAGAGACAGAAGAGCTTGTTGAAAAGGCGAACGACCAGAGACAAAGAGCGAGCGAAGGCGAAAGGAGTCGGAGACAAGACACACACGCAGAAAGCGAGGAAAGACTTTTTTGAGGAAGCCAAAGAGGACGGACGAAGACGAGAGACACCAGCGAAGAGGAGAAAACGAGTTGGCGAGATAGATCGCGTGAAAGCTCTTTTGATTTCCATGAACGGAGTTACACATTAGATTATCTTGAAGAGGGAACAGCGAGAGTGAGAGAGGCAGACAAAATGAGGACGGCGAGGACCACCGGACCCCGACAGACCTCAGGAGAAACAGAGGGAAAGCGAAAGCAACGAGAGAGAACAGAGAAAAAAACCGGGGAGCAGAAAGAGAAAGACGGACCTCGCTGGCAAGCGCCCACACTTCGACGTTGCCCTTCGCATCTCCAGTGACCATCCGGCGTCCGTCACTGCTCCAAACGACTTTGTTCTTCGCGACCGGCGGCATCCCGTGCTCTGTTCCGCCGACGCGAATGGCGGGAGTCTGAGGAGAACAGGGAAGAGCAGAGGCGCGCGTGGACACCGAGAAACCTCAGGGGAAAGCGCAGCTGACGTTTAGCCACCCGACAGGAACAGTGAGAGAGAAAGCGGCAGGCGGAAAGAAGAGGACAAGAGAGACAGGGAGGGAAGAAGAGAGCAAAGATCAAGAAGAAGAGAGAGGGGAACACGAAGACGAGTTACCTCCCAGTCGTTCGCGAGGTTCCAGAGGTCGATGTGACCTTCGCCGTCGACGCAGGAGAAGAGGGCCGGATTTGTCGGGTGCCTAGGAAAGAAGAGAAACGCATTTACATCATGTACCTCTTGCGTTATTTCGGTCTCTTTTGCCGACCCACACAGTCCGCAGAAACAACGAAGGGCGGCGACCTCTGCAGAATTGTCTCTGTCGCTGCTTCCCCTTCTTCCTCACCTTTGCCCCTCTCCTCAGATTTCCTCCCTTCGCATGTCACTCGACACACTGGAAAGAAAGGAGAGGCGATCACGAAAAAAACAAGAAGGGAGAAGAACAGCAGAGGAAGTACTGAAACGACGATGACGACAGAAAAGAGAAGCAGCGGCTGAAAAGAAAACGGACGAGGAACGGAGATCTCCAGATTTCCTGGAGGCCTGCCTGAAGTTCTTCTTCTCAGCCTCGTATTCCTTTCACTCGCTGCCTGGAGGCGAGTAGAGAGACGAGCCACGAAGACACTCCACGGAACGAGAGAACAGAAAAAAAACGACTTGAACAAGGTCGAGAACGAGCGAAACGAGAGGAACCGCGAGAGGAAAAGAAGAGGGGAAACATAGGAACGCCAGCGGCATACCAGGCTGCGTCGTAGATGTACACCTCGAAGTCGTCGAAGGTTTTTAGAGGCTGCGCAAAGGACCGCTGAAGGGACATCAGAAAAGAAGGACGCATCCGCGGACATGCTCCACGCGGTAAACCAGTCGCGACCGGTTCACACACAGAGACGTCAGCGCCTGTCTAGGCAGAGAATCTGGGCAAATCTGTCGCCAGAGACAGCGCACAAGAGTCAGGGCGAGAGAGCTACAGACAGATATAAAGAGAGACGTCGAGAGATGCAGATACCCGACGGGAACATGCACAAACAATAAACAGATAAATGGTAGACAGGTCAGCATCCGTATATTCATATATATATATATATAAATATATAAAAAAATATATATGCATATGCAGATAAATATGAAGATAAATATATGTATGCATTTGTTTCCCGGAAGCCACGAACGCGACAAGAGCAGGAACGCGCGTTTCGACAAATCCAAAGTCAACTTTTTCCGTCTTACTTTTGCGCTCCACAGCTTGACAGTCCAGTCGACAGAAGTGGAGAGAAGAAGGTCTGGGAAACCGCAGAAGGGCACAAACGCGAATATCGAAAGAGCAGAAGCCTCCTTCTCAGTCTACAAATGGCATTTACAAATGCATAAGCTTTTACCCAGTTGATGCACGAATACTCTTCAAGTAAATAAGCAAATGCAACTATATAAGCACTTAGTGTTACTCGTGAAGGCACATGCATGCCTGTGTTTCACGAGGGCGAGTCCCTGCATGCCCACTGCCTCACTACCGGTCTAGAGAAATCGTAGACGCCTTCCGCATCGCCGTGCAGCTCGTGTACATGAGACGGATCGACAAGAGAAAATGCTGTTAAAGCCAACATGTACTTATCGTTGGGCGTCTAAACTTAGTCACGTCCCCCCACATTCATATATATATATATATATATATATATATAAGGATGAATGCCCGACTATCTGGGTATGCCAGTTTATACATTCGTATGCATGCATATATATATATATATATATATATATATATGCGTCGATATGTCAGAATAAGAATGAATGTTTGTATGTTTATGTATCATTTTTACGTCAGGACATAGGATAGAATCGGAGAAGGAAAGTGACGAGAGGCTTGCCTGTGTAATCTCTCTGTCCCGGCTCTGCAGCAGCGGGATGGAAGTGGAGAGACGTAAGCGCTCCGTTGTGGCTGTCGTACGCGTCGGTGACTCCAGGCTTGCTGAGAAGAGAAACAGATTTTATCTTGACCAGATCGCATCTAGTAAATTGTTTTCGCCACTGCTGTCGAAGCAAAGAACAACTGAGAGTCGCACGAGCCGGCAGACGCAGAGAGCGAAGAAACGACGAGGGCGACGGGGAACGAACGGGTGACGGAAGACAAGACGAGAATGAGATGAAGGGGCGCAAGAAGAGAGACAGACGCAGACGCCAGAAGACAAAGAACAGGGAGGGCAGGGATGCGCGAAGAAGAGAAAAGGAAGGAAGAAGAGACAGAGCGAGAGCAAAAAAAGACGAAGCATAACGAGGAGAAGAAAGCGAAGGAAGAGAAGGAAGAGAAGAAGCGAAACAAAGGAAGACACAGACGCCAGAGAAGAAGAAAGGCAAAAGGAGGACAAGGAGTGAAAAAAGAAACCGGAGAACGAAATGAAGAGAAAGAAGGAGGGAAACGAATACAGTGACAGAAAAGGCACAAGAATGGAGAGAAGAAAAAACCAAGTGTCTCTTCAAGATTCCAGAGAAAAAGGGAAAGATGCCGAGCGACGGACTTTCCATGGATGTTCGCCTTCAGCATGGCGCCGTCTTCAGTCCCGAGGACGAGAGAGTTCACTTCGTTCTCGGCAAACGCGATGCATTCGACACACACTTCCTTGTTCCCTCGTTTCATATCCAGCGTTTCCTGAAAAAATTAAAAATGGATCAACAGGCGAGTAGAGAGCGAAGATGGCAGAAGACGCCACAAAAAAGCGTCACTCTTCTTCGAGCAACGGGTCACTTTCTCTTCTTCGTTCTCCTTGAGCTTCTGTTTTCTCTTCTCCTTTGCCGCTTTTCTTTCTTCTTCTGCCGCTCCGGTTGCTTCACCTCAGCCTCCGATCTCTGTATCCTCTTCTTCCTTCCTTCTTCTCTCCCCTTGTCTTCCTCGTCTTCTTCCAGCCTCTCTCTTTCTCCACAGAGTCTTCCCCCTCCTCCCCCTTCCCGGTTTGCGTCCTCTGTCGTTCTTCTGTTCTCCTTCCTCTTCTGTCCGTCGCACTCGGCTTGGGGCTCGTCGGTTTCTTCATCTCTTCTTCCCTTTTCTTTCTGTTTCTCTTTCCTTTCTTCTTCCTGCGTGACGTCGCTTCTTCAGACTCACCGTTGGAGCGCCGAGCATATGGAGCGACCAGACGCAGAGGCGGCCGTCGGTGTCGACGGAGACGAGGTTGTGCGCATTCTTCGTCCCCACGAGTTCGATCGAGTACACCTGAGAGACGCGAGGAAGCGCCGAAACGCAAATGCCAAGGGATCCGCTATTCGCGAAAAGCCACAAATGCACTCGCGACAGCTGCGGGGGCGAGCGAACGGACACCGGTGCGGCAGACGCAGAGACGCGCATTCCGTGACATGCATGAATTCACCAGGGATAAATAAAAAAAACGTCACAAAAACGTCGCCAAAACGAGCACACACGAACACACAGCGAGCTGCCCGAAGACTGCATGCTGGTCAGTGAAACGAGACACCCAGTCGACAACCTGAGTCCGGTGCATGCGCCTCTCGCGTACAGACGCCCTCCCTCTGGGTTCCAGGAGACTTACGGGATGCGCATGACCGAGACTGCTCAGAGGCGTCCGCAGCACAGGCTTGGACTGAAAAGAAAACGAGCGAGAAAACGAGCGAGAAAACGCGGCATCTTGGAGCGACGCGTGAAGCCGAAGAGCGCAGAGAAAGGGGAGACGGAAAAGAAGAACCGAAACGAAAGGATACGCGAACCTGCGAGAAGAGGGAATGTGAGAACGAGAAAAAGAGCAGGGGCGCACAAGCGGAACACACAGGACGGGGACAAGACAGGCTGAAGAAGCAGGCACAAGAAGTCCAAAGGAGCATCGGCAAAGACAGGAAAAGACGCGACAACTGAAGAGAGGCTTCTTGACCTCGACTTGACTCAATTCGAACTCTGGAAACGCTCTCCTACTTGTGCGCGAGTATCCCACACGACGATGCTGCCCGCGTAAGTGCCTCCAATGATCACGGACGGCTGGAAGCAGTCGAAGATCGCACAGCAAACGTGAGACTGAACAAACAGAGCAGAGAAAGAAAAAGGCAAGAGAAGACTGAAAAAATTCCGAAAAAAAAACTCAGAAGAAACGAAGCACAGCTCGAGGTCAAGCGCAGCACGTGAGAACCAGGACGCATCCTAAAGGAGAAAGAGCAGCAAAGGTTTCTCTTCAGTGTCAAGACGCAAACGTCTGAATGGCCCTGCACCTTGGACTTGCCAAGGACGGCTTAACAGTTCTCAACAACAAATATCCCTAGCCTCTTTACATTTCTCCACAGACACAGTTCGACGCATGTGTGAGCAAACAGTCCTCCGTGTATACATGGCAGTGTACGGAGAGATATCCTCATCGACATCTACAGACTTGTGAAACTATAAACAAATAGATGCATTCATGTGGCCATCTCCTTGCCTACAAATATATATACATATATATATATATATATATACATATATATATACATTCTGATTGATAGATAGATAGATATAGGCAGAAACAAGAGATATATATAGATATAGATAGAGTAGCACATAGATCAGTAGATAGATCAGTAGATAGATTGACAGACACTACAGGACTCCCCTCTGAGTCTAGATTTGTACATATATATATATATATATATATATATATATATGTGTATGAGTCGCAAGCCGAGTAGAGACCAGGTATCGATATACAAGTATGCAGAGAGAGGACGGCTGGGAAATACAGCAGGAGGTAGATGGCCCAGAGTGCCTCCTCGAGTCTCGAGATCGAAACCACGTCCACGTGAGCGTTGTACCTGGCAGGTGAAAGTGTACTCGGGTCTCTCGCGCATCGCAAGACTCCACAGAAGGACGCATCCCTGGGCTTGGTCGACCTCAGCGCCGAACTCAGCGGCCCCGTAGGAAGTCAGGAAAACGTCTGGGAAGTGTGGCGAACTGCGTACGTCGAGGACAGGGCGATCTGCTGTCAGTCTCGGCACTGCGTACGCAGCAACGCGCTGCAGCTTCTCCCCGAGTCTGTCGAAAAAGAGAACGATCCAAGATCAGAACGAACTGGAAAGGAGGAAGGAACCAGAAGCGAAACCGCGAACGCAGAAGTCAGTGTATACGGACAGCGCGAGAGAAAGCGACACCCGGCAAGCAACCACACAGACCGCGACGGGGGAGATACGCGACGAGTTCAGGGAAGTCTGTAGCGACATGGCGGATCTGTAGCGACATGGCGGAGACAGCAGAGGCAACCGCGCGTTCGAAGAAGAAGCAAGCGGAGAGACAAAGAAAGAGGGAACGTTTATTCGGGGGAAAGACAGAGCCACAGAGGACATTTGAAAATGCGAGGGAAATGAAACATGGGGAAGGTGACGCGTGGAGAGAAGAGTCGACACACAGGTGAAGCCGCTGATCGCCGAACACGGAGAGAGAGGAACCAAGAGAATTAGACTGAAAAACAAAATGTGGAACATCGTCAGAGGAACGAGGAGATGCTTGCATTCAAAAAAGACGAGAGAAAGAGAGACCTACGCATCTGTGTTGGTCTGCGCGCCAGAGTAGTCGACAAACGGATTGCCTTGAAGCTCTTCCTGCCCAAGCAGTCTCTCCACCTGAAAAGAAAGAAAACTCCGGGCAATGCGAGGTCGCATCCAGAGACGAGAGCGACGCGAGCGAAGTGCGGACGAAGTGAAGAGACGGCTCACGGTCGATTCGCGTCTCACACAGAAACCGAGTTCTCTGCCGCGACGTCGCTCTGATGACGAATGAAGGTGCTCTTCCTGCCTCAGCCACGAAAGCAAAGGGTCAACAGAAGAGGAGAACGGAGACGAGGAAAAAGAGAGACGCAGACGGGAGAGGGAAGAGAAGGAGAGAGGAGAGAAAAGACAGAGAGAAGGACTACGTCGAGGAGGAAATAGAAAAGAAGACGAGAGCAAAAAACGAACTGAAGGAAGAGCGGGAGCAACACGAGGAGAAAGAAGCGTAGAAGAAAGCGACAAGCGAGTCGCGCGGAGAACGCAGAAGGCATGTCGACGACCGAAGAGTAAACGGTCCTGGTGGCGGAGACAGAGCGTCGATGCGGGACATCCAAAACACCGCGAAACTGACGAGACAAAAACGACTGAGGAAGGCAGACGGAAGACAAGACAGATCGAGGAGAAAAAGCAGAAAGAGACGCGAAAACGCGCGGACGTAGGAGCGAAAGGGGAGCTCGAAAAGGTCGGAGGCCGCAGAAACGGAGGGAAGCCGATCGGCGCTCGTTTCCGCGCTTACAACTTTCGTTGTTCGCTCGAAAAACTTTTCGAATTCTGGGCTCTGCATGATGCGTTTCCTCTCCTCCTCGGACACGGTCTCTGCCGTCAGGATAAAGACATTGGAAAGGGCAATCGGAAAAAAACTAAATTCCAGAAGCTCCCTCTTTTCACCATCGACGAGGAAACGAGGACGTCTGTTCACAGTGTATAATGGTGTCGGCTGCACACCCGCAGATGTCCTTCCCTTCTCTTACGCCTGCCTGGGGATGTGCATGCTTACGATGCCCTCTTCCCCTCGCGGCTTCTCTCGCAAACTTCTTCCTTGTCCTCATTTCCGAGATTCTTCAAAATATCTACAGACTTCGACACTGCAGACGCACAACGGAAACTAGCTCAGCAGGTTCCCCGGGATATGAATGTCTCTCTCTGTGAAGCTAAAAAGCCTGGGTTTCGCCTGTTTCTTCACCGTCACCCTTCTGTTCAACACATACTTGGGAGAGGCTTCGCTTCCTCCACCGTTTGAGGCTCCGTTTGAGGCTCCGCCTCAGTTGAAGCTGCGGCAGTTGCAGTACCCTTCTTTCCTTGTTCTGCTGTGGCAACACCGTCCGCGGTGGCTTTCGTCTCTCCCGGCTGTGAAGCGGAACATCGGAAACTCAAATTTCACTTTTTCTACGTGGACGAAAAGCGACTTTCTAGAACAAGTCGCACGCGCGTTCGAACGAGTGGACCGTTCCGCTTAGCTCGGCCGCTGTGACGCTGAAAACCTTCGAAAAAGTCGGCGGCGGCAAGTTCCGACAAGCGCGTGGAGTGTGGTGACGTGGGCACCGTTTTGAAGATATCAGAGGAAAATGCAGAGAAAGGCCGCAAGTGAAGAAGCTCCACCCGGAACCCCCGACGCAACACAGCGAGTCTCCTCCGCTCCCGCGCTCCGCGAGCCAAGTGACGCTTCAGTGAACGCCGTCACACAGATCTCGACACAACGGCAGTGCCAGTGCACAAAAACGAGAAATGCACAGCGGACTCCCGAACGAAACAGCGTTTCCCCGCCAAGCAACGCCACCATTCCTCCGCTAGAAAAAAATGCGTACGAACAACCGCTTCTTCGTCCACCTTAGGAAGGAACGAGTCCGAAACAAACCTCCAGATGAGAGCGCACCATTCGAATACACCGAAATCTAAGCATACATATACATATATATATATATATATGCATGTACGGAAATATCGACATGCATGTGTGAAAAAGAACAGCTATCGATATACGTACACATTTATCCACTTGTAGAAACACGTGTATGAATATGTACGGAAACATACATATGTAGATAGATAGATAGATAGATAGATATACAAGTGGAGGAACAGATATATCTAAACACATATTCCGATATATAGAGAGATACGGAGATGGTATGATGATCGTATGGTTGCGCCTGTATTTGGTTTCGCGTGGCACTGCATGCGATGATGTTGCTGCTAACGGCGGAGAAGCGCTTTCTCGCCCCCGGCCTCACATGACTCACCGCGTCGCTTGCAGCTGCCACAGGCGGTTCCTCCTTTTCTTCTTCGACGACAATGTCGGCTTGGACAGATTTGTCAAAGGACTCGACAGTCTGCAAAAGAGAGCAAAACGGAACGTGTAGATTCTGTTCTCGGTCTGTCTCGGTCTCTCTGTTGCCGCAGTTTAGGGTGTAGGGAAGCGAAAAAGAAAGCGAGAGGAACGGCAGAGGCGGCGGACAGAAGGGCGGTGAGGAGCCTCCCAGACAGAGAGAGATAAGCTCTGGTAAAAGTGTAGGAAAGGCGAACGGCGAGGGTAACGGAGACGACGCCACGCCAAACAGGAACAGAAAGAAAGGTGAAGAAAGCCTCAGACAAGCAAGACGACCCAGACGTGCAACGGAAGACGGAACAATAAAGAAGATGAAGACGAACAAGCAGCAAGAACAGGTGAACCTCTCAAACTGGTGTTCTGGTGGTAGCCTGCCATCTCGCTGTGAGCGAAAGACGACGGTCTACTGCGGCAGTGTGACGTTTGTTGGATGTGGAAAAGGAGACAAGCGAAAGCCAACGCGGAGCATTGAACGTCCATGCGAACGGCGAAGCGACGTGTCGGAAGAATTCCTGTCTAAACCCTAAGTCCGAAATCAAATGTAAAAACGAAATCATACTGACAGTCGTCGCTCTCGCCCACCTTAGCCTTGATGGTGGGATCCACATTCTGGGGGCGCTGAACCTTGAAGGCAACGCTCCCGCTGAAACCAAACACAAAGAAACCTCAAACACCCGACAGTCCACAAATCTAAGGGGCCACGTGTATGTGCAACGCTGCAGGGGTGCACTTGAAGTGTACGTACACCACTGCTTGTGGATGCTTCAGGTGTATGTACACCACCGCTTGTGGATGCTTCAGGTGTATGTACACCACTCTGTCTGTATACATGAGGTGTATGTACACCACTCGAGCTGTATACATGAGGTGTATGTACACCACTCGAGCTGTATACATGAGGTGTTTGTACACCACTCGATCTGTATACAAGAGGTGTATGTACACCACTCGAGCTGTATACATGAGGTGTTTGTACACCACTCTAGCTGTATACATGAGGTGTATGTACGCCACTGTAGCTGTATACATGAGGTGTATGTACACCACTGTCTGTGTGTGCATGTCTGTCGCTTGGGGAGCTGCGTGCCTGTGCACTTGGTTCTGCCTCCTCCACGTATCGCAGCGAGTCCAACTGAGAACAAAGGACCTTCTATGTGACATAACTCAGTAGAGCGATGCAGTTTACCTAAAGCCGAAAAGCGGCCCTACCTGTCTCGCTCTCCTCTGTTTCGAGTAGTCGACCGATGTTTCTTGCCGACGAGAGGTGCAACCGCGCATGCAGTTCCGGCGGGTGTGCCCGCGGCGTCGGCCTTGTCGCCTGGCGCCCCGGTCGCTGGCTTGGGCAGATTCTGCAAGCTGTTCATCACTTCGTTCATCAGCGAGGAGACATTCTGACACGCAAAAACGCAAGCTGAAACCGCGCGTGCAGCAAACTGAAGCCGCAGCCAGACACTCCGAGAGGGGTGCACTTAGAAGACAGGTTGGAGGGCGGCGGAAAATGAGGCGAAGAAGGTGAAGCGGAGTTCCCCGTAAACAAGCGTAGAACGACAATCACCTGGGATACGCCTACGCTTCTACACACCTATGCATGCACATATACATATATATATATATATATATCCATGTAGATATAAACGTCTAAATGAACACGTTGAGATATCTCTGTGTATAATGCCTTGCATCTACTTCATACATTCACACATATGCATATATACACACATATACATACATATATATATATATATATACTTGCGCGATAGAGACGTGTGGCCAATGTGGCCTGAAGATCAGATCGTGTTGCATGAAGGAGTACCTTTCCGACTTCTCCTGCGATCGCGGCGGAGCCTTGGAAGTCGCCGGAGAGGCCGAGCGCTGCATTCTGTTCGTTCTGCAGCTGCCGTAGTTTCTGTCTCCGCGCCTCGAGCTCGCGTTGACGGTCTGCAAGCCGCTGCCGAAGAATTTCTCTCTGCTGTTCCTGTAGGAGCTCGTGCTCCCCAGCTGCAGGCAACGCCCCGCTGGCTTCTGCGCTCGACATTGAGGCCATGTGGACACGAAGGAGGGGAGAAAACGGCGAATGGCGAGCAAAAGGGAAAGGAGACGAGGACGAGAGAAACGGACGAGGAGGACGCAGAGGGAGGGAAGAGACTACTACGCATGGAGAGGCTGAAGGCTCTGAAGAGTGCAGGAGAGTAAAAAACGAAGTCGAGTCGGCGAACAGACAAGATGGGGAGAGAGAGAAGCTGAGGGAGAGAGGATCCAACGCATTGCAAGGAGGCGAGAGGCTGGACTGCTGGGGCAAGATGCAAACGCGGAAGAGATCCACACGACGGATGAGAAGACAAAGGAGGGCAGAGGAAACAAGGAAAGAACGAGACAAGGAGAGGAAAACGACGAATGCGAGAGAGAACAGAGACGAGACAGAGAGCAGCGTCGTGCCAGCGAGCGGGTCCGCGGCCCGGCTCAGAGAAACTCTCGAATCGAACGAACGAGACTGCACCTCCACGCGAGGAGGCGATCCTCGCGGACTGCGAGGGGGGGAGACGCCTCGACAGGAGGCAGAAAAGAGAGACGATAGTCCGGAATAACGAAAGTGATGCAAGCAGCCGACAGCTGACAAGGAGGAGAAAGCAGGCCAGAGAGCAAAAAGACGACGGCCGCACACAGGAGAAGAGCGGGGCGATGCAGTTAAAGGTTCCTTCGAAGAACGGACAAAAGAAGAAGAAACGTTGCTTTCCAGGCAACCAATGTCGTGCTGCCGAAGCGGCGAATGCGAAGAGGCCTGCACCTCAATGAGGTGTGCGTACACCCGATATCTCAGCGAGATGCGACACCAACTGTCGGCGTTCCCTGCCGGCTGTAAAGTTGCATCTGAGGAGGAACTCGGAAGCTCGCGGACACCGGGAGAAGAATCCAATTCATGGAAAATAACTTCTGGGCTGCAAACGTCCACCCTGGACGGGGAAAGGGGAACGGCGAGCCGCGGCGAATTGCCGCTCTTTCGGCCAGCCGACGAACAATCACCCCGAATGGCCAGGGAGAAGTGTAACTCACGCAAAAATCCTTTATCTGCGTGCTCCCGACAAACGCAAAGAGGCAATCTGTTTCTCGGGGTTACTGGTTTCGTTTTTCATTAAAACAGTCCCAAACGCCGCGGTGGCTGAGGTGTCAATACTCCCCAGCCTTTTTCTTTCTCGTGCGAAGCCGGGGGTCCGGCCGAGAGCTCCTCCTGAGGCAGAAGCGGAGAAAAGGACGCAACGCCTTGTTTGTGTCGTCGGCTGCCTCCAACGGGTTCTGTTTGTTCTGTTGTTTTGGTTATTGAAAAAAAAGAAAAATCTCCTCGCGGCCCTCTTCGCTAGAGAGGGTGTTTCAGTGACCCAACTGTCCATGCGCTGTCCGGGCCGAGAAAGAGAGCAGGTTTCGCGTGAACTTCTCCCGCGAACAGGACGGGCAAGACATCGGAAAGTGCGAGCCCAGTCGTTCCTTTCTTTTGGAAAGTCGGCTCTAGTTAGACTTCACACATTTTTCCTGAGAACGGCAGCTGCACTGTCCAGGCACATGCTGCAGGGAGCGCGAGAGCGGTCCTGTCTCACGCTCTCGCTTTCCGAGGTTTGCAGTTTCCTTCTGCGGCTGTCGAAAGAAGGCGAAGCGTGTGGCAAAGAGACGATCGAGCCGCGGGAGAGACCGACGCATGAATTGAAAAAATTTGCTGCGTTTCTCTGCGCGCGCGAAAAGCCGGGAAGCAAGCCACGACGCAGAAGAGAGGGAGCGCACAGCTCAGTGGGAGGCGACACCGAGGAGGAGAGCCTCTGCGGTCGGCCGATGTGCAGCTGAGTCTCGTCCGTCACACCCTCCCCTCGTCAGGAAATTCTGAGCATCTGCCTGTGTGCCGCGAAGGACTCAAAAAGACTCAACGCGTTCGTCGATTTGCTTTGTGCAGCGATTTCGCTTCTCCTTCGTTCCTGAGCCTGTTTTCTCGACCGGTCTGTACACACCGCTGCCCCCGGTCTCGCGTTTTTCCAGACCTCGAGGCGCCCTGACGCTTCTTCCTTTTGCCTGCCCGTTCTGCGGCAAAGAGGAGAGAGCTGAAAACGCGAACTGCCGTTTTTTGTGTAGGCAGGCCTTCCTGCATCTGAGCGTCTGTCGCCGAGGCGAGAGAGACTCAGGCGTCCGCAGAAGCCTGCAGACTCTCGCCCCCCGAGGCCGCGCCTCCCTTCTTCTGTCCTCCCGCTCCTGAGTGCACCGCTGCTACCGCTAAAAAGTTCGTCTGTGTAAAATGCGAGTGTGTCTGTGTGAGGCTTTGTGTCGCAACAGAACGCGTGGAGTCGAGGAAGGCAGCGACGAGAGAGGAGGACAAGAGAGGGAGGAGGACAAGAGAGAGAGCGAGGTCTGAGGGAGCATGGTGTGAGTGTGTTGTCAAGGCAAGAGAGCGAAGAGCTGTCTACATACATTTGTGCGGTTTCGTTCCGCGAACTGAAAGAGAGGGGTGAGACAGAGAGAGCTCGCGTTCGAGGTACCGCTTTCCTCCAGTTTGCCGTTGTTTCCTCGCGGAGAGAAAGCACCCCAGCAAAACGCTTTCACCCGACTGTGCAAGCCGTTTTTGGATTTCTCTGCCGACACTGTGTTCGACTCTCGTCGCCGTTCTTCTTTTGAGGACGAGAGCGCCGCCCAGTCGCCTTCGTTTTTCGCTGCCCTGCGCGCGGGTGCGTGCGAGGCGAAGAAAAGCGCGCCGCCGTACATTTTTCCTACACACCCCTTGCGATTGCCGTCTTTATCGACAGCGAGGCAAGGGAACATTGCGTTTCCTCTCGATTTTCAAAATCCGTAGGTTCTTGAAGAGTTCCGACACAGCAGCCGGTTCAGAGTTTGCTGCTTCTCCGTCGCTTTTCCTCCCGAGGACTTGTCAGTTTCTCAAGTCCGCGCCTACGTCCCCGGAGGGGAGAAGCTAAGGCAAGAAAAGACAAGAGCGAAAGCCTCCGTTTTCTTCCGCGCGCGCGCGGCGGGCCGTCTTTGCGCGGCGCGAAGGCCGTTTGGACCGCGAGAAAAAAGTCGGTTCGCGTTCCAAACGCCACAGTGGCATTGAGGAGGGACATGGCCTTGGAAAGAGGCACTGTTCACTGGCGACGTACGCGAGAGGAATGTGTGAAGGAAGGCGAGCAAGGAGAGAGAACGCAGAAGGCCGGTTTCTCTTCGCAGGTCAAGTGCTTCGCTTCTCTCGCGTCTTTTCTTGGAGTTGCACGGAAAGAAAGACCCGACAAGACCGTCGCGAAACTCTTTGCCTTTTCGCAGGACGCCACGCTGCACACTCTGGACAGCTGCTCTCACGCCAAGTTTACAGACGCCGCACTGAAGCTTTTTTTCCAACTTTGGGGCGGTTGTTCCTTGTTCTTTCGCGGACGTACACGGACAAGACGCGACTGGTTCGGAATTTGTCTCTTTCGGCCCTCCCTTTTCATGTCTTTCTTCTGTCAGCGTCTCTCCTCAAGTGTTCACCGCACTCCTTTTTTTGCATGCTCCGTCTTCTGCTCTCTGCCTGTGGTGCACCGGAAGCGACTGCTCCGTCGTTTCGTCCTGTCTTCCTGGCCTTCGAACTCTCCGCCGCCGCGCGGTGTCTCTTATCGGCAGACCCACTGACTGCATCCCCGTCTCTCTCCGCTCCTGTTCGCTTACGTCCTCTCTCCTCTCTCCTTTCTGCTTCCTCTCTCTCTCTCTCGTTCTTCCCCTCGGTCGTCTTCTCTCTCTCCGCTGCTGCTGCCTCCGCGCTGCACTGCGTCTGCCGGCTGGAGCGCGCCTGGAGACCAAGCTGAAAGACGCAGGTCGCCTGTCACTCCGGAGTCAGCTCTCCTCGCTAGTGACCGCCAGCTTCTCTTCGGTCTCGGCGAACGGCGCTCTTCGCTTTCTGCCTTCCCTCTCGCCTTCTGCCTTCCCTCTCGCCTTCTGAAAATGGCGAACCACAAGGAGACCGAGCCCCCTCACGCCCCAGAGGCGGCGGAACGACCCAAGGCGAAGAAGGACGCTGCTCACGAGGACGAGGAGCCGAAGAAAACGATTCCCCTCGACGACGCAGATATCAACATTCTCAAGTCCTACGTAAGCAGGATGGGTGCAGCCGCGCGCGTTTGGTTTCTCTGACTCCGTGTACCTCTGTTTTTCCTTCATCCCCGCTCGTTCGTCCCCCGTCTCTCCGCTCCTTCTCTTCTGGCCTTCTCTGTCTTCTTCTTTTCCTCTCCCCGTTTGCTTCCTGCTTCCTCTTCTTTCCTCCTCTCTGTGTCGCACTCGTGCTGTCGACTTCTCTACTCTTCTCACAACCGTCTCCTCAGTTCCTGTTTCGTCGAGCTAAACCTTGGACGCGAGTGCATACTCGGAACGTTCGTCTCCGAAAGGCTGCGTCTTCCAGCGACCCCACACACGTCTCTTCCTCCTCTCTCCTCTCCTCCCGACATTCGCTCTGTGTCTCGCGACTTCCGTCTGCCGGTTCAGGGACTGTCTCCGTACGCCTTCGCGATCAAGCGCCTGGACACAGACATCAAGAGCTTGACTGAAAAGATAACGAAGCTCTGCGGTGTGCGCGAGAGCGACACTGGCCTCTGCCAGCCTTCGCAGTGGGACTTGGCGGCGGACAAGCAGCTGATGCAGGAGCAGCCGCTGCAGGTCGCGCGATGCACGAAGATCATCTATCCCGGCGGTCAGACGCGAGGCGGCGAAAACGGAGAAAACGGCGAGAGCGGTGGCGCAGGAACGACCGCTCCGCCCCCGTTTGGAGGAGACGACGAGGAACCCAAGTACATCATTAACGTCAAACAAATCGCGAAATTCGTCGTCGGACTCGGCGAGAAAGTCGCCGCCATGGACATCGAAGAAGGCATGCGCGTCGGGTGAGAGGAAACCGCGGCCAGACGCAGGTGGAAGAGAGGGAAAGAAGAGAAGCAGAGAGCGTCGTGCGGCTGAGAGACAGGAGAGGAAACGGAGATGGGAGGAGTCCTCGAGTCCACGCAGAAGCGAAAGAAAATGAGAAAGCACCTGGCAGTTCAGACAGGGAGGAACAGCCAAAGAGAAGATGCCTCTGGGGCTTGTAACTGTGACGGAACAGGAGCATGGTAAATTGTCGTCTCCTCCGCACAGAGAGAGACAAGAAAATGCTTCCTGGTCGAGAGAGGAGAGGACGACAAAGAGAGGAGACGCGTGAGAGGAAGCCACACGCTCACGTCGCCTCCCGGCAGACAAAGGACTGCGTCGGTTTGAGGAGAAGAAGAAGAAGAAGAGGGGAAGAAGACAAGACGGCTGCAAGTTTTCCTCCGCTTTTCCGAGAACACAGGGAACGTTCATTCCTGTCAACAGCATGTAGTCATGGAAAGAGAGTTTGCGTTGTTTCTCTGCTTTTCTTCGCTCTGCAGAGTCGACCGCAACAAGTACAAGATTCAGATTCCTCTTCCGCCCAAGATCGACCCCACAGTCACGATGATGACAGTTGAAGAGGTCGGATTTCTCTCGTCCTGTTCATATCCATCTCTCTCTCTTTCTGTATACATCTCTTCATTTCGCTTCCTTGTGTTCTTTTCGTTCCTCTCTCTACCACTCTCCCTGCTGTCTCTCGCCCTGTTCAATCTCTGCTCAGGCGTTCTCACCGTTATCTCGCGTTGTCTTCAGTTTCTCGCTCTTCTACATGCACTGCTTCTGTCTCTTCTGCCTCTTTGTGTCTCCCGTCTCTCTGGCCTACGTATGTTCCTTCTCTCTCGTCAACGTATGTACCTTCTCTCTCGCTGTCTCTTCGGTCTCTGTTTGTGTTGTTCGCTTCCTCATTCGCGTCTGTTTTTCCTCTCCCTGTGTTGGTCCGCCTTCTGTGTGGCGTCTGAGCGCGAGCGTCTCAGGGGTCGAGCCTCGTCGCAGGAGGAGCGGGGAAAGGTGACTCCGCCAAATGCAGAGCTGAGTGACTAGGTGAATGGCCAGCGAAATGAGG
Organism: Toxoplasma gondii ME49; assembly: GCF_000006565.2. Taxonomy (NCBI): domain Eukaryota; phylum Apicomplexa; class Conoidasida; order Eucoccidiorida; family Sarcocystidae; genus Toxoplasma; species Toxoplasma gondii. The sequence goes on from NC_031480.1 coordinate 6,662,708, forward strand.
AGTCTGAAAAAAAAAGCCTTACTTGTCCCTGAAGCAGATTGTGTCGGATGTTGTTTGTGCGCGCACTGAGGAACAACGCTCGCTTTTTAAGATTTCGTTGAACTTCTCTCAGAAACCCGATGTAACCTACAACGACGTTGGAGGCGCGAAGGAGCAGCTGGAAAAACTGAGAGAAGTTCTTGAACTTCCTCTCCTCCATCCAGAGAGATTTCTCTCTCTTGGCATCGATCCACCCAAAGGAGTGCTCCTCTACGGACCCCCCGGCACAGGGAAAACGCTCACCGCTCGTGCTGTCGCCAATCGAACAGACGCATGCTTCATCTGCGTCATCGGCTCCGAACTCGTACAAAAGTAAAAAACGCGAACCGACATCAATGTACATCGACATATCTTTGGAGGCATATATGTCGTTGTGTCCACACGGTCGTGTCTAGGATGGCCATCTAGCGATAATAACGCTACACGATTCAAATACATGCATATATAATACATGCATACATACAACGTACATGCGTGCATCTGTATATATATCTATATATAAAGACATATAGATATATATATATATATATATATATATATATATTAAGGACTACTCTGTGTCTTAGCCCAGACAAGAGTGGCGACATTTGTGTTTGTGGAGTTCGCGTCTTGCTTGCTCGACGTCGTATATGTGTATGTATTTTGAGAAATGGATCTTTTGAGCAGGAGCTTCTGCAAGGGCGCTGTACACGTCGACTTTCATCCACCCTTTTGTGTAACGCTTTGGATCTGTGTTCTCGAATTTTTGCCGATTCGGTTTTTTACATTTTGATGTCCATCGACGCCTGTTTTTGGCTTTAGGCGTTTCACCGGCTTCTGCGGTTTTCCGAGTCGAACGTTTTTCTGTATTTCTCCGTTTCTGTGTGAGTGCCTGCGATTTTTAGGTATGTCGGCGAGGGCGCGCGAATGGTGCGCGAGTTGTTTCAGATGGCGCGCAGCAGACGTGCATGCATTTTATTCATCGACGAAGTGGACGCGATCGGCGGGAGTCGAGGCGGAGAGGGAGAAGGCAACGCCCACGGAGACCACGAGGTCCAGAGGACCATGCTCGGTAAGAAAGCTCCTGGCAAGGAGCCAGCAGAACACAGGCAGCGAAACAGAGGAAAGAACAAGCGAAAGCCATGGACCAAGAGGCGAGCTCAGACGGAAAAAAGGCGAGAGCAAAGTGGAGAAGAGACAGAAAATGCACTGTAACTTGTTCCGCGGGTGGAGTTTTTTATCTCGCCTGGGTCGCTGCGAGCACACTGGGAGAAGTCGTGAGAGAAAGAGAGAGCCTTTCCTCTTGGTGTTTCCGAAGATGCACATCCGCCGTTCGCATGCCACAGAGCAAGGGGCGACGCGACGCAGCTCTGTCGACCGTGGGCGACGTCGGAGCTGAAGACGAGAATGCATGGCAGTCTGTGTCTTCAGAAATCGTCAATCAACTGGACGGCTTCGAGGCTCGCGGAAACATCAAAGTCCTCATGGCCACCAACCGTCCAGACACTCTGGACCCTGCGCTGCTTCGTCCCGGTCGTCTCGACAGAAAAGTCGAGTTCGGCCTTCCGGACCTCGAAGTGAGTTCTGCGACTTTGTGCGTTGCTCGTAAATGTGATGAGCACGACAACGTAAAAGGTAAAGCCACTGTACGTTCGAACTTCACACTGGATTCGTTTGGCCTTTTGCTCTTCTCTGGAACAGCGCTGCATCGACGCACACCGGTGTTTGAAATCTGGTGGAAGTTGCATGCGTGGAGACGTCAAACTGGCGACTCTTCTCCACGGGATGCGGTCTTCTGTTCCGGGGACCGGGAGCGGGGTGTCCGGATGGTTTTTTCCTCGACTTTTGTTCTCCACGGGGGTGTGCGGCTCGGTCTCTCATCTGCAATGTCGCGGGAGAGACTGGCAGGCGCCCACCGCCTTGCTGGTGGCTCTCGCGTGAGAACAACGTTGCCCGACTGCGGCTCGGTTCTTACCTTCTGTCTCGGCTGCCGTCGATCTGAAAAGTGTATCTGCCATTTCTGTTTCCCCATCTCGCCTCCACATGCGCTTCGTGGACGGGGCTTGAGACACTGAAGACGAAACGCATGCACTGTTTCTCTTTGCAGGGACGAACACACATCTTCAAGATCCACGCAAAGACTCTCAGCGTCGACCGCAACATACGCTACGAACTCCTCGCCCGGCTCTGCCCCAACAGCACAGGCGCTGACATTCGTTCCGTCTGTACAGAGGCAGGCATCTTGGCTATTCGCGCAAGAAAAAAGGTAATACCAGCTTATTCGTGATCCGAACTTTCATCTAATATATGCTCGCCGGTTTTCTCTTTTCTCCCCCTTCATGTTCTCTCTTTTCTCCCCCTTCATGTTCTCTCTTGTCTTCTTGTTCTCTCTCTTTTCGACTTTTTGTTCTCTCTCTCTCCCGGTTCTGCCTCCTGTTTGGGCGGAGTTCTGGGTGGTGTTTGAGAGCCTTTGGGGCCTCTTCATGTTCTGCTCGGAGACCGCAGACGGAGCCTTTCTGTTTCTCTGAGTTGATTTTGCGCAGAGCATCAGCGAGAAGAACTTCATCGACGCAATCAACCGAGTCATCAAAGGCTACAAGAAATTCAGTGCGACTGCCAAGTACATGGTGTACAACTGAGGCTCTTGTCTCCTCCGTCTCCCCTGCTCGGTGCTCTTTGGGGCCGTGTCTGTTTTCGCGGCTAGGCGGCAGGAGGCAGATTTTCCTACGCGTCCGGAGATCACTGTCTGTTTCCAAACGCGCTGGTGTTCAGTCGCGCCAACGTCCCCTCCAGCTCTCTTCTCTTTTGTACCACTCCGCATCGGGAAAAGCACGGACCTCTCTTTCCGTATGCTCGACGCAAGCGCATCTATACATTCATACTTCCGTACATGCAGGTGGATACACATAAATATAGATGTGCACGTGCATGTATGTATATATATATATATATGTATATATATGTATATATATGTATATATATATATATCTATGTATATGTATATATATCTGAATGTATGTATGTGAATATGTGGTTCTGGGTGTATGTATACGCATGTGTAGAGATGGGTGGCTCCCTTGGTCTGGTGACCGATTTGGAATAGAACAAGTGTGGGGAGAAGGAAGATTCATCGCACTGTCAGTTGTCTCCAGTCGACTGCGGGGACATGCAGGAAGCAGGAACAACTTTCTCGGCAGAAGAACCTGAGTTTCTTCTCCGTGTCAGCTGGGGGGTTCGCCTGTTTCAGCTTGCTGGGCTTTTGCCTTGAAAGAGACTGTCGAGAACTCGAAGGAGAGCGAACTTTTTGAGGAAGTGAACAGACATCTGAGTCGGTCCGTAAAACTCACAACATGTCCTGCGCTGCCTGTCCTCTCTCTCCTGGGGAGTGACAAACGTCCGGGGAAGCACGTTGTAGCTTCATCAAAAGAAAACAGAGACAGACACTCGGCTGCATGCGCGGCTGTCCCTCGTTCTCTCTGTCAGTTCTCAGTGTAACTCTGCATTTCTCTCGCTCTCACTTTCTCGCGTTCCCCTCTCTTCCGCTTCTCTCGTTCTCTCCTCCCTCCCTCGTTCTATCCCTCTCTCGTTTTCTGCATCTCCCTTTCTCCTTTCCTCCGTATTTCTCCTTGTTCTCTCCCTTCTGCTCTCTCTCGCTCTCCTCGGTGGACTGTTTCTGCACTTTCCCTCGGTCCAGAAGGTCTCCAGCCTGTGCAGCGGTCGCGACAGGCCGACCTCCCTTCGGCTGCCTGCAGCGACGCAGGTTGAAGAGGACGCAGTCGAGAGGAGGAACAGCGGGGATTCACACAAGCAGGCACAAGCGAGAAACAGCAGCAGCCTGTAGAAGCAACACGATGAAGAGAGCCAGAAAAAGGCGGAACGGCAAGAACCAGCGCCTGCTTAACCTTACACACACTCGCAGCCTCGCAACTTCTCCTTGGCTCCCGTAGAACGGGGTGTGCCTCTCCCTTTCTTCTCTCCCTTTCCTTCGTTTCTCTCGTCTCTGTTTTTGTCTTCTCTCTTTCTTCTCTGCTGCTCTCTGCGTTCCGCGTTTCTCTCTTTTCATTCCTCGGTGTTCCAACTTCATCTTCTCTGGAGGACCAGAATGTCCAGGACATACGGTCCAGCTGGGGTTTCCTGAGCGATCCAGCATGTGTCTCTGCCTTTTCGACTTGCAAGTCCTTCGTGTCTCCCTTCTTTGTTTCCTCTATCTTCTCTTTTGTCTGCTTCTCTTCGCTTCCTTCCCTCTCTTCCCTCTTCCCCTCTACTCTTTGTTTTTCCTCTCTCCTCGGTGACTCTCGCTCTCGCCTGGTGGGCGTCTTCTGGACTGTCGCCTCGAGCTGAAGAGAGCACCGCCGGTCTCTGTCGGCTCCTCGGGAGTCTCTCCTGCTCTCTTTTTTCGTCTGCGTCGTCCGTCGGACTCCCCCCGTTGTGTCCGCCTCGCTGACAGTCTCGCTCCCGCTCCGCTTCTTTCCAGGTCGACTCGAGAAGCTGCAAAGCAGGCTGCAGAGCAGAGAGAACTTGCCTGTGGAAACCAGAGACGCGTGGGGTCGAGTCCCCAAACGGTCCTTGGTGGTGAGAGAGGAGGGCCGTCGCCGCCTCTTCTGCGAGGGCGAAGCGCCGATACAAGTTGCCTGGTTCTCCAGTCTCTTCTCTTTCTTCAAATTTGGTGAAGCAGACTCCTCGCGCCTCTTCACCCGCAAACGCAGTGTCGTCGACCGCCTTCTCGGTTCCCACCCGTGAACTCAGAGGTTCCTGCACTTCTTCGCCGGCTTCTCTCAACCCCCCGGCTTGCGCTCTCGTCTGCCCCAAGGCTGTCTCTGCTTCCCCGATGTTCCTTCCACAGCACTGCGCTCTCGCGTTCCTTCCATTGCCATCTCGTTCTCCCCCTTCTTCGCTATCAACGCGTTCCTCTCTCGCGTCTTTTACGGCTGTCGTTCGACAGGCTCTTGGGCGCTGCAGCTTCTCCCACAGGCGCATCTGGTCTCGACGCGTCAGTTTTTCCTTCACCCGGGTGTCTCGGGCTTCCTCTTGTCTCTGTCGCTCTTGCGTTTGCCTTCGTTCCTTCTCTCTCCACTCTTCTCTGAGCAGCGGCGAAGCCTCTTTCAGTGCCTGAAGGAAGATCGCGTCCTCTCGAGTCACGCGTTTGCTGTCTCCTTCTGACCGCAGTCTCTGTCGCAGGCGCCCCTCCTCGTCGGGGTGCACAAGCAACGTCTGCTGCAGCAGCGCCTGGAGATTTAGCACGCTTCCTCGCGCTCTCTCCTCATCCAAAGTCTTTGGTCTCCCAATCGACGGCGCGCTCTCTTCCTTGAAGCGATCAACTGGAGCATTCAGCCGCTTCGTTCCGAACCCACCCCCAGTGTCTCGCCACAAGAGACCGGAAGTCGCCAGCACCGTCAACAAGTACACCTTTCTCACGTCGTCGAGTGAAAGAGACGAAAGCGCGCTCGCCACAACATTCTGTCCAGCAGAAGCAGCGAACGCGGAACAAGAAGAGGAAGAGAACGAAGACGAAGAAAGGCCAGATGAAGCATCTGTTGGTGTGCGGGAAGCTGGAAGACGCGACGACAAAGACCCAGGTACAACGTAGCTTCCCAAGTGTCTCCTGCTCTTCGCTGAAACGCGAGGGAGCTCACAAGAGGAAGCGGAAAGTGGCGCCGCGCTCAGGTGTACATACACCAGTAACGAGAGGAGCGTCTGACGACAGAGACGCGCCGCGGTCGACAGGCGAACATCTGCGATGTCTGCCTCTTGGGAACGGATTGTGGCTGCGTTTTCTCTGTCGGCGAATTCGCTCCAAAGGGCAGGGCTCCAGGAAGAACTCTCTCGGCGGACCGGGTCTCCATCCTCATCCCCAGCTCTCTCGCACCTCGCCCAGTCGACCCCACGCGAGACACTCGCCTCCACGGCGGGATCCGCAGACGCCCAGCGAGGCTCCAAACGCAGCGGCAGTTGACTCGGCACGCCTTGCACCAAGGGCGAAACGAGGTATTTCTGAAGCGAAGAAGAAGGAGAAGAAAAAGGAGAACAAGAAGAAGAAGAAGAAGGAGGCGAAGGAGAACAAGAAGGAGAACAAGAAGAAGAAAAAGGAGAACAAGAAGAAGAAGAAGAAGGAGGCGAAGGAGAACAAGAAGGAGAACAAGAAGAAGAAGAAGGAGAACAAGAAGAAGAAGAAGAAGGAGAACAAGAAGAAGAAGAAGGAGAACAAGGAGAAGAAGAAGGAGAAGGAGAAGACTTCTGCTCGAAGAGCAAGAGAGACCTGAGGAGAGACAAGTGGGGAGCAGAAGACAACCGTGTCAGGAAGGAAGAAGAAACAGGCGAAGCGACAGAGGGCATCTCAGACCAGTCCAAAGACGAAGAAGGAGAAGGTGAAGAAGACAGCGAAGAAGTCGACGAGGGGGGCCAACGATGAAGTTCGGAGGTAGAGGCATTCCCGCGTGAAGCACTGACCCAGTCTTTCGAAGCCGCTGAAGAGGAATCAGAGGCTTGTGAGGACTGCCACTGAGTGTCTCTACAGTCCGACGATAACTGGTGGTGGAGAAGAGCGTAGTTGAGCAGCGGGTGCAGACTGGGTGCTGCTGTGCGTCTCCAAAGTCTCAGCATCCGCTCTAGCAAAACCGCCCAAGACAACAGAACTGTCTCTTCAGTCTCCCGCGGCCACCGTCGTCCGGCCGGCGCTCTGTGCAGAAACCCAAGGTCTCTGCCCACGTTTTCCTCAGATGCAGCAGGCGCCGAAGACTCAGTCGAACGCGACGAAGAAGGAGAAGAGCCTTGACAGAGAGACAACGGTAGGGAAGATGAGCAAGGAGACCACCGCGGCGCACAAGCCGAAGACAAGTTGTGATCTGCGCAATCGAGAGTTGTCCTTCGCGTTCGACCGGAGAGGAACGACAAGGGCGGAGAGTGGAGAAGGACAGCTAAAGAGAACGAAGGCAACTGCGAGAGAGGCATCGCCTTCAAAAAGTTGCGTGTCTCTTCTTTCTTCTCCCTTTCTTCTCGTTCGAGTCGCCCAGCAGAGTGGTCGGTTTCGGCCGCGGCGTATCTCGTCCGGTGCCCTATCTGGGGCTCGAGGTTCACCTGCGTTTTCTCTGTCTCCCGCGCTCCCCTCTCAGGGGCGACGGCGCCGATTCCATCGAGACCTGTGCTCGGTGAAGTTGCCTCTGCCTTGTCAGCGGAACTCAAGTCACCCTGTCTCCTGGGGAAACCCCCACAGAGGGCCGCGAGGGCCTCGGCGCCTGCGAGGGGAGTCAGACGCAGAAGCGACGTCCCTAAGTCGCCTGTCTCAACAGGGCTGAGAAGACGCGAAAGGGTGGCAATCAGAGACAAGGACGACGCAGGTCCCAAAGAAGAAGATCCGGAAACGGTAGGCCGAGAGGCCACAGCGGAGGAGACGAGAAGCTGCGCAACCTGCGTCTGCCATTGAGGAGAGGGAGGCGGGACTTCGCTGTGTCCGGCCATGTGAAGAAAAGTCAAAAGTTGGTGCGGAGTGCACTTGTCGTAAAATCGAATTTTCTTTCTCTCTTTGGCTTCCGCGACTTGGAAAGGCGGTCCATCTGCTCCTGCAGGACACAGGCCAGGAGGCGGCGTATCCTCCAGCGTCGGGGAATCAAAGGCAGACGAGGAGGAGGAAGAAGACGTGGAAGTTGTGAAGGGAGAAGGAGAGACTTGTGGCAACAGGGAGACGCTTGGAGACGTCGAGCGGGGCCGCGTTGAGGGGGTCCTCTGCGCAGAAGGCTTTTGCGCGCTTGACAGCGACTGCGAGTGCAGGTGGACTGTGGTGCGTCTGATGGGTCGGCGTCTGCTTTTCCCTGCTGCGTTTCTCTTTCTTTTCTTCTCCCAGTCTCGCTGCCTAAGAGCCGCAGGCGTTAGCGCCTCCGCGTCGTACGAAGTCCATAGATAGTCTAGGAGGTCATCGTGGTAGAAGCGCAGTCTTCTGAACTGAAAGAGAAGGTCCGCTATTTGACCTGTCCTCCACGTGTCTAGCCAGACCACTGTGTTCTCTTCTTTCTCGCTGTCTTCGCTTTCTTCCGTCTCTCGACCTCCATGGCTCGCTTCGCGCTTCTCGTCTTCTGCCGCCCTCGCTGTCGCAGACGCACGAGCAGCACACGAAGAAGAAGAAGATCGAGACGAGACAGAAGAGGAGGCAGATGAGCAAGGAGAGAGAAGAAACAGACAGAGGCTGCTGAAGAATGGTTCGTGGCAAACATCTGCGTCTGCAAAGGCCTGGACTGCGCGGATGGCCAACTCAGGCCCCGCCTCCATCTTGCCGAGATGCTCAAGAGAAAACGCTGCAGGAGGCAGTCCGGCGCTTCCAGAGAGAGCCGACGAAGAGACGCCGCCACAGAGTTCCTCAATTCGGTACTCCAGTTCGTCTCCAATGGCCTTGAAGGTCTAAGGGGACATCAGATAAACCAAGGAGACAAAGTGGATACCGAAAAAGATACCAGTTTAGGGGCATTTCATTTCTTCCTCCATTTCGTTACACTTACATATATATATACTCATATATATATATATATATACATATATATACGCATGTGTGTTCGGCTGTATATGTCGTCGGTGTTTAGTAGCTAGTGACCTCTGCCTATCTACTGAGAAAGAGGGTGGCCGGTTGTTTTTGCGGCTACAGCAGCATCTGTGGCATCTCCCTGTGTATTTCTGTCCGCTTCTCTCAACTTCATGATCTCTCTAAATGTAACCCAATGTGTCTCCGGGCTGCTGTCTCCCTCGCCTGTCTCTCCCACTCGGTATCTCGCTAGGTGTCTTTCTCTCGACTTCCCCAGTGGAGTCTCTTCTTCTTTGTGCCTCTGGATCTCCCCTGGGTCTCCTTCTCTGCCGGTGCTTCCGTGAACTCTCTCCCCCTTGGCGTCTCTTCCGCCGTCCCCCTCGTGGCGTCTGCCCAGGCAGCGTCACGCCGCCCCCTCATTCTCTCCATCGTCGTCGTTCCTTTCATATCAGAGGGATTCGATCTGTGTCGTCTGCACTTGCAGCGAGGTGAATTTTCTAACCAGACGCGAAAATGCTTGGGTTTCAAGCCCAGGCGGAGAGAACGTTGGTCCACATAGGCTGCGTCCCCGGAGCGCTGGGGGTCATGGTGTATCGTCGTATTGCGCCTGAGTTTTCTAGTTTACTTTTATGTGGAGATAAAGGGAACTGCAGCAGTGGGGTGGGCCGTGGGTGTGTGCGTCAGCGTGTGAGTGGAAGATTTTTTGGGAGATCGAGGTGAAAAGGGATTCGCTGAACGCCCCCAGAAAGCAGGTTGCGCCTGAGAAAGCGAAAACGTTGACTGGATGCGTCTGAACCGCAGGCGCCTTGTCGCGTCACCTTTCTCTACACTTCCGTCTCTGTGTCTCCCTGCGTCTCGTGCTCACCAGAACTCCCTGACTGTCTCGGCCTCCACCGAGAATCGATGCGTGTGGGGCTAAGAGGAAGGCCGCTTGGACCAGCTCAGCGGCAGACAGGCTCGCGCCACCTTGCTGAGTCAGTTTCACTTGAAGCAGAAGCAGAAAGTCTGCAGGCGGAGGCAGTCGCGCCCACGGGGGAAGGAGCGACGGCGCTGACCGAGGCCGATAAAAGTCTCGACTGGGACGCTCCAAAGCGAGCGAGACAGAACTCGACAGAGACGCGCAGCCAGATGGCGAAGAGGAAGAACAAGACCACGAAGGGGAGTCAGAGGGAGGAGAGAAGGCAGCGAGAAGCAAGACGAGCTGCGAGAGAGACGGACCTGCCGACGGGTTGCGAAGCACCGGATTCGAGTGTAGAGACAGCTGGGGAGAGAGAGAAGCAGAGAGAAGCGACGCGCAAGAAGAGAGAGAAGACGAAGAAGGCGCAACGGGAGAGAGCGCAGAGCGCACTACGGTGTAGACGGTGTGGCGGGCAAGCAACAGAAACGCGACCCACGACGCCGTCACGCGGCAGTCCGTCTGCGATGCAAGGTGTATGTACACCTGAACGAGGTGTCGGAGCTCGTGGACCGAGAGCGCGGGAAGGCGGTCGTTGTGTCTGTCGCATCCCGATTTGCTTCGAGAAGCAAGAGTCGAGGCAAGTTGATATCGCATTAGAATGTGAGCCGCCACAAAGTGCAGAGTCGCCTCGTGCATGCGTCTGCGCGCCTCTGTCTGCGTGCTGTCTGCCGCACAAGGTCCGTTATCCTCGGAGCGTTTGTCGCAGTAAGGATCTCTTGAGGCTCGCGCTTCACCCGAGTGGAGGTCAGATGGAAGCTGCGTGGTTTTCTCCTGCTTTTCACACGAAAACGTCGAGGCAGCAGCGGTGGCAGACGAGGCAGAGGGCGAAGCAGCAGAAGCGACGGAAGGAGGTAGAGGAAGAGGAGACGAACGCGAACAAGCGGAAGACGAAACGGGCGCGACAGCAGAGGAGGAAGAGGAAGAAGAGAAAGGAGGCGAGTGAGACACTGAAGGAGGCGTTTGGTTGCCGAGAAGACAGAAGAGGCGCAAGGCTGTCCTGAGATCGAAGCGTTGCATCGACCACTGAGGCGCCTGAAAAGGCGACGCATGCGGCGACAAAGACAACGGAAACGAGACCTGACGAGGCAGCACAGACGAAGGAGCCGGCAGCAAGTGAAAATGCGAGAGACAGTTGCTGGACGAAAGAGGAGCAGGAGAGGAAGGGAGAGAAAGAATAGGGGGGACGTCCTGGTTGAGATACAGGTCTTGGAAGAACGCCTCGTTCTCCGCGTGCGGAAGAGGCGGCAAATGCGCGCGAATGCATGCACTGACGGCACTCCAAAACGTCCACGAGCGACAACCTGCTCGAGTCCGCTTTTCACAGACAGACAGAAGAGCGGCGGGGGCTGGCGCTCCCCTCCGGAGAGGCGCACCGGTCGAAGAGACAGCAGAGGAAGGGTGAACCGCTGGGGACGGGAAGCGAGAAGGAGGCAGCAAAGAAGTATCCGAAGAAAGCGAAGACGACTCCGCACCAGACAGGAAGGTAGAAGAAGAAGCGTATGCAGACAGCCACGGGGGTAGTGAGTCGGGCGGAGAGGGAGGCGATCCTGTGGCCACAGGCTTGCAGAACGAACAGGTGCAGTCTTGTTCGATTTCGACTTTGTGTGATTCCGCATGAGAAAACGTTGGGGGTGACTCACGTCCTTCATGAGGAGCGTGAGAGGCAGAGGAACCGGTGGACTCGGAGGAAGAACCAGGAAAGCAGACGGCTGGACTCCAGGCTGAGGGATGCGTCTCTCGGTGCCCTTCGTCGCTCTCTGTGTTCGCCTCGGCGCCGCGCCTCTGAAGAACTGCATGCGAAGAAAGGGTCCGCCGTGAGAGAGGGAGAGCAGCTGGAGGGCAGCCACTTAGCCCTCGCTGTCCGTCCCAGCGCAGTCCCCTGGATAAGCCAAGTTCGCCAGGCGAAACAAGGATATCTTCACAGAGAGCTCCTCTAATTGGCACTGAGAAAGCATTGCAAAGAGGAGAAAAAGATGGAGAGAACGAAGAAGACGAGGGACAAGATGGAGGCGAAAGGTGATGGAATTCAGAGTGTCGCTTTCTGGACTGCCTGTCAGTAGGTTGGATTAGAAGAGCAGAGCGTTTGTTACAGCACGACTCAAGAGCATTCTCATGCGCTGCATGTCGACTGCACGAGGGCAAGGGCGCTGCATGTCCCTCTCTCTGTGTAGCCGCGATGTCTCTGGGTTCCACCGAGAAATCGCATGGCTGGCCTGTCACATTTTTGCATGCAAAATCCCCTCGAAGCGGAGAGAAGCGTGAGGAAGGATGTAGGAGAGGAGTGCAGCTTTCAAATGTACCTTTGCATTCACTCAGGTTTCTGTGGCTGACTGATACGCATGCAACAAGAGAACGTGCCTGTGGACGAGGCAGCGGCCTCAGGCCCTCTGCCGGGACTCTTCGCGCCAGTCGGACCATCGTAAGCTGGTTTCCTCTTCAGCTTCCTCTCCAGCTTATCCTTCACTTTCATGTCGTTTTCAAGAGGAAGAACCTTCCACGCATAACACATGACAGCCCTCTGTTAAGGGATGAGTCAATGACAACAACATCATTTCCCTCCTGTTTCTCTTCAGGAGTTCTGGACATTGAGCTGCAGAGAGACAGAGAAAGCCTCGATGTCGTCTCTTCGGGGCTTCGAAAGAGACTCTGGTGCACGGCCTTAGCGCGAAAAATGGGCTGCTGCAAATTGACGCAAACTGGACGGGGAGTGGTCTGCGACGGAGAAAAAGCGAACAAAGAAGGCGAGGTTGCAACACCAAAGCGGCTGAAAACGCGTTCCTTCTTGAGTCGCTGCAGATGCAGATTTTGCGTGTCTGTTCTTTGCATGCGCACACTGGCACCAAACGCCTACTGGCGTTCGTCGCCGACGGTTTTAGTCCATGAATCAGAGGGAAAAAATGACACGAGCAAAGCAAAGAGTCAGTCTGACGATACGCAAGTTAGATGCAGAAAGAGAGAGCGCAAAAAAGTTGCGTGCCATATAGTCGTTTCGTAGGCTACGGGAGATTCGCGCCGCTCTCTGGCCGACGGCCTTCCCCAGGACACCAGTCGTTTACCTCTGTACCGAAGGCAGGACACATCCAGGTCAATCTTTCGCAGCGGCAGCAACTGTGGAAAATTCATTTTTATACCACATCACTGAACCACAAAATACGCCACAGGACATTGTTTCTAACATTGAGAAGTCTATTTTGATGTGCTACACCGTGTGCGTGCGACAATAAAGTCAGCAGGGTGAGCAGCCGCTGTTGACGATTCTGAACTATTTTTAATTCACGATGAAAATACTATGAAAAATAGTATGTAGACGTTTTGCTGTAAATGAAGAAATATGCAGAGAAACTAGTATCACATGTCGCTGCAAGCCGCCACTAGATCGTCCACAAACCGGTTCCGCTCAGTTGGCTTTCGTACCATCCGGGCAAGCGCACACAACGGGTCTAGACCGCAGCCTCCTGACTTCACAAATCTCGAAGTAAGCAGGCTCACTCCTAATTTTCCTCAAGAACCATAAGCATCTACCGCCGAGCTGCAACAGTGAGCTCGCCTGTATTCCTCAACCCGCCCTACGACGTCACCCCCGCGACCGCGGAAATCTGGGTTTTGGATCACGAATCAGTTGACCTGTCCTCCGCTCTAGAGTCCACTGCATTGAACCGGGAACATTTTTATCGGTTCTACAAGTTTGGAATACGCATGTGTCTGTTCCCACACCAAGTAACTGCGTCCGTCTGGTCTGTTTCAATTATGTAACTTGGCAACGTTGTCGCGATGGCCCTCGCCCGTAATCTGCTCGGATATCACACTGACCATGCCACTTCACTTATTTGAGCACATGAAACGGTCGGTGGATGAGCAGTTCAGGACAAACATGCTTGTCGCTGTCTCAGTCTCTCCAGTTGTTCGGTGTTCTAGGGTGAGTGACGCTGCAGCCAAGCCAGCCGTAACTCGCGTCTCAAAGGGCTCCGGGGCCAGAGTTTGGCAGCCACTTTTTCACACGGCACTTCGGCGCACATTTCAGGGTGCACGCGCCAGGCACAGCCGACCGCTTCGCGAGGTGTTAGTGACGCATACCTCGTTCACGTCTGTCTTCGAATACGAGACACAAACAAATTCCGTTCACGACAGATCACCGAAGCGTCATTGGGCACTCATCGTTATCACACTTTTCGTACACGAACTGTCGCAAACGTCTTCCCCACGCCTACAGGTGGCTTTGTATTCTGCACTTTGAAAGTGTGTGTCAAGGTGGATCTATCGTTTCGTTGCCAAAGGCGTGAGGGGAACAGAAGCTGAATGGCCTATACTTCGACCTGCGCAAGACGATGACTGTGTCTGTGATCGTGACAGGATCCCTACGTTGCCACCTCTCTCGATTTCGACACAATAAGTGAGTGTGCTGCGCTTCGGATCTGATCCTTGTTTGATCACATGTGCAACGGCAAGAACCAACTTGACAGAGCCTGCTCAGTCCAGTTACGCGGAGCACGAACGGCAGCCACTTCATGTTGTTTTCCTCTTTAACATGCTTAATTAGATGTGCTGTTGTGCACTGGTTTGTCATATTCATTCTATTTAGGACAGGATACGAAGAGCAGACATGTAGGAGTTTGTAGTTCAGCAGACTGACGAAGCGTGATAGGACGACAGAGCCTTTGTCTGAGTACTCGACTAGGTAGCCGGGAGCAGGCGAATTGAGGACTGGGTCACCGATATGGGGCAAAAACGTTATCGAGTGTTGACGTACAATTGACTCTTTTTTTGTTCCACGACATAATCATAATCTGCTGTTTCAGTTCTTAAGGAACGTTCGTCGCATCTACTGGCATAGCGTTATGCCAACGAGAATCCCACATTACACTCAACGCCACCCCACTGGACTGCTCAGAACAGCGGAAATTGTTGGATTTGTTTTCTTGGAAGCATTGGTCATTAACAGTGCTGGTGTAGTATACGCATGGAATCAATCCGTCGGTATGGTGTAAGATAGTAGCTTCCGGGGGTATAGCATGCCATAGTATTATTAGTGCCGATAGAAACAGGGAGCTAATATCGGAATGAGGCGGCAATATCAAAGCCTTTTTCTGACGTCAACATTGAGCCTAATAATAGAGCAACGCCACTGGTGTAATTCCAGACCCATCACGGAAACCGCTGAGAAGTGGGCGAAGCCGATTGCTTGGCCGTGTCACTTTCGAATGGGCGCCACACGAGCTGTTCGTTGAAACTGCCTCCGTAGTGCTTTTGTTTCTTCGCTGTTTCTTAACGTCTGGTGTACGCTGTTTCACGGAGGGTGTTCTTCTCTTTCTGCTCTTGTTTGTCTCTCCAGCGCAGTTAAACTTTTCTACACGCGTGTGCTGACTTTCGAACCCTCGGAGTTACGGGGGCCGCCGTGTACCCGTCTGGACAGCCAAACAGCACCCTCGGGTTTTTAGGTGGTTTCTCTCGGGGAAGAATGATCTTAAAAAGAGGAATCTACGTACCGTGTCAAGCTGGTTCTTCTCTCCTGAACAAAACACACAGGTGTAAACAGCTCTACCCCTCCTCTTCTTGAGACAGTGCCTCGATTGCCGCAACCCCAGTGAGCCAGTACAGACGATACGGAAGATTCGTGTCTCCCTGTTCTGGAACCTCGTCGACAGTCTGCCGAATCTCTTCTCCGCAAATCACTTCTTCTGCGAAAAGGGTCTCTAGAGCACCGTGGAGCCTCCGTCGCCACACAGCAGCGGCGGAGCGCGGAACTCTTGATTGTCTCTCGTTGTCAGTGTTTTCTGAGTCGCTTCGCGCTGCCTCTTCTTCTGGCCTTGGCCTCACATGCTCCTCGATGTACCTGAGGCAGAGCCAAGCAAAGAAAGCGAGAGAGAGAGGTTTACCGAGAAGAAGCAAGACAGCGGCAGCAAGCGATGAAGAGGAGGACAGCGACATAGTTTGAAGCTCAAACGATTACTTCAGTGGTCCATCTGACAGAAAAAGAGAGAATCTGCATGCACATGCAACATGACGCACCTAAACAGCTACTGGTTGGCGACCCGGACACGCAGTGGAGAGAAACACCATCGACAGAAAAGAGAGACACAGAGTCGATCGAGAGCAAAGAATGCACGAGACCCCTGCACACAGACAGTGACTGGCGAGTGAAACGGGAGAGCTTACCAATCCACAAGATGTCCAGAGTGGATCCTGTCTTGCTCGTTGAGTCCGTGAAGCAGCTGAGCCACCATGGCTTCCACTGCCGCTTCCACCTGTTCGTCTGTGACAAAGTTTTCGTCCTCTTTGTCTTTCTCTCGTTCGCCTCCTCGCTGCTGCAGCGGTTCAAACTCGGTTGTTTCCGCCGCCGGCTCGCTCTCAGCCTCGCCTCTCAAGCTGTCTCCGCTGGGGCTTCTGTCTTGCCCGTGTGCCGTCGAAACATGTGATTTGCATGGAGAGGGAGAGGACAGAAACGAAGACGAGAAAGAGAAAGGACGAAGCGGGTGTCGCTTGCTAGCGTCGCCTCTCGGAGTCGAAGCAACCGAGGGAGAACGAGAATGGGTACGCCTCACCTGACGCCGCCTTCTTTCCAGACTCGCAGAGATGCAGGTTTCCAGGTCTTCATCCTCGATCTCAACCACGATGTCTCCGTCCGGTCCCGCCAACTGAGACTGTCGCACGCGCTCCTGCTTCGTCAGCTGCTTCTTCTCTTCTTCTCGCTTCACACTCAGCTCCCTCGGAGCCTTGACGCGGGCGCGTGAGGCGCCAGAGTCCTCCAGCCGAACACCGGGTTTCCCCGACAACGGGTTTGCGACATGCTTTGAGGAACCTCGAGAGTCTCGCTCTCTCTCTCTTCTCTCTTTTCTCTCCGAAGCGTTTTTTCGTCTGAACTCTGGCAGAGGCCAGGAAGCCTCACCTGCATCTTCACGTACATCTTGCTCTTCTCCACGCACAGCGGAAGATTGTCTGTGTGGGTTGGCATCTTCACCGGCCTCGCGAAATCGCGATAAGCGCCCTCCGCGACTCGCACTCGCCTCTCGCGGTTCCCACTCTTCTTTCACTGCGTGAACGTCCTTTCTCACATTCTCTGCTTTCACTCGAATGTTTGCCGCAGTCGAGGAAGAAGCGAAAAAGCCGGCCCTCGAAGACTTCTCCCCTAGATCGGGCGCGAAATCAACAGACGAAGGCGGCACGCCACGACCTGGACTGGAGGGCCCGAGGGACGGGGAACGCGCCGTCTTCTCCCCTCGCTGCGGCTGTGCAGACAGCAAGTCACAGAGAATCGAGAAATGCAGAACGCAAATGAACGGGAGGGAAGCCCAGGAGATGCAACGTGGACGCGCAGGAGAGACCCGTAAACGCCCTCGAGTTGCATCTCTGCAAGTGCTGTCTTTTTGAAACCGGACGCGCATCCAGGAGAAAGGAGAGAGACACGAAACACCGGAAGCAAATATTGGGAGACAAAAAATGAGCTGGTCCCTGAAAGAGAGATTGAGACATGCAGGCGCGGGGTATGGGCATGCAAGCCAATGGGAGACTTGGACGACAACAACTGGGCCTGGAACCCTTCCCAGGTGAAGCACCACGAGTGCCAGAGGATGGTGGAGTCCACAGCTTCTATCTGCGAGAGAGTCAACAGTACGGAAAAAGAAGCCGACACTTTGAGCTTCACCAGACTGGTGAAGTTCGGAAGTGGAAGCTCGGCGCCGTCACACTGAGCCGCTGCAGCGTTTTTTCAGAAAACCTGGAAAGACCCCTGGCGTTTGCGAAAAGGACTCGCGCGATCGTGAACATCTGTGCATGTTGTCTAACTCGTTGTTGCGGCTGCGGTCTGACTGCGAGAACCGTCGCTCGAAGTTCATGTGCTTTCGTCCATAGGCAGAGGCGGAAGATTCAGAGACGAACGACGCAACACCGCACTCGAGGGTTGTAGGTACAGCGTTGAAACGGTTTCTGCACCCTAGGCTACAAAGGCGTAGACATCTGCAGAATTACGAGCGTCCTCGCCACAGTGAAACACCGCCCCCACCCTGCCGCTTCTCACTTTGAGCTGGATGTACACCGGAGCGAAGACATGCCGGCCCTCCGCGTCTCCGGGAAGGGTCTGGAACTCCGAGTTTTGCTCTAAGTCGATGAATCCCTTTGCATGCAGCAGCAACGCGTCGCGGAACGCCCTGGCAGCAGTCATCCGGCTGTGTCCCGCAATCACCGATTGAAGAGGAACAGGTGGGCTACCTTCCTCCGACGAAACATGACATTCTTTTTCGCTCCCCAAGCCGAGAAGACGAGAACGGCTTGCAGAGGAGCGAAGGCGAGACGAAGCGGCAGCGTCGGCGAGGTGATTCACTACGGCGAGGAGCTGAGGAGAAAGGAAAAGACACACAGAAGGTCCTGCAGGATTTGTCTCCCCTTGACTGGGAACAGTCCTAGCCTTCGTATGCTAGAAGATAGAGGAGACTTAACTTCGCGGCCCCGCTTTTATACACGCAGGTGACACACAGGCACCTACAGAAACATCCACACACCTCAGTGGTTCGAAATCCATCCTCTTTGGCTTGCATGCAAGTAGGTAGCAAATCGCTAACGGGAGAAGAAGGAATCCCTTGGAGCGAACGTATGCCTCACCCCACCAGAGACGCACGAATGCGCAGGGAGTCACCGCTGGAGTCTCCCTTTTTTGTGCTCGGACTCACATGCCAGGCAGAAGGACCGATTTCGTTTTCTTCCTCCGTGGGCTGCAGCGCAAGAACCGTCTCTTCTCTCTCGCCTTGAGTGGAAGAAGCGAGGCGGTCGTCTGCGCGGCTCACATCCGAGAGGGACATGTGAGCCGCACCGTCTGGGCTTGCCTCGAAGAATTCATTTCCGAGGAAGGCGTCTGAAAACGAATCTTCTTCCCTCAGCTCTGGGTGACCTGTCGCACCAAGTTTTGTGCTGGCTCCATCCCGTCTCCCCCGCGACTCCCCGTCTTCGTCCTCTTTCGCTGCTCGTCCGTCTCTCTCGTCTCTGTCCTCTGCGTCCCTCCCAGTCTCCCTTCTTCTCTCCGCATCTGCGAGAGAAGCTAGGACGCGGGAGGCCCGCGGAGAAACGCGCGTCCTCAGATCCAAGAAGCTGCGTTGGCTCTCCCCACTCCTGCGCTCTTCCCCGACGCAGCCTGCACTGCTGAGGGTATCTGCAGACGTCCACGAGTTTGCCGCAGCCGCCCCGGCGCGCTGCGCCCGCGTCTGCCACTTGGCAACCTCCCAGGAGAGGGTCGGAGTCTCACGCCTCGCTTGCATGCATGCAACGTCCTCACGCGACATTCGCGCTCGGCTCCACATCGAATTGAAAAGATGTCGCTGAAGAAGCTGGTCCCCTCCATGCAAGCCACCGTCGCGAGGGTCCAGGACACAGTCTGGAGAAAGAGCAACAAACAAAGACGAAATACAGAAAGGAGAAACTGTCACGAATCAGTCGTCGAGGAGAGAAGACGCGAACAAGAGCGGCTTAGAATGGAGATCTGCTTCTAAAGGCGAAAATCTGCGCCCCAGGGAGAAGCTAGTGAAGGCGAGACGCCAGAGATGCAAGGTGAAGAGGCGGCGGCCTCGGGAAGAGAAAGAGCGACGACAGGAAAATCAGTCCAGAGGCTTCTGCTTTCCACGTTCTCACACACTCTCTTCTCTCGCGTTGTGTCTGTCATCCTGTCTCGCTTGCTGATCTGTGTCTCGGGAGGAAAACGCACAATTTTTTTAAATTTGAAAATGGGTCTATTCGTCTCTTGCACCACATAAACAAACACATACGCACTACATCTACATCTCGGTATGCACGTAGATATACATGTATTCACGTATGTGTACATGTGGAGCACCCCCGGTCTGCTCGCTCTCTTTTCACCAAATCTGGGTTCGTTCTTCTTACCATTTTCTCCAGCGTCCTTGCCCTTTTTCCTTGTCTTTGTCGCGCTTGCGTCGCCTGCGTGTGTCGTCGCGAGTTGCTCGGCCCTTTCTGTCTCACTCCTTCTCTTCTTTAATTCTTCTTCCAAATGCGGAGAACAGCACGGCGCGCTCCACTGACGGCTGTGTAGAGCCTCGTTCCTTGCGTGGAGAAGAAGAACTCTTTCTCTCTCTTCTGCTTCTTCGAGGATGCGTTTCGCCTGCCCCGCAGCCGCATTCAGAAGCTTCTCGCCCAGCGTCTTCAAGTCCGCCTCTCCGGTGCCGCGGCTTCCCCAGGCAATGCGCGCCAGTCTCTCCTCGTTGCCATCCCAAGTGAAGCGCAGACTCTGTTTCTCTCCCTTCAGCCGCTTCCTCCCGTCCCCGCCTTCTCGCGCTTCTCTCTTTTCTCCCCCATCTGTCTCCTCCCAAGGCAAGGCAAGCACTGGGGAGTCTCCCGACGCCCGGGTCTCCGTTCCTGTCTCTGCGCGTGTCTCTCGGGACCGTGTGGAGACCGCCTGCTCTCCGACTTCTCCTCTGCTCGCGTCGTGAGGCAAGAAGAACTCGTTGTCGTCGAAGAACGGGTCGTTCAACAAGAGGTCGTCTCTCCGAGTTTCGGGGTCCTCGCCGTCGTCGTGTCGGAGAAAGGCGCTGGACGCTCGGATGTCGAAGAGACTCACGCGCCTCCTGTCTCCACTCTGCGGGTCTCCGGCGCTGTCTCCGTCGGCCCAGCCTCGCCATGCGTGGAAATCGCCGAGGCGGTCGGGTGTTCCCTTCCCTGAGCTGGGCCGCGACAGCGAGGAGAGGTGAGAAGACAGTTCGCTCTGGCGGCTGCCTTCGCTCTCGCGTTGACCATACACCCCGCCGACGCGGATCGGCGAGGCCACCCGGGGGTCGACGGCGACGCCGATGGGGACCTCTTCTTCGGGGAAGTCTTCTACGGGGAAGTCTCTGGGCGCGGCGTTCCACAACTCCGAGTGATTCGCGGAGAAGCCGTCTCCTCGCAGCGGGGTGGAGATCTGCGTTTCCGGTCGCCTGAAGAGCCCGCTGGCCGGCACCGGGAAAGCCGAGGAAGTTGTGCTTGCGTGCTCAAGTGTATCGACAGCCGGGTCCTCGAGCGGCGGCGACCGCGGGTCTCGCAGGAGAGAAAACGCGTTGTGTCCAAACAGAGTGCGACCTTCTTCGCTCCGTGAATCCGGGAGCGACAGCGACGAGGACGTGGAACTTCGACGCAGCGACATGTACGCTGCGCTGTCTCGAGAGAGCGCGACGAGATCTCCGCAGTTGTCAAAAAAGGGAAACGCCGAAGCGGAGAAGTTGAAGGGGGTCTCTTCCAGGAAGGACTGGTCAGAAGTGTCTGCGTCGTCTGCCTTGAGAGGCGCCTGCGACTCGAAGAAAAAGGCCGACCCGTCGGTCTTGGGGTCGAGGAAAGAAACGGCGGAATTGTCTGCAGCATCTTCCGGCAAGAGCGCAACTGCCCACGCGTCCGTTCGGTCGCCTTTCGAGGTTGGGGGCGCGTTCGCGGTCTTCTTCCGCTTTCGCCTGCGAAAGGTCGAAGCCTTCCCAGGCCCTGAAGCCAAGGCTTCATAGTACAGCTCGACAGAGAGCATCCCTTGGCCTACAGGCACACGAGGACGCAACTCCCAGGGGCATGGATGGCGAGAAGCAGACGCAGCAGAAAGAGAAGAAGGACGAGAAGAGTAAATACGTCTAGATAGAAGACGAGGCGAAGAAAGCGACGACGAAGGAAGAGGAGAAGAAGCGACAGAAGGGTCGTCCTTGTGGAGCTCGTGGTCCGGAGCCTCGGCGTTCTGCACTTTCAACCGGAGAAGTTTCAGGTCCCGAAGGAGAAGTTGAATCTGCCTTAGGTGGACTTGTGCGATTGTCGAGAGGAGACAGAAAAGCAGAAAGAGAGAAGGCGAGTTCGCCAGGTCTCCGGTCACGTGGTGTCTTCGCGTCTCGCGATCGCCTGCGCGTTCTGACTCAGCTTGAAGGCGTCCGAGAATCGCGCAAGCCTCAACCAGATTCAGCGACACAAGAGCCTGGTGTTTCAGGCGGACGCCGTGGAAGGCCAGGAGCGAAATGGGGTGCAGCACGGTTCCTCGCAGCGCGATCAAGAGGTCTCCTCTCATTCCTTCGCGTTTCGCATCTCTTCCCGAGGCGAGAGGAACCACAGCGAGAGAAGAAGCAGAGGATTGCCAAGAGGAAGAAGCTCTCGAAGCTGCGTCGATGGATCTGCGCCGAGTCTGCTTTCGAGAGGCCGCCCACGCGTCTCTGTGCCTTTTGGAGAGGTGCCAAGGCATGTCGCGACTTGAGCGTTTTTCCTCGTCCTCTGTCCGGAGAGACGCAGAAATCCTTCGCGCCTTCACCGCCCTCTGCTGTCCCTGTGTGGGCGAAAGAGAGACAGAGACGGACGCTGGCGACTCGGGCGTTGTCGGCCCCAGCGGCAGGCGACGACGCGTGGACGCCGGAGACTCATCGTCGCGTTCCAGCGAGAACGAACAGGAAGAAGGGAGAGAAGCTCGCGACCTGTCCGCCTCCTTCGACGCGGAGACATGCGACTCCACTGAGGCGCTCGACTGTCTCCTGCACCCCGACGCGGTGGGCGACACCCCGGCAGGTCGCCGCTCGCGGGAGAACGGCGAAATTGTGGCCACGGGCATGAAGCCAGAGCAGCGACAGCAGCATCAGATGGGAGGACCGAGACGGACAACACTGGCCGAAGAAAGGAGGCGTGGAGACAGCGCGAGAAGAAGAGAGAAAGAGAGAAAGAGGGAGAAGACGCGATGGGGTCGAGTTTCGGGGTCTCTGCGGGCAATCCAGGAAAAAAGAGTCGACAGAGTGCAATACCTCAGGCAGAGTCCGACTGATGGTTCGCGGTAGCTGAGTGGAGGACAAAAACAGTTGACGAGAGACAGAAACTGAGACATTTGTAGTCTCCGCGAGAAACCGCTGTCGTCTCGGGAGACGAGGAACCGCGGTGCGGCTCGTGTGGCCAAGGCAGAGACACAGAAGCAGGCGCCTCTTTCGAGGGAGTTTCACACCGAAGAAAAGACAAGTGAACAAGCCCAGGTGACAAATGGTACCACAGCATAAAGACAGGAACAGCAGAACAGCAGAAGGCAGCTGGAATCATCCGCTGTGCACACCAATTTCTTCACAAGCTTTTTACGTCATTCCCAACGCGAGCTTCTCTTTACCCACAAGCGCGTCTTCACAAGACCTGAATCGACCGATTTCCTCGGCAAAGCTTCATGTTTAGATGCAAAAATTTTCTACACAACGCCGCAGACATCTACCATTCCAGCGCACCAGACCTGTGGACGCAAGCGATTGACCTGCATGGACGGAGGATGTTCCAAGAACTCTTGTGAAATTCTTTTAAAGGCGGCGCATGCAAGCACGTAAAAGCCAGAGTCGCAAAAAGGAAGACGGGGTGGTTCTATATTCGTCTCCGGGACTTTGTCCGAGAGGAGTCGTGGCGGGAGAAAGAAATTCAGACAGAGACCACCATTTCGCACCGGCGGCCCTCGACGCTGTCGTCCCGAGAAGGGAGTCGAGAGGAAGTCTGGAGAGTTTGACAGGAAACGGAAAAGGAGTGCTTCCCTGCTTTGTTTCTACGTTACAGACACGGCCTCGTCACGTTGCGTCTCTTCTCTGTTGGGGGGAGAAGACACACGCACGGAACCGCAGTAGAAGCGACTTACACACCGACCACAGAGTCGCAGGAGAGGCCAGAGACATGGAAAAAATCTGAGCGAGGCTCTCTCGTAAGAAGAAAAGGAGGAGAGGAAAGACGGGCAACCTGGTGAAATGTCACCACAGATTCGGTGAGATTCGCCAGATGCGAAAAGTCGCAAGCATCGAGCGTGACGGTGGTGTCTGAAAAATCAACACGCCGAGGACGTTGTGCCTCGGGTGTTGACGAAAAAACAACAGCTGTTTCTCAGCGAGACATGGTTTTTCCAGGAAGGGAGGAGCAAAGCTCATGACAGGGAGATAACGAATTTGAAACAGGAATGGAGGAAGGAAATTTGAAAGAGAAAATGGGCGCGGGTGGGTGGGCATGTTGAGGCCGATTCCGACTATCGAACGCGAATGTACGCACGTTCACGTCTGAAAGAAAGTCTTCATGTCTTGCAACAGGTGTGTTTAACGATACTCTGAAAGGGCTACGCACTTCAAGAGCCACCCCGAAGAGGCGACACTGGCAGAATCTGTGATCCCCTCGAGAATCTAGTCTCCGTGTGCCGCTCCACAAGAATTTGTGTCTTGGTCAAGAACGCTCGAATCGACAGGAAGGCACAAAAATCCGGATGTCGAAACAGTGCGGCACTTCCTCATGCTGAAGTAGCCAGGCACCAACGCGAGAGCGAGCATCTGGACCCACTGGAAGCAAACGAAGCTCCGCTCTTGCCCGACGTGGAAATGCACAACACAGAAGTCGACACCTAAACAGTGGAACCACGTATTCACGCGTGTAAATGCATATGGAATTTGGAGAAGGGGATGTCCTTGTTCCGAGTTCAGCCGTGTTTAGAGTTTCGGTAGTGCGCAGAGCTGCCGATTTCTTCTGCTCCGGTGCAAAGGCAGAACATGTTCGGACCTCCTCAACGAGAGAGACTGAATAAACTGGATGAACAAGCCGAGATGAGGAGAGTGTGGGAATATGCCACAGCTGATTGCCTCTTGAGCAAACGAAAATCAACAAGCAACCAGTGGACACCATCTCCAACCCATCGACTGTGCGGGTATTGATGTGTGTCTTTCTCGAGTTCACAGCCACGTACCTGGCTCGCCACAATACCTGAAGACACAGCTACCGCTACCGTTTTTGACAGACTCACGCGCCAGTGAGCTTCAAGAGGGACAATTCATGAGGGACTTCATTGACGTACCTGTTTATGCTTATGAACATTCGGGCTGACAGAAAACTGTTTGGGCTGTCTGCCCGTACAATTCTTTTTTTAGCGACACACTGACTGCACGCTCCCTTCCTGCCACGTCAAGATGAGACGAGTTGCAATGAGTCTCTGCCTCATTGATTTCAGCTCGAATTTACACTCGGAAACACAAAATCAACCCGGTAACTATTAGGCACGGTTGTTCACAGCGAATGCACGACTTCCAGCCAAGCACTGTTGTCATTGGGGAGACTAGTGGTGTCTAGAGACGATGAACTCGTCACAAAGCCTCTTCGTTTGGTTGACCTCGTATGAAGTACACCTGTATCAAAAATGCGCCTTGCCTCATCTATCGGTTTAAATTACGATTGATGGAGTTTCAGGTTTACGGCGTAAGAGTAAAATATGCTACAAATGCAGTGCAATGTGGATCTAGACCGTGGCTATACACTCCCTATGTACAGGTGAGTCTCTAAATGCTCTTCTGGCGCTCCACCTCCGCCTCTGCTGATCGTAGGCAGCTACCCTCCCAGAGGAAACGTTCGCAGGTAAGACTACAGAGGTGTGCGAGTAGCCTATGGAAGGAGAAGCTCTTTTGTGGCCTTCCACTTTATTGGCACTGAACGGACTTTCTCATGTGACAGTGAAATAGCAGTCTACGTAAACAAGTCTCCGTGCATTCATAAGCATACACATCTGGAGATTCTGCAGGAAGGTATCTGGGTACGTAACTGCGCACTTTCTTCACCATTTCAGCTGTGAAAGCAATGCGTACACCCGTTGTGACGTCGGCTCCAGTCCCGTTGCCCGAATTCGCTCCTCCGATAGGAGTCGATTCACCGGTCTCTTCCTGAGTATGTTGGGTACCCACTTTTTCCCTCTTAAGGTCTTCGTCCTGCAGAAAAGGATAGATGCAGAGCAAGGTGATCACTTTGTCCCACCAAGGCACGAGAAGCGGCCACTGCCTCTCGTACACAGAGGGGGAAGCATTGGGGAGACCTATGGCCGAACCGAGTGCGATTGTTCTTGTGGAGGCCCAAGTGCTGCCTCTTTCCTTCTAGGTGGTCGATAAACGCATTTCCACGAAGTTTTCCAGAAGAACAAAGGGCATCTTGTGGCCAAACGGTCCGTGCCCCCCCCCGATCTAGCGCACTACGCTTTCATCAGGCTTGTGTGCTGATGGAGGCCGCCGTGGTCCAGAATTTCCCTTTGAAAAGGACCTGCGTCAAGAACACGAAGCTCCATGCTATCTCCTCGTAAACTGCCCTTTCATATTCCCACTTTTGCAGAGCTGATCTTAATTCTTCGTCTCCGTGTCGACTGGCGTCTCTCGCGTTATCGCGGAATTGTGACCACCGCTCGCTCGCAGCGCACGCAATATCGGCGTCTGCTGATTGGTAAGCGGTCTTTCTCGAAAACCCGTGTGAGTCGCTTCAGTTTCGACTGTCGGGACGAGACTGACTGGGGACACCGAGAATTTCCCCAGTCAGTCTCGCAAGTTGAGCTAAGTCGAGAGGTCTCTGCTGTTATCGGAAGGACTGTCTAGCAGACTGCCTTCGAGTGTCCCTGGACGCGACCGGTGTCTGCTGACGGCAGTGCTCGCCTTCTCGTCGACCTCTTTGCGTGATTCCTGTTTCGCCAGGCGCAGGGAACGCATCTGCTCAGCTTGCATCTGCGACCGCGACCCGGAAAAAACCCGTGCTCTTCGTGGGAAGGGGAATTTCCCTCCCACCCCCCCCCTCCCGGAGCTGGTGGCGTCGCGATGGTCCCGGAGCGTGCCCTACATAGATTGACCAGCCTTTTCTGAGTTGCTTCTTGCCGCTGCAAGTGTGCAAAAACGCTGCTGAAATCAGAAACGCAATTCTGGCGCAACACCGTGCGTGAAGTCCGTGAGGACCGTTTCAACGCTTCCAGCCATTATATTGTTACCAGGCATGCTGTCAGTTCTAACCGGACGAACTGCCGAGCATGCAAAAAACAGACGTCG
This sequence comes from Toxoplasma gondii ME49, assembly GCF_000006565.2. Lineage (NCBI taxonomy): Eukaryota > Apicomplexa > Conoidasida > Eucoccidiorida > Sarcocystidae > Toxoplasma > Toxoplasma gondii. Next base: position 6,688,956 of record NC_031480.1, read on the forward strand.
GCGTGTCACTGGCGTCCATCACACAGGAATCCTTGAGGCGCCGGCTAATGCACGGAGCCATCAAATGTTGTTGGCAGCTCAGTTTCAACACACAATACAAACGAGCAGAGCATAAGCGAGAATTGAGCGGCGTCACATTGTCACCACATTAGAGCGCGCACGTGCTTGTGATGGTCGTCTTGAGACGAGCACGATGAGAGGAACGCATCGCGTTTCTGGGGACTGTAGACGAACACGGTAACCTGTAATAAAACAGTTGAGATAAGCAGCCTACCGGGTTGTTACGTTATCGCAAGTGCAGCGTAAAAACATGGGTGTCCGATCTTTCTTCCGAGTCGGCCCTATTGGTATAAATCCCCGCATGAATTTGCTCCGTCGAGGAGCGCTTCGAAGGACAACGTAAGGCGCTTGCTCGCGGAAGACAGGTCTCACGATAGCCGACAACAAAAAGGTCAGATCCCCGGCGGT